>NC_139498.1:9279900-9829588 GCF_008360975.1 Lichenostomus cassidix
GGCAGGATGGTGCTTTAGGGGACCAGCTGAAAAATCTTCAACAGCATCAGCCTTCTTATTGGATTTAGGCAAAGGTGGCACAGTGTACTGTAGTGCCATGCAGACAATACTCAGATTTTATAGCTAGATTCCCACACAGAAGTGGAGAAGCAGGTTACATAAAGCTTTAGTATTTCTGTGGAGGACTGTTGATTAAAAATGGAAGAATTAATTTCCTCATCCTAAAACGGCTTTTGGCTATAATAATATTTGAAAGTCTTATTTCCGAATACTACAAAGCACAATTGGCAGAATAAAACCCTTGGAATCACTTTGTTATGGAGAAATTCCCACCAGCGGCTAGAGACACTCATTAACATAGAATGACCCATGCCCTTACCTTTATCTTTCCAGTGTAATCAATAAAGGTTTACCCAAAGAAATTGTTAGAAAAGTCAATTGTAAGCAGCCTATAACCAGGTAAACATCAGAAGCTGTCCAATTTTCCTTTGCTCACTTTACCATCTCTAATTTGAATCGCACAGTACTACTTTTCTTTTAAAATGCAAAAGTCAAGATTCCCTCTGAATCACATTTGTCAAACAACCAACACAACAGTAAAATGACAGCCATATCTGGTAACATCAACCATTCAAACATGCTTTTCTATTTTAGTTGGTTTTTGTAACTGCTTCCTTGTGCGTTCTTGACTGTCAAGACCCCAGTAGGTTTCATCTTTCTTCATTTTTGGATGTGAAATGTGGACATTTCCATTTGGGCTTCATTTATAATCAGTAGATTGAAACAATTTCTTCTAGGATGTGATTCATCTCATCCTAAGGTAGTTGGATAAGGGGCCAGATTAATCATACCTTAAAATGCCAATTTATAAGGCCAACTTCTCTCAACTGAATAGGAAAGGAGTTCATATAAATAGCTGAAATGAGAATGTTACATATGTGCATTGCTTAAACCCTGCTTGTGGTCTTCAGGAATACACAGAGAGACATAAACTAGAAAGGCAAACATTCTGAAATTGGTCTTCTGTTTTCTGAGCAGATGCTAAGCTCCTCTTTCCTGGTACTCATGATGCATCCACTACATTCTATCAATATCTACCTTATCATTCTATCAGTATCAGGCCTCATACTTGTTAGACTCCTGCAACACAGCCTTGCAAACTCTTCCCAAGTACTTCAGTTTATTGACCACATGAAAATACTCCCAAATTTGACATCTCTCAGAGACTAAACTCTCTGTGGGAGTTTAATATTGAGTTAAAAAATAAATAAAAATAACTTTATATCAAAATGCTTTCCAAGTGCTAGCAGCACAAAGCAGCTTGTACAGGAAATTCTACAAATGGCATAATTTCTTTGACAGTTCTCCAGCTCAGTGAATCAGATCCTAACACTGAATAATTACAAACTGGTAAATGCTCTTGGGCTGAACCCGACAGCTCTGAATGATACCATGGTCCCTTAAACTAGGCATTTTTTAGGGATTTTCTAATGCTATTACCCACAACAGACAATTTTATCAGCTGTAATCAAACCCATCTTTATCACCTTCAGTTCTGTATACACATTAAGCAAAGATGGGTAACTGTTGTGGACCATGAAATGCTCACAATTTTTTGGTCACAGTAGACAGCACAAAGAAGTTCCCTTTGTTACTCTCTTGCAGGGCAACCCTCACAAGGGCTTCACATGCAGGGGGAACTATTTGGGAAGTTGGTGTGGAAGCTAAACAGGCCAATTCCTGTCAGTTCCATGTCTTCAGAATATAATGGTGGATTTACCAGGTGTCTTGGTCTCATTAGGAATCAGGCAACGCACAAAGTGAGGATGGGTGCTTCTCAGGTTAGTCATCAACTTGTTCAGGTTTTCCTGTGGTAGGACAAAACAAGGGTTTTAGCTTCAAGCTACAAAGCTTTTGCTTTCTTATTTAAATTTGGGGACTTATAGAATCACAGAATGGTTTGGCCTTTGAAGGTCATTGATCCCAGCACCCCTGTCGTAGGCAGGGACACCTTCCACTAGACCAGGTTGCTCCAAGCCCCATCCAACTTCACCTTGGACACTTCCAGGGATGGGGCAAACACACCTCTGGGCAAGCTGGACCAGGGCCTCACCACCATCAGAGTAAAAAATTTTTTTTCTTATATCCAATTTAAATTTACTTTCTTCCAGCTTAAAATCATTGCCTTTTGTCCTGTCACTACAGGACCTGGTAAAAAGTCTTTTCCTGTTTTTCTGATAAGCCCCCTTTTATATATTGAAAAAACAGAATAAGGTGTCCCTGGAATCTTCTCTTCCCCAGGCTGAGCAACCCCAACTCTCTCAGCTTTTTTATAGGATAAGTGTTCCAGCCCTCAGATCATTTTGTGGAAGCATGGCTCACATATAAAGATATTCACATACCCTGAACACAGCAGACACTGTCTGGAAAGAGCCTCCCTTCTTCTTAGCACCCTTCTTGCCTCCACCACCACCACCACTATCACCTTGGAAGAAGTAGATGGGAGGTGAACAGTTAGAATAAGCAGTACATTTTGTAGGCCTCATCTTCCTTTGTTTGGCCATGGGCCAATAAAATACTTCATTTTAAACACTGACACACTGCTCCATGAGAGTTTAGTGAACTGCTGCTAGGTAGTTGTTGATCAGTGTGGAGTATATTTGGTCTCAAATGCAAGACTTAGGTTGCATCACAGTGTTCATGGCTTTGCTGGCATAGAACAGTGTAGCCTGACGTAAGTTTCCTAACAGTGTACTCTGTGCTGTAGTCACATACTGCTTTCACTATTGCACAAAGTCCCATTTAAAAAAATTTAATTAGATGAAAGACCACAAGAATGTGACTCAGCACTGGGCATCCATTTATCAATGTAGGGAAGTCTTCTATAGAAAAATCTCCTAATCGAGTGTTTCAGGTGAAGAATACAGTTCTATTCTGAGTTATGTCAGGAAGCAAATTTTAGTCTCAGGAATACAAGTCCAACCAACTCAGTGATTTTTGCCTTATTGGTCATCATTGAAAAAGTGCTTACCTGTTTCTGCACCAGCGTAGTTAGAGAAAAGGAAGGACAGCAACTTCAAGGATGATTTCTGGTACAACCCCACAACAGTTTCATTCAGAGGGTCCTTGTTCTTGTCAAGCCAGCCAGAGATGTTGTAGTCCACTGTTCCAGCATAGTGCACCAGGGAGAAGTGAGCTTCAGCCTTGCCTTTGCCAGGTTTGGGCTTCTGGAAGCTGCTGGATTTTCCCAGGTGCTGATCATAGAGCTTGTTCTTGAAAGAGGTGTCAGTTGCCTTGGGGAACATGCACTCCTCTTCCAGGATGGAGAAGATGCCCATGGGCTGGGAGAAATATGAATACATAAAGAAAGTAAGTGATGGGGAGGGGAGCCATTACTGCAAGGAATAAGACTTGAAGTTCACCTTACTGTTAAAGGCAGTCATTAAAGTCATCAGTTTAACATTGTGTAGGCTTTCTCCCTTCCACCCCAGCCATATTGTTCAGGAAACCATTGTTTGTGCTGAGACAGCCTTTTCCAAAAGCTTTGGTTTTATAAACTGCCTATTTTGATGTGAGAAGGTAATTAAACAGTAATGCATCAATTTATCAAGAATGACTGAACTGAAATAAATGATCATAAAAGAAATGTGCTCTCCTAAAATGAAAAGATTTCTTCTACCTTCTCAATGAGCTCAATGCAGGCAGCCAGGTCCATGCCAAAGTCAATGAACTCCCATTCAATTCCCTCCTTCTTGTACTCCTCCTGCTCCAGCACGAACATGTGGTGGTTGAAGAACTGTTGCAGTTTCTCATTGGTGAAGTTGATGCACAGCTGCTCCAGGCTGTTGAACTACAAATTCAAAATACAAAAAAAATGCCAGTTAGTTTCAAGCAGTACTCGGTGGGCAAGCATACCTACAGTAACTCACATCAAAGATCTCAAAGCCAGC
This sequence comes from Lichenostomus cassidix, assembly GCF_008360975.1. Classification (NCBI taxonomy): domain Eukaryota; kingdom Metazoa; phylum Chordata; class Aves; order Passeriformes; family Meliphagidae; genus Lichenostomus; species Lichenostomus cassidix. The sequence goes on from NC_139498.1 coordinate 9,283,851, forward strand.
AATGTCCAGGACACCAATGAAATGCTGTCTGGGCTGCTTTGTATCCAGCTGTTGGTTGATGCGAACAACCATCCACAGGAACATCTTCTCATAGACTGATTTAGCCAATGCACCCACTGAATTGTACACCTGTAAGAAGCACAGCCAGGGCAGTAAAAAATGTTGAATCAGCTTTAAAGTTGAAAGAACTCTCTGAAGAAATTGAAAAGCTGATGAGCTGTTTATGTACCTGTTGGACATTTTGTCCTTTAGTTACATATTCATTCCCAACTTTCACCCGGGGATAGCATAAAGCCTTGAGCAAATCAGCAGAATTCAGACCCATCAGGTAGCCAGCTTTGTCAGCCACTAGGATCGGAGACAGCAAATGAGTTCAACAGAGACAAAGAAAGGTGTCCTGGTAACCTGGGATGTTTCTGTTACAAGGAGTGTACTTTTGGTGCAACTCAAATGCACCTGTTTTCAAGAGAAGCTCCTCTCCAGTCTCGTGGAGAATATTCACCCTGATCCAAAGGCACTATGTCAGCTACAGCATAATCCTGTGTCTGTGTCTGTCAGGCTGCAGCAATGCTTAAGTTTTAAGTCTTTCTGTTTCCTTGTAGAGCATAAATTAAGTCATTGACTTTGTGAAACTTGACACAATCTTAAAAAAAATTCGTTTCTGGAAAGGAAAATGATTTTCAAACTGTTGGCCACTTTATGGTGTGGGGCTGCTAGATCTCTCCTGGTGCAGTACAAAGCAAACTCTACAATCATCACTACCTTCTGTGCCATCAGGCTCTGCCTGCTCCTCCCGCTGCTTCTGCTTGAATTTCATGTTCCCGTAGTGCATGACAGCCCCTGTCAGCTTGTATATCCCCACCTTCTCTTCTGGGCTGAAGCCCAGGATGTCCACAGCACTCTGCAGAGGCAACAGGCAACAAAGGCTGAAGCACAGGGTGCCGGTGGGTTTCTGTCCCTGCCTGTGCTGAGTGTGTCCAGCACCATCCCAGTCCCGTGGCACTGGACAGCAGAGCCCAGTGCTGGGCCTGGCTGGCCAAGCCTCCCTGGCTGCAGGGCTGCTCTGCTCTACTCACATCTGTCGCCAGCAGCTCCTCACTGTCATCAATACTGGCAACTGTGACTTCTCCTTGGCTCACATAGAGGAAGTCATAGGGATTGGTGGAGATAAGGAGGAGATCTGCAAGTATGTGGGTCACCTTTAGTGGCACTGGGATAGGTCACAGTGGGAAGAGAAAGCACTCACTGAGCCAAGGCATTGCTGGCACTCACCAATGAGCTCCGGCTTCTTGTTGGACATTATCTGGTAAAAAATATGATAGCTTCTCTCACTAGACAGCTGAAAAGTGACTCTGGATTTCTCCAGGAGATCTAACCAAAAGAGAGGTGTTGTTAGTCTCCTGATAAATCTGGGGTGGTAAATGCAAAAATTCTGCTTGGACTGACTTGCTCCAACTCACATGTTTCAATATCTGCAGAGGCCAGCTTGCCAGTTGGTCCAAAGTGAATCCGGATGAATTTTCCCTATCAAGCAGTGCAGATCAAACGATTGGTTATGAGAATCATTGAATGAAACTTCCATTAAATGTCTTCATTCCAACAAATCTGAAATGAACTCACAAAGCGTGAGGAGTTGTCGTTCCTCACAGTCTTGGCATTGCCAAAAGCCTCCAGCAGTGGGTTGGCCTGGATGATTTGATCCTCCAGAGTTCCCTAGTTACAGAAGAAAATGCTTCTTATCAAACTTTACTACTTGGAAAATTACAAATATTGCAAAAGTGGTATTACAGATAATTTTTACATATCACATGATTTAAACCTAAAAATTAAGAGAGTTCTTAAGCATTCATCAGCCAACACTCATGGATATTGCCATTGGTTTCAAAGGGAAGAGTGCTGAAAGACAGATCTGTGTTTTGTTTGCTTCTTGTTTCTTGTGTAGTGCTCAGTGCAGCCTTGAACACGTTGCAGGGGAGAGGGACTGCCATTCCCAGCACTGTCTGCAGATGGCACAGCAGGTTTAAATTAGTTTTTGTTAGTCCACCGTGAAGATGGACCTCTAAAATTAAGGCTACACAGTAGCATCTGAAATTATGTATCTTTCTTTTTAAATAAAAAATCCTAAATCCTTATAATAATGCCCTCTCACATGTATCTTTCAGCTTTCTAAGGGAGAGGAGAGGAGAGGAGAGGAGAGGAGAGGAGAGGAGAGGAGAGGAGAGGGAGAGGAGAGGAGAGAGAGGAGAGGAGAGGAGAGGAGAGGAGAGGAGGAGAGGAGAGGAGAGGAGAGGAGAGGAGAGGGAGAGAGGAGAGGAGAGGAGAGGAGAGGAGAGGAGAGGAGAGGAGAGGAGAGGAGAGGAGAGGAGAGGAGAGGAGAGGAGAGGAGAGGAGAGGAGAGGAGAGATGTGTGTCAGTGCAGCTGACTACACCAGCACCAAGCCTCATTTGAGTGCACAGCTGTAACCAGGGAACTAAAACAGGAGCATTGTGCATGGATAAGAGTGTGGAAGAAGACATGGCCTTATACAAGTTCATTCTGGAGTCCTGTCTACAGGCTGGGTGACAAAGTGCTGGAGGCTGAGACCACATTCTGGTGAAATGCTGTTACAAGCTTCCCTTATTCCTTTACCCTTGCCTGGCATCTGATTTCAGCTTATATCTGCCATTGAATGCTGGGCTACACAGAACCATAATATGAGTGTTTTATTTAATGTTCTTATGAAGAGGAACATGTGATTGTCCCAGAGATTGGAATGCTAAAAAAATAGAGTATTCTGTGAATTAACTCAGAAGAGGGCAGAACAGATTACTGTCAGTCTGAGAGCCAGGTGATTTTCCTTATATCACACGTGGTCTGTACATATCTCAGCTGTCTTGAAGCTTTTCTGAGTTCAGTCCTGGCATAGTGAGCAGCTGATGAAAGCTGAGCCCGGGAGATTCTAACATAGTGCTGATGAAAAGAGTGCTTGTGATGAACTTGCCTTGGCCATAACAACCCATCAATCACAGACACCTGCCTCTGAGTGAAAGAATATTCAGCCTTGGAATCTCCTTAAGCTCTGCTATGCCCTTGGGTACTCAAATAACATGCTGACACATGTCACACGCTTTGATACACATCTCACAGGCTGTGGTGGCACACATTTGTGCCACAAGTGTGTTTGTTGCTTGCCCTGTACTGGGGAATGAAGCCTGTGCCTTGCAAATGCACCAGTGGGCTCAGATTGCAACAGCTGTGCTGCTCAGCAAAGGCACATCGAGGCATGCACTTTCTTTTCTGCAAGGCTCCTTTCTGAGGTTGCTTTCTGACTGCCAGGCAAGTGGTACCAGCTGTTCTGAATCCATACCTTTTCTCATGTCCCTCAGGGCTGTTCGGTTGACCACAGACAGAAAAACCAGCCAGTGGAACCTACTGCCTGATGCAATTGAAATGATTCTTAACTTCAGCACAACTATTCTGGAGTCCAGAGTTCCTGCACTTCCCCTGGCAATAGGAATGAGCCAAAGACCAGGAATGGCACAACCACATGCCAGTGGCAACTGAGTGCTCTCTTTTCACACACAGCCTCTCAGGTGCTGTGGATGTGGCTACCCTCAGAGGACACTGATGAATAGGTGCACAGATGGACAGTCAGCATAGAGAAAGCTACTGCCTGACATTATCCTTCTCTCCCTGAAAAAGACTACATGTGTAAATGGAGGCTTGGGCCTTTCCTACATTGGCAAAATGATTTTATAAGTAAGAGTTTAGCACATTGGAGGCTGGGCAGCAGGGATAAATGAGCATAGGTGTGCTTGGGTTGTGGATACTGACCATCTTCTCAGTTGCACAACACTTTCTGCCTTTAAATAATCCTGCAACCCTTAAATATACATTGGTACTTTTTCCTCAGTGGGCACAGTGTTGGCAAATACTAGAAGGGGGAGCTGATGTCATACCTGCATTTTGCCAGGCTGTGGATCTTTCTTCTTCTCACCAGTAACTGCAATTGTTGCAAAGTACTGGATGACACGCTTTGTGTTCACAGTCTTCCCAGCACCGGATTCTCCGCTGTCAAAATAAAAATACTAATTATTACAGGAAACAGGAAACATTATCACTTGTCAGTCAGCTTTGTCACTCGTACCGAAACATACTCACGTGATAAGGATTGACTGGTTATGACGATCTGAAAACAAAATCACAGAAAGAGCTGTTCAAATGAGATGTGGAGGGCTTCAGTTTCACAGACACAACTAACTGACTTCAAGGCAAAGAAATATATCAGTCTTTATCACTTGCTTACAAGATAAGATAAATAACACATTAATATACATTAGCATCTGGACTTTTTTTTTTTTTTTTTTGGTACAGGATGGGATGAAGTAGCCCAAAATTTAACTTCAAGCAGCGATTCTTTACAAGGATTTCCACTTACTATTTGTTTTCTTTTATGTATAGGTCTTGGCTTAAATACTGTTTCATTGTAATCAGATTATTTGCTGTGTTTTTTCTTTGTAATTTCTTTATATTTTTTACAAGGAGAAGGGGCACAAAGCTATACAGCCAGCTACTGCTTTTCAGCCCAGAGATCATTAAGATTTTCACAGTCTGATCTTCCATTGTGCTGTAGGACTATGGGACCACTGAGTAGAACCTAAAAGGTCTGAACTATCAAGTGTTGCTTGACCAAATCAGGGTTTTCCACTCTTGCCAAATGACTCACCAGTCAGCATGAACTGATAAGCATTGTCAGAGATGGAGAAGATGTGTGGAGGAGCCTCCTGACGCTTCTTGCCTCGGTATCCAGTCACCACCTCCGGGTTGTACACTGGCAGCCACTTGTAGGGGTTGACAGTGACGCAGAAGAGACCCGAGTAGGTCTGTGAGGAAGGGAGACAGCACGTTGGCTTCCCCTGAGCCTGGCACAGCAGCTCCTGCGGCTGCCCAAAGGAAGCTGCTGCTGCCACTTACGTAGATCATCCAGGCTGCGTAACGCTCTTTGAGGTTGTACAGCACAGCGGGTTCGTGCAGGTGGGTCATCATGGCCATGTCCTCGATTTTATCAAATTTGGGAGGGTTCATGGGAAAGACTTCATCATCCTTTACTGTCACAGTCTAGCAAAAAAACAAGGGAGCAACAGGAGAAATCTAAAACAGGGAACTGCTGGAACTGGGTGATCACAAATGAGTAACAGTTGGTATCACTTACTGTGTCATCAAATTTTTTAACTGTGACTTTGCCACCTTCTTTGCTCTGTATGGTACCTTTCACATACATTTGCTTATCATCCACTACAAAGCAGGCTGACTTAGCATCAAATGGGCGATTCTGGGCTTCAATTCTCTCCTTCTCCGGCTTCCGTAAATAGGGAGCAGCTTCTCCAAAGATTGCCATCTCTGCATCTGAGCTCATGTCTGCAGTTTTTCTGGAGGAATACAGAAAAGTTGCAGAAACTCTGTACATTTGTAATTTACATTTATCCAGACAGTGGTCATGATCAATGACTAATAGGAAGAGGAGGACTTATCAGGAACTTAACTTCTGCCTCAATTTTGATTATCCACTGAAGAAGTGCTAATAAAGAAAGTTCCTTTTGTGGACAGAGATATATTGTCTTTGAAGACATTCACCTTAAATAGGCCTATGTGCCCAAGTGAGAGCAGAGAGAATATCAAGCGAGAAGTCTTCAAGAGCTGGTCCTGCTCTATCTTCACCTGCTATCTTCACAGAGCTACGCAGCCATAGCCTTCTCAAAGCCACATACACAAAGCCACTGAGACCGTTTCATTGGACATCCAAAAATTTAGACAAAAGTAAGTTCTGTGAGTCATGTAGATTGGCTCTCACATGTGATTTTCAGGTGGAGGTATGTTTAACACCCTCTGGTTTTGATGTTTTAATATCAAGCAGGGGAAGTTCAACTAGTTTCTGTCTATACCAAGCACTGAAACAAATTGTGAATGTCAGTCATCACCTATCTAAAGCCAAACCTGTTTATTGTATGAACCAAATATAAAACATCTTTTCAGTTATGTTGCAAAATTAGCCAATAAAGGAATATCATGTGTATTACAGATAATGATTAAGAAAATAGTATTAGCTAAATAACATAGTATCTAGGTAAATAAGTATGTGATATAACATTTCAAAGAATTTCAGTTATAGCTTGAACATATATAGATTATTAGTTATGAATCATTAAAAGACAATTCCTATGTATCAGATATCATTAGGGATTTGTCTAGTAGAACTATTTCAGAAAACTGATTTATGCTCAGTTTTATTTTCCATTTTTTAAATATCTGGTAAAAATTCTGTAACACAAATAAATGCCATCACTTGCTACTGTCAAAAGAACTGTCATGGATAATTCAAGAACATCTGGAAACAACACAAGTAGAAATAAAGTATGCAGAAACTAGAATAAACAGAATGTTCTTCCCCAGGCAGGCTAGGCTTATATAGGCTAGGAAAAAAAAAACCCAAAACCACCTTCTAAATTCCTGCTATTTCATGTGCTGTCGGATGCACTGCAAAGAGTAAAGAAGAGAAAGGGCCAGAATTGAAAAACTAAGATACGTACATCCCAGGCATCAAGATACTGAAACAGTCAAAATAGAATGGTTTTATGTGCAAGAGAATGATTAAAGGAGTATGAAGGCATTTGTAATGCTACTTCTGGTTGTTGTAGAAGTACTGATCTCTCTCAGCAAAAGCTATCTGCTATGGGATCTGCACCCTGCAGGACTTTGAGGGATTGCCTCATGCAATAGCTTTTCTTGAAATTCACCCAGGAATTTGAAAGCATGAAATCCAGAACCTTTAGCTTACACTGAAAGTATTATTGAAGTATTGAAGTATTATTCTGCATACCCAGAGCCCAGAGCTTTTGCCTATGTGATTTTGTGTCTGAGGGGCTCAAGAGAAGCAATAGGAAAGAAAGAGACAAGCTATTTCACAGTGTCTATGAAAAAGTGAAGCGGAACTTCAGAAAATGCCAACAGAAAAGGCTATTAGAAAATTCCTCAAGGGGCACAGTCTGTTAAACTACTGAATGTCTTTGATAGAAAATAGTGTAAAATTTAGTTCTTTACACATTCCTGAACAGAGAAGGTGGCATTCTCTAGGAGAATAACCTGTACTTGCACCTCTTTCAGCTCCAATTTCAGTGAGCAAGTTTTGGTTTTAGAATAGAAGTTGCATGTATGGAAGGTTCCTTCTGTACTCTACTGCAAGCTCCCAGTTGCTAAGTCACTAACCTTCCCCAGAAAACTTAGAAGGGAGTGATGCACGCTAAGTTCTCTGGAAAGGCTGGACATAAACAGATCTGCTTATTAGGCAGGAGACAAGATCATTCTGAACTTTGTCTGGGTTTCAGTGCCTGTGTGATAAACCAAAGTCAGTAAATAATGTCCTAGACTTTACCGCAGAGGAAACTAACACTTGAATATTACTTTGAGCCTCCTCTCTGAACACAACCTCAGACTTCCAGCAGTTGTGCAGATGGCAGGGGATGAATTTTAATAATCTATAAATCCCAGAATTCAAGGCTACACCACAAGTAGACATTACTGTATCTATCATGCCTTCTTGACCAAGTTTGAGCATCTGTAACTTTTCTTTCCCGATACATGGAGTATTCCTGCTAAGAACTGTGTCTATTGCTCATGTTGATTAAAATACCATATATCCTTTCCAGTGATCCTGGTTCTACATCACTGTCTTTTGCACCTGCCCTTGCCATTGTCTGAGTGAGCTTTACTTATTGCTCAGGATCAATTAGCAAAGGTGTGTGTTATTTGTTAAACCCCTACCTGCAGAGAGCCCACGAGGAAATCCGTTTTCAGAACCTGTGTGGAATGGTTAAAGAAAAGACAGAGAGAGTTACATCAAAACCAATCCATTGTCTTGAGCATATGCCACACCAAACATTTCTACACCCTGCATAGTCTCTCCAGATAGCTGAACTGCACACAGTGCCTTATCAACTCCTGACCTAGAGCAAAATTCCACAGAGAATCTTGTGTTCCTTCCCACATTATGGTGACCTGCTTAAAACAAATCTAATGTCCAGGAAAAAATAGCTACTTTTCTAATATAATGCCAGTCAATTTCAACTGTCTTCAGAGTTAGTCTTCCTGTGCCTTTCATAGGACTTGGAGGTAGCAAAGTTGGTAGAAGGCCTAGCAAGGACAGGCATTCTATGACTCTTCTGCTTGTGCACCACACTGGAGTGGTTTGGGTCGTATAACCTTGACTTTGCATGTGAAGCGTGACCTGGAATGTTAGCAGTGGGGAGTGGGAAGAAAACGCCCCTTCATATTGCTCCATTCTGGGGAGCTGTGGAGATGTCATGGTCAGAGTATGAAGCAAGTGGATGGGACTTACCTTGAGATGCTGAGGTAACAAATAATAAAGTTGCCTTCAGCTGCGCCTCTTTATATGTTACCTCCTGCCCACACAGCATTCGAGTGCTCTATTTTTGGTCAATAATAATTTACTCTTTAGTTGTAAACGTGTTGTAGCTCTGATCTCTCTGCTAATTAATCAGAGATAGGATTGGTTTAAGGTTGTATGGAGTCAGCTGCGCTGACCTCTCCTTTTCACATTGATCTGTGCCAGAATGGAGGATGGAGGAACCCAAAGACAGCTCTTATAAAGCCAAATAAGGAAACACTTGGCTCTGCACTGCAAGGGTCTGCCTTAATCAGCAGGATGGGGTTTTTCTAACTGTGCACAATTATTTCTTTAAGGATATAATATTAATGGATCCCATCTTATCCTTCCTTTTTATCCACACATGCTGCTAGACAAGAAGAAAGATTTATTGAGGCAAAAATTTTTATCCCATTGTGTGGGGTGCCTCAGTCTTGGGACAGAGTGACAACTGCCAGCTTGTGGACCACAAGAGAGACTTGCATTCCTGACCTGTAGGTTTGCAATATCTGAGGCCTGCAGGCATGCTCAAGGTCTCAGTCTTTAGAAGGGTGCCTGACTTTTGTGCCACTCCACTGTCCTGCAGAGGATGTCATGGAGCAGGCTGGATGTCAAACCAGAATAACTGTAAATTGCTCTGTAAAGAAATGTGGCTAGAGAGTGTCTGCTCCTTTAAGATTTGCTATTTAAGGACTGGTTTTGACACGGCAAGGGACAGTAAGAAAGGGGGGAAGTATTCTCTGAGAACATACTGGAACACAAACCTGCCTGACAAATGGTAAGGGAGGAGGTGGTGTGAACCAAACCTGGTCAGTCACACTTGCTCGGTGAACGCACGTGAAAGAGTAAAAATATATATTCTAGTAAGCTTATCAAATCAGGAACCTTGTCTGTTGGGAAACTAAGGTAAAAGGGGAAACACTAAACAATATATACAGAGAGACAGGTCTGGCAAAACAAATATAGAGGTAACAAGAAGAAACGAACCTCACCGGTGACCCTAACTAATGGGATACCAAGAGATTACAAGTGTCAGTCCCAGAAAGATCAATTAGACTTCACAACTAGTAAAACTGTGAACAAGAGGAGATCCTCGACAGGGTTGCAGAGGTGGGACAAGAACTTCCAGAGCTCTACAAACCCTTGAGGGGATGTGCTGGGCAAGGGGGAGCCAGAAAGAACAAAGAGGGGAGTAAACAGAAGGGTTGTAAGCAGGGGCCAGACAGTGTGCTTGCCTGGTGGAGCACTGCACCTGATCACCACAGTTTGTTCTGTCTTCTTACATATAAATATATTCTTTTTTAACTATCTCTTCATGTGATCTCACTTCTGTCCTGTGTATGCTCGTGCATGCGTGGACTAAGTGCCAGCTACTGGTGAAGCTTCTAGGTGAGTAGAAATCAGTGCTATCTGCCTGAGCCATGCTGGGGACCTCCCTGGCATGTGGTGTCAGCTGCTAGAGCCAGCGAGGTCTCAGCATCAGCTACCAGAGAGAGTGAAGGTCTTCAGCTTCCAGGCACTTGGGTGGCAATGGGGTGTGTGTCCCCAATGCCACTTTACTGGGAGATAATGAGGTGAGTGAGAGCTTCAGTGCTGGTGGCTGCAAGGGCCCAAGCTGTGGAGTGGGCCCAAGGTGTGGAGTGGGCACAAGGGCCTGGAGTGGGCACAAGGGCCTGGAGTGGGCACAAGGTGTGGAGTGGGCCCAAGGGCCTGGCGCTGGCTGCTGAGGATGGGGCGAATAGCTGTTCTTCTGAATCCTGGGGTGCATGGTGTGTTTGTGTGCACTCACCAGAAAACCTTAATGTGGATCAGCTGGTCAGTAGAGGAACCTGGGGCAGGCAAGTGGGCTGTGCTGGTGTGCCCAGGTGGACCTGTGAGCGTGAGAGCATCAAGCTGGACCAGCAGGCAAAGAGGAAACTGTGAGGTGAGGCAGAGGGCTGCGGTCTGAGCAGGGACAGAGGAGCTGTGCTGGGCCCCAGGGAGCTGCATATGTGCATGTGCTTGGGAGCCTGGTGAGCAGCTCTGTGTGCCTGTGCTGGTGCCTCCTGTCTCTGCCTGTCCCCGAGGAGGAGGGGATGTGTTGTGCATGTGTGAAGTGGGTCCTCTTGATGGAACCCTGCATAGCTGCTACAGCAATCTCTGTGCTCGCTTGTGTCAGTGTCCTGTGTGTCCTGTGTGTCTCTGGGACATGTGCTCAACTTTGATACTGGTTGAACCCCCTAAAGTGACATCTGTGCCCTTCTGGGCAGAGTCACTGTGTCCCTGGGAACAAGTGGCCATTGGCCAGGCAGCTTTACTGGGCTGGAGTGGCTGGAAGAAGTGGCTGTGTGTTCCAATGGCACATGGCCCATCACAGAGATGCACTAGCTCTGGAAGCAGGTGTGGGAAGCTGAGGTTTTTGACAAGCATTTACTGGAACCCAGCTGTATACCAGCTCCCTGGGTTAGGAGTGTGCAGCTGGAGAAATTCACAAAAAGGCACTTTTTGACACAGTGATGGCTTTTGAGTTAGGACGTGTTCCCTGACAAATCATGAGTGTAGAGGAGGTAATTCACTGTCAGGAATGGAGGGATCTCCCCAGACAAGCACTGCTTGGCTTAGTGTTTTCAGAGGAATAGCTATTTTATCTGCATGATGTCTTCTGAATGGTGGTGGTCAACTTAGACACAATTTCTTTGTGTAAAATCTGTGTGGGATTAATTTTTTCTCATGGGCATAATTTCATGTTTATTATTGCTAATTTAGTCTGTAGCTTTAACCAAAGGACAGTTACAGTGAGGAAAGCAATGAATTATTCTTTCCTTCCATTCTCTTGAAGCTGTTCTGATATGAAGAAAAAAAACCAAAATGTTCTAAGTTAGAACAAATATGAGAAAGACAGAGATAACCACAGCTCTGTAGAATCACCACCACAGAGATGTCCATTTATGCTATTCAATCAGTAGCTTCTTGCTATAAAACATTCAGGGAGGCCTTTAGATGAATAAGGTTTAACATATACAGCTGAACAGATAGATTTCCTGAACAGATAGATTTCCTGAACAGTAGGTTGCAAAGTCATCCCAGAGACTACCTTTTTTAATATCCTTTTTTTCTCAGAGATTAGAATTTCAGCAGGAATGTTGAGAATGTTCATCCGTTCCCATGTGGACCTATGCTGTGAGCTTGCTGAGAGCCATATAGCTACGGGAAAGGGACCCTGAGGTCTGCATTCCTCAACTAACAGTAAGAATTGATTTCAGGTCTCTTACAGCTTGGTAAAATACTCTCACCACAAGATAATTTTGTACAGCAGATGAGGTGGTAAAGTAGATTTGTCATCATTACCTTATTTTTCTTTATTTTAAGGTAGAAGAAACACTTGTCAGAAACTTATTTAAACTTTAGGGGCCATTGAAATCTAACCACCTCTTTATAGAACGACCCAGTTTCCTCTGTGGAAAGAGATGGATTGTCAGATGCATTGTTGTCATTGCTTCACGTTGGCTCAGTCTGGGGAACATCCTTGGTACATTTACACAATTCTCATTGGCTGTTTGTTTTGGATTTCATTCGGGGTGCCTACGATTTAGTTATGTGAGGAAGCAAAGGCATCTGTATTGGATTCTGCTATACAAAATGGATTCTGGCAGTGTTGCGATGCATAATGTTTAGGCCTTTTCTCTTGTTTTTTGAGTACTTTCTAGAATGTTTTAATGCTTTTATTACTTTTTTTTTATATCAGAGTAATTGACAGTCTTCTCCAGTCTGACCTGAAGTGTGAGCACAGACACTCTCTGAAATGACAATGATACCATTCAGATGTGGAGATAATATTTTTATTAAATTTTTCTTGGGCCAATTGCTGTGCATCAAACATTTAAATTAGCTGTGCTGGTTGCAGCAGCAGAATTGCAGACACTTTTTACATTTTAACAGTCTCAAGACCTAGTTTTGGTCACCCACATCTGTATTACATGCTGTGCTCATTATTTGCTATGTGCACTTATATTTGCATTTTAATTATGTCCATCTTTAGCTCAAGCATAAGTATACTGGAACCATGATTACTCTTTGTCAGAGACTATCTGGTTTTTTATATTTGGCTCATCTGATTCTTTTGTAGTTAAAGTGATTTTACATCTTCTCCTGGGTAAAAAAACAGTAAAACAGTATGTAGTGAAGAACTAATCCTTTACAACGGCACACCCACCCACTGGTGACCCTACATATTCAGAATCATTTTGACATCTGTCAATTCAGAAAATTTTAATCTGTAGCATATACTGCTCTGGTCTTGTAGTGTTCTAGCTTACCAAAATATATACAAAAGACATCAGTAGCAGATCTGTGTGCTATTAGTATTACTGCATTTAGTAAGAAAGTATATAAACTGATAAACCTCAACACAGTTTAAGCTACCTTAAAGGTAGTGCAAATTACTGGATTTAGTTTGGCATCTCAAGTATTCCAGTGTATTCAAGCGCCAAATCAATATCAATATGGTAAGGCTATTATTTACAACACTGTTGTAAGTGTCGCAAATATGTATATTATTTATAGAATTTTAGATTACTAGCTGCCCACTGGCTCTTCCCCAATATTCCAAGAATTCTTGAAAATTATTATCAATGATGCTTTTGCAATAGAGTGTCTGACTGTCAGAATAAGTTACTTCACAGAAGGCGTGCAGAAGGAAATGACTGGTATGGAATAACCTCCTCCTGAGGTTATGACTTAGTAGACTTTGATTCTCCAGTTTGAAGAAGATTCAGTGGAGAAAATAATATAACTGTATTAGCTGAAAAATACTGAGTGCCATAGACTTATTCAATTTCTCTTTTATGTAAGAACCATGCAACAGCAAATGCAATTACCAGGATGATGGTTCAAAGCAGGTGGGAGAAGAAGTAATTCACTGCCAGAAGGTATAATGGATGTCACCTGTGCAGGGCATCTGACTCCAAGGGTGAGTGAGAATGGTTTCCCCAAAGGAGGTCCCCCGGAATGAAGGAGAAGCAATAAGAATAATTTTTGATCATGTCTGGGAATTCACAAGTTATTAGGAGAGACCTGGGCTCATGAGAAAAAAGAGATTGGAGGTGGTGCAGATGATGAGTTTCAGGGATACCAGCAAAGCACCTACAGACTGTGCATATCTGCCCCAGCCAGACCCTGAGATGAGCTCAGCTGGTCAGAGCAGGGTGCTGATAACAACAAGATTGTGGATTCAATCCCTGTATGGGCCTTTCACTTAAAAGATGGACTTGGAGGTCCTTGAGGGTCCCTTTCAACTCAGAATATTCTGTAATCTATGAATTACTCTTACAGGTGATGGCAGTCACAGATTCATGTTTGCTGCCAGTAGATCCAAAGATTCTTTAAGTAGAATGTCTTTTCTTGGTGGTTGTTTTGACAAATATACTTTCCCTTTTCTTCACAGGTAATGCTGACACTGTTTCCTTTCAGCTGGTCTTAGAATTATGAGGCAGACATGGTTAAAGGGATAAAAGGGTTTTACCTTGGTATTTTAATAGGTATTTTAAAAGTTGTAGGCCATTGGTTTTGAAGAAAAGGAGGAGAAAGATATCTTCAGTGTCAAGGCATTTTTCTCAGGAGAAAAGATATACCATTCCCAAGATGCATGACTGTCACAGGACTCACTGAGTTTTATTGCCATGGTAATCCCCCAATTTATGCATTGAATAGAAACAAATGTAATGAGATTTGAAAAGATGTACTATGATCTTTTGAGCCTGTCTTTAAATTATACTCTTTTCTAATGAAAGTACAAAGATAATTTATGTAAAGGGAACAGAAAGATAGCCTAAACTTGTGAAAAGTGTATGATATTGCATGCTGATTTTCTGCGTCACTGAACATGAGTTTGACACTGCACCAAGGCCAAACAGAATTAATGACAATCTTTGAGAGATTCCTTTCTAAAAATATATTTGCAAGCCTTTTTTTTTTGCACAGCTGTCACCCCAGCCTTGAAAAGCTTCTGGTATAACACTGGAACATGGGCACTGAAGATATCTTTCAGTTAACTACTGAACACTGCAAAATAATCAATGATATGTACTGTATATTTTAGGAGAAAGGGGATGTCTATCCTAAATTTATTGTTCTATTTTTTTCCCAACAAAAAGCAGTGACATGATCATCAGGTTTTTTTAGCAGTTGCAAGTTGGCAGCAATACATGTTCTGTGCAAGTTACTGACAAGAACTATTAATTACCCTGTGGACTGTGGGGCTATTTCACCTTAAAAGACAGATCCTCTTCTTCCTTATGCCCTTTTGGAGGCAACCAAACTGAAAACAATTAATCACCAGGCCATTATTTATACCTGGCCATGAGAAGGCAACAAAACTATTTTTTTTAACCAAGCCATTCTGGTAGCAAAAACAGAAGTAGAGGCAGAAGCATTTGAAATAATACATATTGTTTGCTCTCACTTACAGCTCATCTCATACCTGTACTGTCTCCTTGTGCAAGAGCAAATTATACTGCATATTTTGGAAGTTCTCTAGTAGCAGCAGAAAAAAACCTGTTGAGATAAAAATGGCTTGACTTCCATGCCAGAAACTTTCAGCTAATTAAATGATGAGACATTCTGCCTGTTGCAAATAGACAACAGAAATAGTCAGTTACAAGTGGCCAAGACCAGAGGGTATTTACCCAAGGTTTCTATAAAAGCATGGAGATGTAACACCTGGACTACTGGCTGTAGTATGGGAGCTCTTACTAAAGCTGCCTTGCTTTTGGAGATCTGGAAATTGTCTAGTAGAATGCTAATTTTTGAAAAGTGTTTCAGTGAATGGTGGCCCAGTAAACCTAGTGCCAATACTAGGAAAAAAGTAGAAGCTAATAATGGTTAGCATTTGAGGACACACTGATAAATAAACATACTGAGAAAAACAGCATTTGCAAAGGGAAGTAGTATTCCACATAGTGGAAAATCAAAAATATGTGAATAGGTGGGAGAACCAGCTGGTAACTGTCTTAATGAATAGTGAGAAGGTATATCACCTTTCTCAAAGAAGCTAACTCCGCATCTGTGATGTTATATAAGATAGTTTTGAGAAGTGATCCTGGACAAGGACAGGCTGATAATCCTGCTGCAGACGTATAAGTGTCCCTGGGGATGGTGTCTGAGTGTCCAAAGTGGCTTGATGTGAAGCAAATCCCAGCAGCAGCTTGGGGGGAAGCTCAGTCCAGCAGCTCTATTTAGGTACATATTGCATTAGGGCCCAGCACAGCCCTCCTTGTACTGCCCTCAAAGGACATATCCTCATTGTCCCTGATGAACCCCACAGCCCTACTAAGTAATGTTCCCCTATGCCCTTGCTCTCCTTCTGCCTAGAGCCTGCCAGCAGGTTATGAAACAGCCCTCGTTGTGTGCTGAGTAGGGATTACCAGGGCATCAGGAGGACCTTGCCGGGTGCTAAGGACTCCTCTGCTTTTTGTAAAATATATTCTGCATCTGGGACGTCAACACTGTGCTTTGCTTGAGCTGTTTCAAAGTAGGCAGTAAATGCAGTGGGGAGAAATGAACTTCTGTCACAGCAAGATTGCTTCTCCCTATTTTTTTCTGACTGCCCACGTCAGCCTCACGTCTCCCCTGCAGTCTTGCCAGCAGCCAGGTGCAGAGCTGGGTCCCTGGGCTCTTATCAGGGCTCTGCTCTTTCCATGGCCATTTACCACTGCCTGAACAGTCATCCAGTCCAGAGCTGCTCTCCAAGGCATCTCTGTGGAGCCAAGCTGAAGCCAACTGCCACAAGGACTGCTACTTTCCTTGCTGTGAAAATACCTGGGAGGATGGGTATGGGAAAGAAATGTGCTGTACTTCTCTAGTGTTCAAAACAAGCAGAAAACTCCATGCTGCCCTTTTCTTCCACATTTGATAGGCAAGGCCCAGCACCAACTCTTTTTAGGTACCTTCCCTGTCTTCCCAACTGAAGTATTTTGAAGGAACTCCGAGATGCTTTTGTAACAGCAATTCAGCAAGCTCAGGAATTTGGGGGATAACATAACATGCTGGATCAGTTAATTTGGGAGTGACATGATTCCTGCAGCTCCATGCCGTCAGGTCCAACCAGTACCAAGACTGCAGATCCGTTCTTAGCCAGATATTTACACCTAACATGTGTGTACACCCTGTGGGGAGTTGCACAACTGTCCTCTGCACATTATTGACAGTGCACACACATGCATTTTCCCCATATTTACAGTACTTACAGCTACAAGTTTCATTGTAAGGCAGGGTGTAGAGACAAGGGAGGTGGGAAAAGGGCAAAAAGCACAAAATCTTTTATAGGAACATTATGATGAAATGTGTACCTTTCATCCCTTCCGTAGTGCTCCAGTGTGAACTGAAGCCCTATTACCCTATTAACTTCATAAAAGTAGGAACTCTTCTGTAATTTGATGTCACTCATTGGCAATTGTCTGTAACTCATCTTCCAGCAAGTGGTTTGCAGAGAACCTAACTTCAGCTCTCTGATCTCAGCCTGTTTTGTGGTCAAGGTAGCTAGGATTTGGTCTGGGGTGGCCAGCAGTTTTTCAAACAAAACCAACTCGTGAAGCCAATTTCCACACCAGTCTTCACATACACAGAATATTGTGTATGTATTTCTTAGTCCATCACCCTGGTGAATCCAGGAGTTTCCCTAATAATATTCCAAAGTTTGGTAAATAATTCTCACAGAACACGCTTGAAAAGGATCAACTCTCTCCCCATATTGGGAATATTGAATCTGCTGTTTTGGGAGCACTCACAGCCCAGCTGTCTCTTGCTGACTTTGCCAGATGTTAAATACACCATGCTGGATCCAACAGCCTGGGAGAGGTTAGCCTTCAGCTCCTCCATTCCTCCAGGTCCATGCACCCTAGACCATGTCCCCTGTAGCAGAGTTCAAGATGTGCTCCCAGGAGGTACAAATACACACAAAGTCAATGTATATGCCCTATATATTCATTTACATACTTAAATACATCTATCTATATAAAAATATATATATATACCTAAAACATCCCATCACTAGCCCTGTGTGTTCCCAATGGCTCTTCCCCTGCACCCCACGATGTGCCCCACATCCCTGACAGCAGCCCTCCTCAGTCACAGAGGAGAGCTGCTCCCTGTGGTTCATGGTAGTGGGTTTCAAACCTGCACCTTGGACCTTGTGTTGTGTCAGGACAGTCCTAGGAACCTGGCCAAGGTTCCTTGGGGGTCCCCAAAGCACCCTGTGCTCCCCTGGACTTTAGGATGAGTGCCTTTGATGGGCTGATGGGCCCCAGTGAAGGGCTTGAGCATTGCTGGGCAGGATGTTATTTGGGCTCCCCCTCCTGCCATGGTCTCTCTGTGCTGCTTTGTGGCTGTGCAGCCAAGTTATTATTGCATAACCTTTAATCCAATATAAGATCCTGTGCCTACCCTGAAAAGTACATAGGAAAGACTCTGTGCAAGAACAAATTCCTCTCTTAACACTGGCATCCACACTAAGCTAGTGTCAAAGAAGGCAGCTACTGCCTACAAAGTTTGTACCTCTGGACAGAAACAGTTTGGACTACACTCTGGTTAGAAGTCCACACATTACCTGAAAGAAAAGATTATCTGCTTGACTCAGATGCAGGAAAAAACATAATGGGGACACCAAACACCTGAACAGTTTTTAGGCAGATAAGAGCATTTCTGAGCAAGAAGGCTTCCTACTTCTTTTGTTTCCATGGCATACATTAAAACAGCAATATCTGTGTGGTACAAAAGTTGCATGTTTTGTCTTTCTCCAAAAGGGACTCAGTAGCAATCTTTTTCACAGGTGGTAATCAATCCCAAAGACATCTTTTCTCAGGTGTCGGACATGTGACTCTGGGAACATTTTTGGAGATGTCATGACACTCAACTAGGAATCCAGTCAGGGCAAGCTGTCCTGTAAAGCTGCAAAGTATTTATCAAAGCCTTGAAACTGAATGCTAAAAAGAGTGACTACTTTTGACCTTGATTATATATCCATGGTGAAAGAATAACATACAATTTCATGTAACTGGATTACTGCTCAAAAAAATAGCTTTGCAAATCACGAATGAGTGTATGTATGCATATATAAATATGTATACATGTATGTGTGTGCTTATATATACACACATAGATCTATATGTATGCATAAGCTGCTTTCCCAGGCACAGCTACAGGCTGGGTGAGGAATGAATCAACAGCAGCCCTGCGGAGAAGGACTTGGGGGTGTTGGTTGACAAGAAGCCCAACATTCCCTGGCTGTGTGGGCTGGAACCCAGAACCCTCTGTGTGCTGGGCTGATCACCGAGCATGGGCAGCAGGGGAGGGGAGGATTCTGCCCCTCTGCTCTGCTCAGGTGAGACCCCACCTGCAGAGCTGCCCCAGCCCTGAACCCCAGCACAGGAAGGATGTGGAGCTGCTGGAGTGACTCCAGAAGAGGCCACAGAGATGCTCCAAGGGCTGAAGCCCCACTGCTCTGGAGACAGGCTGGGTAAACTGGGAGTGTTCACCTGGAGAAGACTCTGGGGAGACCTTAGAGACCCTTCCAGTGCCTAAATTTCCCAGTGAGAACAACGTAGGATGTCTGATTAAACCACTTTAAAAGTGGCTGAAAAATTTTGAAAATACCTGAAGCAAGATTTTTAATTGAATAAATAAGCTTTAAAAAGCAAGGACAAATGTAAACCTTAGAAGAATTCAGGGTAATGATTAAAATGCAACACTCAACTTCTCAATATTTACATGGCATAAGATCTACAATTTTTATTGTGTAGGCATTACTCATCTATAGATTAATGAAGAACAAAGCAGTGTTTACAAAATAAAAGTGATAGAATGTCACATTTTGTGCAATTCTCTCACTTTACAGCACTGGAGGCATTTACTCTTCACTTTCTGTCTTCTTGCCGATTTCCCGGCTCTTTGCTCGGAGCTTGTTGACCTGTGACTCTGCAATGTCAGCCCGCTCCTCGGCTTCCTCCAGCTCATGCTGGATCTTGCGGAACTTGGAGAGGTTGACATTGGACAGCTCCTCCTGGAGATAGGAAGAAATATAAAATAGTTTTGAAACAATTCTACTATAACACTGCCCTGTACATTGCTGTGGTGTTTTCACTTTGAATAATGAAAAAAACCCCCTAACATTATGAGTTAGAATGTAATTATCTCTAATATTTCTAGGGAGAATCCAAGCTAAATATTTAAATGATCAATAAGACATACCAGGAGTCCAGCTCTGAATATGAAGGCAAGTACACATTGAAATTTTTGAATAATTATACATAATTATAGTTATTTCCATTAAATAATCTTTCAGTTATTTACTGCTTTAAAATTATATATTACAATTTTTGACACTGATTTTTTTTCTGCTAGGTGAAAATATTAAATAAAAAAGTGAAAGGAAACAGAGACATATTTCCATTAAATAATCTTTCAGTTATTTAGTGCTTTAAAATTATATATTACAATTTTTGACACTGATTTTTTTTCTGCTAGGTGAAAATATTAAATTAAAAAAGTGAAAGGAAGCAGAGACATATTACCACAATATTTACCTGGGTCCAAACAGAGCTACACAGGGGAAAATATTAACACAGAATTCCACTGCCACCTGGATAAAGACTGACTGAACATAGTGATACTCACAGCCTCCTCAGCTTGTCTCTTGTAAGCTTTCACCTTCGTTTGCAGTTTGTCCACTAGATCCTGCAGCCTGAGAACATTTTTCCTGTCTTCCTCAGACTAAAGACAATGACAAGACAGAGAAGCATTTCTTTTACCCTAGTTGCACGAAATAGTAACATTTCTAATTGAGATTGTTGCCCAGTAAGACAGAAGTGATGAGCTGGATCTTCCTAACATGACTAGAAAGATATTAATTATATGGTGTTGTCATTATTCTCCTTTTTGTATGTGCATCTCAGGACAGAGAGAAATCCCTCAGGGCCACATTTTGGGTTCCAGGAATAAGAGTGTAACAAGATGAAGAAGCTTCCTGCCTTACCTGGTAGGTCAGTTCCTTCACCCTCCGCTCGTACTTGCGCACACCCTTCACGGCTTCAGCGCTGCGCTTCTGCTCAGCATCAACCTCCCCTTCCAGCTCGCGCACCTGCAAGGAGAAGCCATCCCTGCAGCTTCCCTGACAGTGTCTCTCCAAGGACACGCTCACTCATGCACAACCCCAGCCCTACACACCCTGGCCTCCAGCTTCTGGATTTGCTTCTTCCCTCCCTTCAGTGCCAACTGCTCAGCCTCATCCAGACGGTGCTGCAGGTCCTTCACTGTCTGGTCCAGGTTCTTCTTCATCCTCTCCAGGTGGGCACTGGTGTCCTGCTCCTTCTTCAGCTCTTCTGCCATCATGGCCGCCTGACCAGAGCAAAGGGTCAAAGCCATTTTGGGGCTGGAGATATTTGGGGGAGAGTCCATTCCCCATCAGCAATGCAAGGAGTGCCCAACTCACATCTGTGATGGCCTTCTTGGCCTTCTCCTCAGCATTGCGGGCCTCCTGGATGGTATCCTCCATTTCACTCTGGATCTGGGAAATGTCTGTTTCCAGCTTCTTCTTGGTATTGATCAAGGTGGTGTTCTGTTGAGCAGCATAAGAGGTTTGGTTTCGTAATTCAATATTTGAAATCAAGAATATAACAGGATTTTCGATAATTTAAGACATAATTATGTGAAAAATCAATATCAGAGATTTTTCTTATAAAATTTCTTATCACTAGGGAAAAAACATTTTGTTTCAGTTTTGTTGGTTTTTTTCTCCAACAATTCATTTTATTAATTTGAAAAACTGCTCAGAAATATAATCTGTGCCACATTTCACCCACCAAGGCTGGCATAGGTAAGTAACAAAAATAGAGTTAGGGAAAAGTCAATGAAATGCCTCTTAAGTATTAGGGAAGACTAATCCACTCTCAACAACTGAAAAGAGGAAAAGTTTTGAATGTAGATAGGATGAATCCCTTCCAGAACCTTTCCAGTACTTGAAACTGGACACTTTCCATGGATTTCAGCACTTGACTGCTCAATGACTGTTATGACACATAGCTAATATCAAACTCTGCTTGATAAATGCTAAATCAGAGCCAGGAGTTCATCCCCACTTTCTTGCTAGGAAAAAAGAACATGAGGATTCCTCAGTGTAACATTTCAGCTGACAAGGTATGTATGTTGCTATGGTCTCAGAGTTCCATTCCCTGACTGTTCAGAGAACTTGGCATGTCCCTGTTGAATAAAGTGTTTGACGATGCAAATAAGGTAGAAGCATGAGTGTCATTTTATGCGGCCTGGGAAAACAACAAGTGCACACAGTTTTTCAGCAAATATCTCTTTTAGTAACATGATGAATATTTCAGGAAAGTGGACTGTCTTCCTCCAAGTTGAGTCTCCAATGGTGAGTGGAATAAGGCATAGAAGTGTTCTCCCAGCTACCGAGAGTGCCATTTCTCACTAAATGACCTCACCTGGCTATGGAGGAGCTGCACACGTTCACTGGCATCCATTAATTCCTGCTCAGCCGCTTTCCTTGACCGCTCCGTCTGCTCCAGCGCTGCCCGTAGTTCCTCAATTTCAGCCTGCAGCAGGTTTGCCCTGCGTTCCACCATGGCCACTTGCTCCTTCAGGTCTTCTTGTGACCTGAGAGCATCGTCCAAATGGATCTGGGTGTCCTGTAGAGCCATGGAATGAAATTATGAGAAGATTTAGAGCTGTTGTGGACTGAAAGAATTAACTAAGATATTTTTCTGTAAGCAATTTCTGTTCAACTGACCTTGAGCACTGCCTGTGTATTTCTCAGGTTCTTCTGTGCTTCAGCAGCCTGGCGGTTGGCATGGCTCAGCTGAATCTCTATTTCATTCAGGTCTCCCTCCATCTTCTTCTTCAGCCTCAGGGCTTCATTCCTGCTCCTGATCTCAGCATCCAGAGTGCTCTGCATGGAGTCTACAACTCGAATGTGGTTTCTCTTCATCTGTTCAATCTCCTCATCTTTCTCTGCTATCTTCCTGTCAATCTCAGACTTCACTTGGTTGAGCTCAAGCTGCAGGCGCAGGATCTTCCCCTCCTCATGTTCCAGGGAGGCCTGGACAAGAAAAAAAAAGAGAATTTCCATTTTATAGATGTTGAACCTAAACCTCTGATTAAAAAAGAGTACTATGTTTAGGTAATACCTCTACTTTTATATGACCGCTTCTCTTTTGTCTGGGAATGAGATCAATAAGATAGAGACCCAAGACATGTAAGAGAGCAATAAGTAATGCTGTGTACCTCAGCTTCTTCCAGAGCAGCCTGGATTTCAGATTTCTCCTGCTCAATCTGCTTCTTGACTTTCTCCAGCTCATGAACTGCCTTTCCTCCCTCGGCAATCTGCTCCGTGAGGTCAGAAATCTCCTCTGTGGGAACAAACACCAATGGCACAGTCAGGCACACAGCAGAATGGCAAGGGCCCTGTCCCACCAAGGTGTCCCACCAGACATCTCTGCAGACCTGCAGGCACAGACCCATGAAGAATGGTGGTAATGGCTGATAGTGAGAAAGCCCACTGAGGAGCAGAGGGACTCACGCTGCAAGTTCTTGTTCTCGCGCTTCATTGTTTCCAGGTGGTCCAAGGACTCCTCATAGGCATTCTTCATCTTGAACAGCTCTGTGCTGAGAGAGCGCGACTCCTTCTGCGAGGCCTCCAGCTCAGCCTGAGTTTCCTCATACTTCTGCTTCCATTCTGCCAGGATCTGAAGAGAAACAGGGTGTGAGTAGGGATGGGGCAATCACAGGGGGATGCTCTGGCCAGGAGCCCTGGTGCTGGAGGCCAAAAGACCTTGTCAAAGTTCTTCTGCTTCTTATCCAGAGCAGCGCAGGCAGCATTGGATCTCTCCACGTCCATCATGAGGTCTTCCACTTCATTCTGCAGCCTCTGCTTTGTCTTTTCCAGGGAGGCACATTTGGCATTGACAGCCTCAACATGCTCCTCTGCATCCTGCAGGCGCTGTGCCAGCTTCTTCCTGGGAGGAGACAGCACACTGCCACGTTAGAGCTTGGAAGTGTGCTTGGAAGTGTTCTGTGCTGTCATGAGTTGGCAACTTTGGTGCTTTTGATCCAGATATTTTCCAAAATGATTTTAATTGTCCACAAGTACATGCAGCCAACAAGATCTATCTCTTCTCTGTCTTACCAGTTATGGAGGACTCGGCCTGTCTTAGCCCTTCTAGCCCTAAAGCCTACAGTTTTCCCTTCCAATCTACACTTTTTCTCTCCCTCCCTCTCTCCCCTTTTTTTACAAAGACAGTATATCCCTGCCTTCATCGCACTCTTGTCTTAACCTACTCTCAGAAATTCCAATTTCCCTTGACCAGCCTCAGTCTTCTCCAGTCATTTTCCATCCTGCTTCCCACATACTTGGCCTCCTCGAGCTCCTCCGTGCGCTGAATCGCGTCCGTCTCGTATTTGGTTCTCCACTGGGCCACTTCGCTGTTGGCCTTGGACAGAGCTCGCTGCAGCTCCCCCTTGGCCTCCTGCTCCTCCTCATATTGCTCCCGGAGCAAGTCACAGTCGTGGCGAGCAGACTGCAGGGCGTGGGCCAGGGCGTTCTTGGCCTTGGGGAAGAATAGCAATTGGACAATGAATAGAAATATCCTTGGAAATCTCCTGACTGAAATGTTGATGGGCACTGACTCTGCAATGAGTAATGGCAAGCCACTGAATGAAAATGGAAGGTCTGGGAATCTGCAAAACAATTAACATACATTCTGCAGGGAAGGAGGAACAAAACTAGTATGGGAAGGCTTGCACTGTATTACCCAAGTGGGTTTTTCCTCCCTTTCATCTTGTTGATTCTGTAATTTTGTATGTATCTGAAGCTCCTCCTAGACAGAAGGAATCCAATGGACAACTCAGAATTTGGAGAGCCTTCTCACCTTTATCTCTTCCTCTAGATGCCTTTTGAGTTCCTCAATCTGTTGGGTGAAAGCCTGTTTGCCTCTTGACAGCTGTGAAATCAGGGCATCTTTCTCTTCTACCTGGCGTGAATATTCACCTGGGAGAGTTGATGAGTAAAAAAACCTTATTCTGACTTATGTAAAATTGTTAATCTTGATAATACATACCCATATAAAAATATTTGGAGTTAAGCAAAATTTTATTTCTTTCATGGGTTCCTAATTACTGATACCTACCCACATCTCTCAGCATGCCAAAATATTTATCTTAGAGGCTAGAAATGACCTGTCATGTAAAATAATTCTGTGTTTGCATTAAGCCTTGAGTTTACTGAATGTATACTACAGTGCCATCCAGAGGGGTTACAGCCCATGGGAGGTTTTACAAGGCCAAGTACAAAGTGCTGCAGCTTGCTTGGGGCAACCCCTGACACCAGTCTGGGCTAGAGGATGAACAGGTCAAGAGCAGCCCTGCCTTGGCCATTTGCCCTTGCAGCCCAGAAACCAATAATGTCCTGGGCTCGTCACCAGCTGCACAGGTGGCAGAGGAGGGGGGATTGTACCTCTCTGCTCTGCTGTTGTGAAACCCTGCCAGAGGTACTGCACTGGGACTTCTAACACAGGAAGCACATCAACCTCCTGGAGTGAGTCCATGAAGATGAGGATGGAGCACCTCTGCTATGAGAAAAGGCTGAGAAAATCAGGATTGTTCAGCCTGGAGAAGAGAAGGCTCTGGGGAGAATTTATTGCAACGTTTCAATATTTGAGGTATTCTGTAAGAAAAATGGGAACAAACTTTTTAGCAGGACCTGTTGTGGTAGGACGAGAGGTGATATTTTTAACAGAAGGAGGTTCAATTTAGATTTGATATAAGAAAGAAGATGTTTAAAATTAAAGTGGTGGGACACTGGCACAGATTGCCCAAGAAGGTGGTGGATGCCCCATCTCTGGAAACATTTAAGGTCAGGTTAGATGGGGCTCTGAGAAAACTGATCCAGTTGAAGATGTCACTGCAGGGGGTTTGGTTTGGACTAGATGACCTTCCTACTCAAACTGTTCAATGATTCTACAATGTGTTGTATGTGCCGAGGTATATCACTGTCCTTTTCTAAATGTCTACTGGGAAACAGAAGGATCAAGTCAAGGTTATGAGATAGATTAATTCTTATATATGACACCAGTTGTGTAATCATAAAACAATCATAAAACAATCAAGGTTGGAAGGGACATCGAAAGGTCATCTGGTCCAGCCTTTCATAGGAAAGGGAGTCTAGATGAGATTATTTAGCATCCTGTCCAGTTGTGTCTTGAAAACCTCTAGTGATCACTCTACCAAGCCCTGGGGATTTATTCCAGTGACTACTTCTTCCAGTCCCTTAAAGACACTTCTAGTCCTGCTCAAGGATGTCTCTTTCTGGTACTAACAGCCTAACACTGAGCATAGTAACCCAGGCATGGCCTCATGTGTGCTGAGTAGGGGGAATGATCACTCTCTGCTAACCTGTTGGCAATGCTTCTCCTAATGCAAATCAGAATACTCTCAGGGTTCTGTTGGCCGTCTTCATCACAAAACCACATTTTTGGCTCATGTTCAACTTAGTTCCTATTCAGGCCTCCAAGATCCCAGGTAATGTTTTACCCTTTTTTAAAAGGACCCTGGTAATATACAGTATTCTCTTAAAAACACGAAAGTCTTACCAGATTCTGTTTGTAGCCGAGCTCTCTGAGCACTAATGTCATTAATTATGCGCTGCTGTTCCTCCTCCTTTGTCTTAATCTCACTGAGCTGATCTTCTAGGGAGCGACACATCTTCTCCAGATTTGCCTGTTTAGATGAAGAACAGAAGGAAAGATGATTGGTGGTTCAACTCATAATTAGTGAGAATCTGAAATCTTAGGAAGGAAAAAAGAATGATTCAGAAGCCAAAATTTCTCAGTTAACTGATATATATTTCTATGAAGTTTGTGTCCACATTTCCAACATTTGTATATTCCCTGCCCATTTTGGGGGGGATGAAATGAGATAATGTCTAAGGTTTTTTCAAACCCAAACCATTCTATGATTCTGTAATTTATTAATGTACACTAATCTATTTTCAAGAGATAAAAAAAGAAAATGATGAGACACTGGAAAATGAAGAATTAATTTAAAATTCTGTTTGTGTCTTAGGGATTATATCACTGACGTAGTTAAGGAAGGAAAAGAAAAAGAGGAATACAAAGGAAAGGGCAATTTCTATTCTAGGAGTAATTTCTATTTTAGAAGAAACTAAAAAGCAATAGGGTCAGTGCCTTTCATTTTGTAATATTCTGAACCAAGCAATGAGACTCCAGAATTATGTAGGTTAAGTGTTACAGGTGAATTTTTCAGCTCTCACCCAAATTATACAAAAAATATTAAAATAATACTGAAATGATAACCACTCATTCAAGTTGCAAAGCGCAATCATTTACTCTAAAGTAAGACTAACTCAAATTTCTATGTTAAAATATAAAGACTTGATTGTGTTTGAATTAATGAGAAGAAATATTTATGTACCTTGGCTTTGGAAACAGACTCCATGTTACTGGCCAAGTCATCAATCTCCATCTTCAGCTCACTCTTCTCCTTCTCCAGCTTCTGCTTCACACGTTGCAGATTGTCGATCTGCTCCCCCAGCTCAGCTGTGCTGTCCGCGTGCTTCTTGCGCAGGGCGGCAGCCGTGGCTTCGTGCTGCAGCGTGGCCTCTTCGAGGTCACGGCGCATCTTCTGGAATTCTGCCTCTCGCTTCTTGTTCATCTCAATCTGAGCTGCTGTCGCCCCTCCTGCTTCTTCCAGGCGCTCGCTGATCTCCTCCAGCTCCCTCGACAGGTCAGCGCGATGCTTCTCTGCTTTAGCACGAGAGGTTCGCTCTGCCTCAATTTCCTCCTCCAGCTCCTCAATACGAGCCTGGACAACAGCAGGGACCCTTCACAGCCTTGCCCTCCTCCTGCCTGAGCTGAGCCTGAGCAAGGGAGGGGAAGGAACAGAGACTTGCCTGCAATTCCTTGATCTTCTTCTGAAGTTGCATGCCCAGGGCTTGTTCATCCTCTGTTTTGCTCTGGATCTGGCTGATTTCAAAGTCTTTCCTTTGGGCAAAGCAAACTGTGTTAGAGCTCAAAGAAAAAAGCCAAGTGCTCCAGCCCAGCACTCAGGTGCCCTAGAGCCACACTTACTTCTTCAGCTTCTCATCCAGCTGCTGCTTATCATTCTCCAAATCCATGATGCTGTCCTGGGCCATCTTCAGGTCTCCTTCCAGTTTCCTCTTAGCTCTCTCCAGGTCCATGCGCAGTTTCTTCTCTTGCTCCAGGGACCCTTCCAGCTAAACACAACAACACAGCAGTGCTCTACCAGCCATCTCAGCCTCCATACCTGTCCTGTTCCTGCTCTATATCTGTGTGCTTACATCATCCACTTGCTGTTCCAGCTTGGTCTTGGCTTTGGTCAGTGTATTGACTTTGTCCTCTTCTGCCTGCAGATCATCCAGGGTCTGCTGATGGGCCTCTTGGAGGGCTTTCTTCTCTTTTGTCAGCTTGGCAATGGTCTCGTCCAGGGTTGCCATCTCCTCGGTCAGGTTTTTCACCTTTAGAAAGAAAGGAGCAAGCACAGATAGACAATGGTGCTTAAAACTTTATAACAAGACAGGTCTTTTCTGGAGTGTGAGTGACAGGTTCTGCCTCATACCTTGTTTTCCGTGGCATGTTTTTCCTTCTCCACCTTGGCCAGTGTTAGCTCAAGGTCATCAATATCTTTCTTCAGCTCTGAACATTCATCCTCCAGTTTCCTCTTCTTGGCTGTCAGCTCAGCATTAATTTCCTCTTCATCCTCAGCCCTTTCTGTCAGCTCCTTAATTTTGGCTTCCAGCTGGATTTTGGTTTTGATGAGCTGATCACACCTTTCCTCAGCATCAGCCAAACCATCAGCTTCCTTCATGATTCATTAAAATAAAATAGTTTTCAATTAATTAATTTTTCTCACTGATTTTCAAGTGAGAACATAATATTCTCAAAGCAGCTTTGCAATCTACTTAGTTGGCAAAACTCAGTAATATAAGGTGTGGTGGTTTTGATTGGCCCAAACTTCAGTAAAGTATTTTTTGACATCTAGGAGAAATTTGGACCCTTCAGAAGCTGTTGTGGTAGGCCTGGGGAGGTAGCTGAGGGGTGAGGAGTGGCACAAAGATGGCTTCTGTGTGTCCTGAGTGAATGTTCCAGAAGTTTTTACATCACATCCAGCAGAGCCAATCTCTGATGGCTCTGAAAGTGATGGACATGCTGCCGGCCATGTTTGGGCCAATTAGAGGTGCTAGTTATGCCTCTGTGAAAACATATTTAAGAAGAAATCAAAACAAGGCAGGCACACACTTTTTTGTAGTTAGAAGAGGAAGAGGTGGAGGTAAAAATATGTGAAGGGAGAACAGCATAGAGATGCCAAAGTCAGTGAAGAAGATGGGGGAGGAGGTGCTCTAGTGCTCCAAGTGCCAGAGCTGAAAACCCTCTGCTAGCCGTAGTGAAGACTATAGAGAGAGCAGGAAGTCCCCCTGCAGCCCATAGAGTCCACAAGGATGCAAAAATCTACCCACAGCCCACGCCAGAGGAGCAGGTAGATGCCTGGAGAAAGGTGTGATCCAGTTTGGAGTCTCACTGAAAGAGTTAAAGCTGCAAAGGCCTTGCAAGGGAGAAAAAGGCCTTGCTCCTGGGATGGGAGCAGCCTGGCCTCGGCTCGGCAGAGTCTGCACAGCACCTTATGGACAAAGAGACTCATGTTGCAGCAGAATTCAGGTGGGATGTTGCTTGTGAGATTGGACTCACACCAAAGAAGTCCCCAGAGGACTGTCTCTCATGGGAGGGACCCCATGGCTAAGTAGAGAACCCCTCTCCCTGATTGGACTGACCAGAAAACCCTCACCCTGCCCCTGTCTGTGTTGCTGGTTTGGAAAGAGGGAAGGGGGGTGAGCAGAGAGACTGCTTCTTAAGAGGGTGGGAGTGAGAGCAGAAAAAAACTGTCTAGAGAGAGAGAGAGAAATAAGTAGAGATAAAGAGTATTTGTAGTAAAAGAATTGTGATGATGAATAGATTTATGGGTCTGCTCTGTGGACTGAGAAAACACCTCACACCCTGCCTCCCTACCTGGGCTTGTTAGTTAAAAAAGAAGAAAGGGGATGAATAATATAGGTTCTTAAGAAAGAGGGGGAGAGTGAACAAAATAGTGTATGAAAAGTTTATTTTTGCTTTGCATTTTATCCTCCAACTCTGTTAAGTAATTAAATCACTTTTTTTACAACTTTAAGCTTGGAGCCTGTTTGCCCTTTCTTTGTGCTTCCTCTTAGCAATGTCCTATCTCATTTAAACTCACGAGATTAATGTGTATTTTTGCAGGTTTTTTTTCCTGCAGCAAGAAACAGTCAAAGTGCCCAGAGTTTAGTCAGAGTCAAACCCCGACATAAGGTTATCTGATTTGAACTGCCTCCACCTGCCCTCCCCTAAAATGAAGGAAAATATAATCACACATTTTTATAGTCTTAAGCTGTTCATTCAACTTGAACATTAATTTGAAGATAGAGACATCGTCCATTGTATCTTTTAATAATTATACTTCAATTGGGTTTTTGTGGGCATAGTAATACATCTTTGGCACAGAGGTCTACTGCAGAGAGCCGTGTAGGCAGATTTTTTAGGATACGGTGTTTTAAAACCTCAAACATTCTTCTGAGAAATTCCTATTTAACTCTTCACTAGAGATTTTTTGAGAATGGATTCACTAGAGGTTTTCTGAGAATGAATTAAACTTTTAGCTTTAGCAAAATTTTGTGGTAAGATCACATTTTCACAGGCATGTTTCTAGCACTTGTGGTCAAGAAGAACAGTTTGGAAGGGAGAAAGGTGTTGACCAGGGCAGTTCCAATTACCTGTGCTTACATGCATTCTAAGATGTAAGTTACTAAGAAGCAGTCTTTATTGTCTACATTTTGCTTGTTCTTTTTGTCTTTGCTTTAGTAAAGAGCAGTGCATTCAAGCAGAAGAATTTTTAAAGCTCAGCAAAATAGCTACGTGTGTTGGTTTTGCTTAGCCCAGAACATCAGCAAGGTCTCTTTAGCATCTAGGAGAAATTTAAACCCTTCAAAAGCTGTTGTGGTAGGCCTGAAGAAGTGGCTGAAGGATTGGGAGAAAACATATCCCTGTGTTCACAAGTTAGTTTTGTTTAGTCCAGTTTTTGCTAATGGGTAGGGGAGGCACAAAGATGGTTCCTGTGTGTCCTGTGTGAGTGTTCTGGAGGTTTTCAGCATGTCCAGCAGAGCCAATCTCTGATGGCTCTGAAGATGATGGACATGCTGCTGGCCAAGTCTGGGCCAATTAGAGATGTTGGTTACACCTCTGTGATATCCTATTTAAGAAGAAATCAAAACAATGTGAGCACACACTTCTTCTTAGCCAGAGAAGGGGGATGGGGAGGTGAGAACACGTGAGGGAAAACAACATGGAGACACCAAGGTCAGTGGAGATTGTGGAGGAGGAGGTGCTCCAGGCACCGGAGCTGAAAACCCTCTGCTAGCTGTGGTGAAGACCATGGGGGGAGCAAGTTGTCCCCCTGCAGCCCATGGAGTCCACAGGGGTGCAGAAATCCACCCACAGCCCACTCCAGAGGAGCAAGTGGATGCCTGGAGGAGGCTGTGATCCAGTGCGAGTCCCACTGGAGGGAAAGGCCTCACTCCTGAGATGGAGCAGCCTGACCTCGGAGGTCTGAACCCTATGCACAAGGACTCGTGTTGCAGCAGATTCGGGCAGGCTGCTGCTCTTAAGATTTGGACCCAAGCCAAAGAAGTTTGTAAAGGACTGTGTCCCATGGGGACCTCATGGCTAAGGAGAGGACTCCTCTGCCTGAGCAGTGGAAGAAATTTTGGTAGTGAACTGACCAAAGAAAAACCCCCTTACCCTGCCCCCCTCCCCCATGCTGTCAGTTGGAAGGAGGGAGGGCGGTAAGTGGAGAAATGGTGTCTTAAGAGCTTATTTTTACTTCACAGTTATCCTCCGACTCTGTTAGATTAATAAACCACTTTGCAACTTTAAGTTTCACGCTGTTTTGCCCTTTCTCAGTGCATCCTCCCTGGTTCTTTGTCTCAACTCATGAGGCCTGTGTGTTTGTATGTGTGTTAGGTTTTTTCCCCTCATTTCTCCCCTGCTGTGGCAGGGGAGAGCAGAGAGAGCAGATGTTGTAGGTGCCCTTGCATTTGGCCTGGGTCAAACCTCGACACTAGGTTGGGTTTTGTGTCAGGCAGATTTACATATCTGCCATGATGTCAAGTTGCAGTCCATTCAACTAAAAATTTCTGATTTCTGGATTAGTGTATCGTACTATAAAAGAATGAGTTTCTTGTGTTTGAATAGGAAAGGAACCTGAGGCTACTAGCTTAGATGTACTTTTAGGCTGCAGACATCTAAATGCCATCAGATTAATCCAAATCCTTGCTTCTAAATACAGTTTTAAGGACATTATTGTTGCTACATTCTTATTTCCAGGGGGAAATTCTGTGTGGTTTTTCTTCCTACTTTATAAAATATGTGTATATTTTAAAAATATTTGCTATTTTAGGATAATATGTCTTCACTGAGATATTTGGGATGATTTTATAAAGGATGCTACAAGTCAAAAACTTTAGCAATACTCACTGCCTGCACTTGGAGCTGCAGGTCATTCTTCTCCTGCACCAGGGCCACCATTTTCTCCTCCAGCTCCTTCCGCTTTGCCTCAGACTTTGCAAGCTCTTCCTTGGTTTTCTCAAACTCTTCCTTCATGTTGGCCATTTCCTTCTCAGACTCTGCACTCTTCAGCAAGGGCTTGATCTTGAAGAACAGCTTCATCCATGGCCAGTGTTTGACATTCATGAATGAACGAACATTGTACTGGATGCAGAAGATGGACTCCCTGAAAGGTAATAACAAATTATATTTTGGTACATATTTTAAAATCTACTAAACATATTTAACAGTATATATTAATATGTATATCTTGAATTTATACACATAATGCTTTTTAGTTGCACATATATATATATAGTATATATATATAGTTCTATATATCTCTAGGTATAAAATAATCATGTGTTGTTAAATATATACTTAATATTTTTATATCATCTCTAATATATAATATACATATGTTTCTGAAGAAAACTTTCTAATGTTGTCTAGAGTATCAACCTGTATGGACAATTTTGGTGTTTGCCGCACTTTCATAGACAATGAAAGGAACGTTTCTTAAGTAGACTCAGTTGTTTTTATGAAAGTTATCAAAAGGAAGAGGATATTTCTCTTGTGATATAAATATGTGTATCTCTCTTTTTATTGTAGCCATGACCTAAAATAATTAGCTTAGAATAGATATCAAGTTTCTGGACATACTGTAATGTAGCCATTTAATGAATTCAGCAAAAATTAGTACAAAGCATTAAAAAATTGTTTGTTTCCCTAAATTTGGATTTTATACTGCTTCATCTATTTTCAGGATATACTTCCATATTGGCAAACTAAATTAATGAGAAATAAATGAGATTTTTTTTTTTTTTTTTTTTTTGGTGAAACAGCTTATTTTCAGTTTTGTTCATGCCATTAGTATTTGATAAGGATCGGCCCGGCAAGCCAAGTAAATATCTACCTCCGCTCCATCATTTTCTTGAACTCCACCCTCATCAGGAAGCCCCTGCACCTGGCCTGGGTGCGAGTGATGAGCTGTGCCAGCTTCTCATCCCTCATCTCCTCCAGGAGTCCCAGCAGCCCAGCTTTGAAGAACACCTTGAGAGAAGGAATGTTGCAGCACATCAGTGTCAGGTAGAGCAAAGCAGAGGCAGACAGGGAATGGAGGGGTTTGTACCTTGGTGTGTCCAAATTTGTACTGGGTGTG
Organism: Lichenostomus cassidix; assembly: GCF_008360975.1. Classification (NCBI taxonomy): domain Eukaryota; kingdom Metazoa; phylum Chordata; class Aves; order Passeriformes; family Meliphagidae; genus Lichenostomus; species Lichenostomus cassidix. Next base: position 9,317,117 of record NC_139498.1, read on the forward strand.
GTCCACATCGATTGACCCAAGGAGCTTCTCAGAAGCCTTCTTGCTATCGATGAACTGTCCCTCGGGGATGGCGCTGGCATTGAGCACCTTGTATCTGTGGAAGGATATAGAATATGGAGAAGTCAGATTCCTGAAAGCTCAATAAACCTGTACCAACCGATGCCATTGTAAATATTTTCTGAAAGGGGATCAAGCATGGACAATAGATAAATAAATTAGAACTCTTCCAGTGTATAGAAATCATGCTTTCATGGGTAAAATATGTTTTTAGGGAAAACTGTGTATTTCCCTTAGTCCAAAAGATCTTTGACACAGAATTGGTACTGATTTCTGTGGGTAACTGCTGACGTATTTCACATGCCATGCTATCTAAATGCCCTATTCCTAAATGAGAACTTTATGTGCAGAAACAAAATATGTGCTGAGGAGAAGCAAATCTCAATCCAAAATGGTGACAGTACAAACTATCTGTGTATTTTCCGGCTGATACAGAACAAGAAACAAGATACTTCCATTGTGTTTGGTTTTCCAACAGGTTAGTCCAGAATGTCTTTTAGTGTCTTTATTCACATGTCTGTGCTGACAGGTGAATGTCATCTTGCTTTGTTCTCCAGGTGCCTAAGTCAAAGGTAGTCAACTTCATTTCTTAGATAGTTAGTTAAAAAATACTTTATCTCATACCAGAATATGAATAAAGAACAGGAATAAATAATAGCCCTTTGAAAATGTCTTCTTTTCTCAATAGCTATAGAAAGACACTGATTACTAACTTGGGCAATTAACTTTTGTATACCTACAGGTAGGTACGATTAACCTCTCCCATAACTCTCACAGTGCCTAAAACAATTAGAAAATGCAAATTATTCAGCATTTGTTGATATGGTGGAGGGTGATGACATGTAATCTGACCTCTGTTTAAAGTCAGCATAAAGGATTCTGCTGGGGAACCCTTTCCTGCAGATCCTGATCCCTTCCAGCACGCCGTTACAGCGCAGCTGGTGAAGCACCAGTTCATGCTCCATGGCACCTAGTAAATCACAAAATGACATTGTATTTAATTTTACTGCACAGAGAAGATCAGATATATCACACCTCTGAACTTTAACAACTTACCAGGTGTTTTTGTTTCATTGGGAATAAGGCATCGCACAAAATGGGGGTGAGTGCTTCTCAAATTGCTCATCAGCTTGTTTAAATTTTCCTTAGGAGCAAGAACAAAGCCTTGTGTTTAAAAATGTCGCTTACACAATGTCAATACTAGGTGGAGATAAAACCACTGCAATAAAACCATGATCAGTAAATTTTTCTTACAGAACTTTCGGGCAGTTCTGAAAGAATACTACCCAAGATTCAGTAAGAATTCCTGTTTATTACAAGCATGTGATTTTATCCTTTCTGAACACAAAGATATATTAGATCAATCAAAAGCTTTTCTGAACTGAATTTTCTGTTTTTCTTTTCATAATATGGTAAATTTAGAATGATTATTCTACAGTACCCGGAAGAGAGCTGAGACAGTCTGGAAAGAAGAACCCTTCTTCTTGGCGCCCTTCTTGCCACCACCACCACCACCACTGCTCTCTAAAAGGTAATAAATTTTTTATAAAGAAGTGAACAACAAAAGCACACAGAATCTGAAAAACCCTGAGTGTTCATCATAAAAAACCATAGTAAAAATAATAATATGATCAAAATTTTCAAACTCATACAGTGGTTAAAGTTAGAATAAGAGACTTGAATTTTTCAGATGACAGTAGAAGCAAATCTAGTGACTTTATGCTGAAATTCAGAAAATGCAGTGAGGAGATAAAATGTAACATTTTGCATAGAAAGATAATTAAGGAACTAAATTAATAGCTAGTGAGTACACCAAATGCAGTGTTTATGTATCCTTACATGTAAGGGTATGCATAAATTCAGCAACATGTTGATAGATTTGATTTTATTCCCTGAAGTATTTGGGAATGGCCCATATTGCAGAAATCTGGTGTCTCGGCTAGACTGGGCTAATGCTGTAGTACAGCTCTCTTGTTCTAGGACCTACGGATCTGTTAAGATCTCTAGGGAGCTGTAATATTGTTTATTAGACTAAGATCCAAAAAGCAGATGAGGTTTTGGGTTTTCAGTTTTAGAAATGCAAATATTATTGCAAAATATTATTAATATATTTTAATTTCTTTTTCTGTAAGTTATAGTAGAACTGATTTCAAAGAAATCACCTGCTTCTGCCCCACCAGCAGATGCAAAGAGTAAAGCCAGGGTCTTCAGGGATGACTTCTGATACAACCCCACAACAGTTTCATTCAGGGGGTCCTTGTTCTTCTCCAGCCAGCCAGTGATGTTGTAGTCCACTGTTCCAGCATAGTGCACCAGGGAGAAGTGAGCTTCAGCCTTGCCTTTGCCAGGTTTAGGCTTCTGGAAATTGTTGGACTTGCCCAGGTGCTGATCATAGAGCTTGTTCTTGAAAGAGGTGTCAGTTGCCTTGGGGAACATGCACTCCTCTTCCAGGATGGAGAAGATGCCCATGGGCTGGGAGAAATAGCAACATGTAAAGAAAGTGTGGAAGGAAGAAACAGATGCAATGTATGTAAGAAAGAGGATGTAAGATAAAAATTATACCAAAAAATCCTCCTCAGTATGTGTAATCTTATATTTCTCCAGAAAGGGAATTTTGTGGATATGCCATCAGTTATGCAAAAAAAAAAAATCCCCCTAAGATTCAGAGTTATGATGTAATAAAGTTTTAGAAGGTACAAATTAATTTTGTACATGTTAGGTGAAAGTGGAAAGCAAAATGAATAAAAGTAGTTGCATTCATATATAATGAAGCATTTAGGCTTTCTCTATGCTGTTTCCTTAAAACAAGACAGAAAATTAAGAAATATTAAAATGGAGAATGTACAGTGTATTTACTTTCAGTATGCACCTAAAAAGTACACACCTTTGAGTATGAACTTCAGAGCACTGACTGAGACTGAAATTTTTGCTCCATAAATCATATGTATAAGGCAAAAAATCTCTCAGGGAGTGAAATAAGAGACAAATAAAAATGTATATGAAATGCTTGGAATCCAGAAAAAATCCTGGTTTGGGCTGCATTATATGTGAGTGCCTCCAGTTAGTTTGGTCTAATTGGAGCATAGAATAATCTTTTTACATTTTGTATCTGAAATATGAAAGTGTGTGGGGGCCAATAACCTTCTCAATGAGCTCAATGCAGGCAGCCAGGTCCATGCCAAAGTCAATGAACTCCCATTCAATCCCCTCCTTCTTGTACTCCTCCTGCTCCAGCACGAACATGTGGTGGTTGAAGAACTGTTGCAGTTTCTCATTGGTGAAGTTGATGCACAGCTGCTCCAGGCTGTTGAACTGCAGAATGCAAAGATTTACTTGTGAATTTCAGCTCCAGGAACACCTTCTGTATTCCAATAGGCTTAATTCTTAACCCATTAAGGTCTCTATGATTGGAATCTTGAATTTCTAGTACTGTAACTGGACAGGTGGCTGGCATATTCCATCCTCTAACACAGCTAACCTTTTAGGCCCTGGCACTGTCTCAAAACATTTCTGAGCTCTGAAAAGATTTGCAGAGCTTAGTCCAAGTCCAGCTTTTCATTTGTTTGAATTTGTGTACACTGCCTGACTATTCCCAAGCATTCAGAGGAAATCTGGCTTCTGCATTAACAACATCTTCCTTTTCAAAGGCATATTTTAACTTCCGCAAAGTCTCTCTCTGCTATTATTTATCAGCTGTTCAACAGTTTTCAAGGCAATTTTCATTTCTGCATGCAACAACAGACATCTACAAATATCTGCCACCGTGTGGGATACTACATGCTATGAAAACCAGAAGGGTACCATTCCTAGAGGAAAGGCAGCATTATCCAATAAATAGGAATAACCCATAACTGAAATAAAGGAAATCCCAACCCCAAAATTATTCCAGTTTCCTAATGCCTCTTCCAGAAAACCTGCATGGAAATCCTCCTCTTACATCAAAGATCTCAAAGCCAGCAATGTCCAGGACACCAATGAAGTACTGCCTGGGCTGCTTTGTATCCAGCTGTTGGTTGATGCGAACAACCATCCACAGGAACATCTTCTCAAACACAGACTTAGCCAGGGCACCCACAGAGTTGTACACCTAAGAAAAGGTTAAAGGAAAGCTACCATCTGCAGCAAAAGAGGAAGTTCAAAAATTTTAATTGAAGTAATTTATTTTCTATTATCACTTTTCTCTTACCTGCTGCACAGTTTGGCCCTTGGTTACATATTCATTCCCCACCTTGACTCGGGGGTAGCAGAGGGCCTTGAGCAGGTCTGCTGAGTTCAGACCCATCAGGTAGGCAGCCTTGTCAGCAACTAAGGAAACAAGCATGGAGCAGAATCAGATATTAGCTCTCCAGTGAAAGTATCTTGCAGTAATTCTGAATGATTTCTGCAGAAGGCACACATACATTGCCATGTCCTTTAAAACATTGTAGTTTTTCTTGACTTGCTAATTTTTTCTGATTTAATCTATATGGTTAATAAAGGTAAATATTATTCCAAAACCTTTACAGTGAACATGCAAGAGACTAGAAAGACAAAAGGACCAAGGGCCTTGAAAATTGCAGATCAAACAGTCACAAGTTCTGAACAAACTGAATAGGAAAGTAGTTGGTATTGAAGTACACTGTACTGAAAATCGTAGTCAGTGAAACTCTACTGTCTTTGCAGAGAGAGTAGATTAGTGAGGGATAATGCCAGAAGTATGAATAGGATATCTTGTACAACTTTCATAGTAGGACTATATTGTCCTGAAGGATGAATATCAAACGCATTAAGTCTTTTCCAACTCTCATTTTATCTGCAGCTAGGTTAACAAATACAAGGACCTCAGTGCTGCATATACTGTCCTCACTTTCCAATTTGCTGCTTGTCCCATCTCACAGTGAGGCTGATAGCAATCACTAGTACTATTTACAGAGTTCTTCATTGTGAGAAGGCCAAATCTCATTATATAAATCTCATTATATATTACACAGATGCTAATTTTGAGCAGCTTTTATTTTATGTGTTATTTCCAACTAAGCATTTAAGATGCATTAATATCTACAAAGATGAAACAAGAAGAAAATTTCAGATTTGTAGAGAAATATAAAAATGTGTATATATATATATATATGTATATATGTGTATATACACACAGTGGTTGTATATAGGCTACTCCACTATAACTATATCACTATTCATTGGTACTTGAGAATTGCTCCTGGTTCTGTATCAGGTCTGGGAAACTTCCATTCAAGACAGCAGCAAAGCTTGCTTTCCTTCTGCCTGACATACTCTGACAGACAACAGATGCATTAGGAATCGCTGGACTTAATTTTTTGCAACGTTCAAAATAATCTGCAGGTTCCACAGAGTTGTTTTCCTCCAGAGCAGGCCTCTGGCTAGGACCCACTTCTATTCTACAATCCTGGCACCAGGGAAATGCACAGGCTGAGCCAATCATTCTGACCCTGACAAACTGCCTTTAACTTAGTGAGAGTTCAGTATCTTCTGTGCTCTGGTGAGGGTTGTTGCTGATACCTTCTGTGCCATCAGGCTCTGCCTGCTCCTCTCGTTGTTTCTGCTTGAACTTCAGGTTCCCATAGTGCATGACAGCCCCTGTCAGCTTGTAGATGGCTGTTTTCTCATCAGCACTGAAGCCCAGGATGTCAATGGCACTCTAAAAAACAGTTGCTAAGGTAAGTACCACAGCTGTTAATGGTCAGAGAAATAAAATTTCACCTAAGAAAATTTCTGTTACTTACATCTGTGGCCATCAGCTCTTCCTGGTCGTTGATGCTGGGAACTGTGATCTCCCCTTGACTCACATACAGAAAGTCATATGGGTTGGTGGTGATCAGTAACATCTCTGAAAAGAAGGACAAAGACAACCAGGTCAAATGCAGTTGGCACAGACAAAAATTTAGTGTCGTTCCATGACCTTAGCCTGAAGGAGTTAATGATCTTTCCTACCAATTAGCTCTGGCTTCTTGTTGGACATGATCTGATAAAAGATGTGGTAGCTTCTTTCCGCCTTGAGCTGGAAAGTGACTCTGGATTTCTCCAGCAGATCTGGAAAGGATGGTAGGATAGAGTCAAGCACAAAAAGTGGGGAAGGCTGCAAGGCAGGGGATCAGGCTGGAAGGGTGTCTTACATGTTTCAATGTCAGCAGAAGCCAGTTTGCCTGTGGCACCAAAATGGATTCTGATGAATTTACCCTGAAAGCAGGAGGAAAGTCAATTGAGCCCTTTTTTGTCAATCTGGACAACAAGAATATCCAAACTGGTGTTGACAGTTGTCCCAAGTAGCAACTTACAAAGCGTGAGGAGTTGTCATTCCTCACAGTCTTGGCGTTTCCAAAGGCCTCCAGCAGTGGGTTGGCGCTGATGATTTGATCCTCAAGTGTCCCCTAGAACAAAGCCTTCTTGTCAGGATCTAGCTCATCAATAAATCTGATAGTTGCAGTTTTCTATCCCTGGGACCTCACCTGCATTTTGCCTGTTGGCTGTTCCTCCTTTTTCTTGTCACCGCTGGCTGCAATTGTTGCAAAGTACTGGATGACACGCTTTGTGTTCACAGTCTTCCCGGCACCGGATTCTCCGCTGTCAAAGCCAAGAGAGAAGCAGAGAGTGCCTGGTCAGGCAGGAGGTCCCCTGGCACCAGGCAGCCCTGCAGGGGTGTGAGCAGGGGGTGTACATACGTGATCAGGATGGACTGGTTCTCCCGATCTGTGAATGAGGCAGAAACAAATAGACTTTGTAAATGAAAACCACAAAAATACTGAAAATGAATGTAAGTTATGGCAAGGAAAATCCCTGCATTTTTTTCTTTGTTTACTCCTAAGTATTTTTTTCCACTTCAATTCCTTTCAAAGCAATTTTTCACTTGCACTCTTACCTCGAAACATATTCACAACACTTATGACCCCAAATTAGGGAGGTATGGATTTGATGGGTGGACTGTTAGATGGTTAAGGAATTAGCTGCAATGCTGCGTGCAAAAAGTTACAGTCAAAGGCTCCTTGTCCAAATGGTTAATGAGTGGTGGAAAGAGAGAGAAGGACTTTTTACTAAGTCTGCAGTGACAGAACAAGGGGCACCAGTTTTAGGCTCAAAGAGGCAGATTTTATGATGATGATGAGTGAGCCACAGGAACAGGTTGCCAAAAGATGTTGCCAATATCTCACCACTAAAATGATTCAAGGTCAGATTCAAGGTTGGACAGAGCTTTGAGCAACCTAATCTAGCGGAAGATGTCCCTCCAAATGTCATAGAGAAAGCCCATGACATTTTGAAAGATCCCCTCCAGCACAAAACATTCTGTGATTCTATAATGCTTTTCCATGGACATTGCAAACCCTTCAAGAGCCATAGCTGTTTCTCTGTTCCACTCTATGTTCTTTTCCTTCTCCTCCATACAGTAAATTGTTTTAATTCTCTGCTACACAGACTGCTTTTAGAGCAGTAGGGAAAGTGAGAGTAAAGACCCACAACAAAGGAATCCTGATCATGGGTGATACTTTGGAACTGAACAGCGCAGGGAAAGAAAGGAATGAAAAAGTTGGATGCAAAACTATCAGCAATACATAATGCTATTTCACTTTCATGGCAGGGTTTTCTCAAGACAAACCAGAACAGTTGTGATGTGATGCTTATGATGAGAGCCACTCACCAGTGAGCATGAACTGATAGGCATTGTCAGAGATGGAGAAGATGTGTGGAGGAGCCTCCTGACGCTTCTTGCCTCGGTAGGCCAACACCACCTCCGGGTTGTACACTGGCAGCCACTTGTAGGGGTTGACAGTGACGCAGAAGAGACCCGAGTAGGTCTGTGAGGAAGGGAGACAGCACGTTGGCTTCCCCTGAGCCTGGCACAGCAGCTCCTGCGGCTGCCCAAAGGAAGCTGCTGCTGCCACTTACGTAGATCATCCAGGCTGCGTAACGCTCTTTGAGGTTGTACAGCACAGCGGGTTCGTGCAGGTGGGTCATCATGGCCATGTCCTCGATTTTATCGTACTTGGGAGGGTTCATGGAGAAGATTTGATCATCCTTCACAGTCAGGGTCTGTCAGAGGGCAGGAATGTAGAGGCATGTTAGCTAAGAGCCAGAGTGGGCATGAACTGATGTTAGTAAATCTTATATTTTACCCACCTCTCCCTGTTCAGTCTTGACAGTGACTTTGCCAGATTCCCTGCTCTGGATTGTGCTCTTCACATAGGATTCCTTTGGATGTACCACAAAGACTGATGACTTGGCATCAAAAGGTTTGTTCTGGGCCTCAATTCTCTCCTTCTCTGACTTTCGGAGGTAAGGAGCTGCCTCCCCAAAGATGGCCATCTCGGAGTCCGAAGACATGGCTGCTGCTTACTACAAGTAATGCAGCAAGTGTCTGTGGGGGTACAGAATATATTAAAATAGTGCATGAAGGAAGAAATACTCCTTTAGCACATTAGATTGCTCTTTCATAAGTTTCAACTGAATTGCCTTTTTTTCCTGCTAATTCAGATTTATGCTCTTCAATTTTTTTTCTATTATTATTTTTTTCCTGTGGTCAGATCATTAGTCTTACTCGGCAGTTGCCTTTACAGAAGAATGTGTTCTGTCTTTTGTATTTTGTTTCTGTCTGGGATGTTTTTTTCTTTTAATTTGTTCTGTTAACTGGATAAACAGATTCTTTCCAAGGTTCCAAACTCCGCACGCAATAGATATTCACCTATTTGGAATTGTGAAAGCCTCCTATCTTTTTTTTTTTTTTTTGCACCTTTCAGGCTATGTGATTTGTTTACAATAGAACACTCTAAAGAGACACAGTACACTGCGTATGCACAGAGCAAATATTTTTAGCTCTTCTTATTAAAGACATTCCCTTTGGATAAAATAGTCAAAGTTTTCAAATATTTCAATTACTTCAACCATGCATGTCCTTACGAACAAAGTTGATATTTTGCATGTTATTCTATTTCATAACAGAAAATCTGCACTTCATTCACAACTTAAAAAAAACCCCAACAAATCAATAATTCTGTTATTGACAAACCACTGTCTTGACTACATTGCCTTGACTTTCATGCAATTGTGAAGCTGGAATTTGTGTATAGAGCAGTCATCATGCTGAAGGGAAAGGAGGCCACCCAGTGGGACTTTGACAGGCTGGACAGGTGGACCTTTACAAACACTATGATGTTCAGCAAGGCCAGGTGCAAGGTATTGAACATCAATAGGGTCAATCCCAAGCATGAGCACAGAGTGGGCACAGAATGCATGTAGAGCAGCCTTTTGAAGAAGGACTTGGCTGTGCTGGTGGGAGAAGGCTGTTATCACAATATATTCTTATGATACTATTAAAAAGTCTAATATATATAGCAGGTTAGTATACATTATGTTACCATATAATATATGTATGTAATGTGTTAGTAGACTGACTTTTTAAAGTATTAAACTATTTTGTTTTAATTGTTTTGTTTGACATTTCCTGAAATCAATGCTATGTACTAACTCTCCTTCGCTTAGTCAAAGCATGCTGGTTATATTCCATTGATTCTTGTTGACATTTCATAATTCAGAGGGATATATCCTAGTGATAATATTTGACAAAGTTAATACAAATTAATGTAGAGAGGAAATAGAGTTTATTTTCCTGAGTGTAAATATTAAAAACTGAATTTAGCTGCAGTTCCATCTCTCCTTTTCCATTTATCCAAGCAGGTATCATCCTTTTTCTGATTACAAATATTTGCTTATATAATTGTGTCACAATTGTGCAATATTTTCAGAGGCAGAAACAAGCCTATAAGAAAGCTCAGACTGAAATGCTTGCTTTCAGCACTTTGATGTTTTGGTACACAAAATTCTAACTACATTCTCAAGCTTCTATGTGAATAAAGAACATATTAACATTATCTAAATATATATTTTTTTTCCTCTTGCTTCACAGTCAGTGCCAGTGACCCTTGATGTTTGAGATAAATACAAAAGAAAAACCCACCCCAAATAATTGGAAAATACTTTCTGATATTTTTTTTCCTTAGGATGGTTTCTCCAGGAACTGGTCTCTACTGGAGATTCCTGGAGAGAGCGTAGGCAATGCTGCAGTGATCAGTACTTTTAAGATCATGCTCTTTAAAAATCTTTTTACAAAAATATTGACAATCCAGCCCGATTCTCATACAGTATTTATACAATGGACATAAATATAATGAGTATCAGGATTTCCAGCATACCTGCATAGAAGCTCTGCTTTACAACTCTACCTCTTCCTAAAGAGTAAATAAATCAAGATCTTACCTTTTGTGAGACAAGCTGAATGGGTTGCAGATTGGAAGACGGACAGCATTAAAATACAGAATTAGTAACCTACTTCTTACTGCTACACCCCAGACAACATTTGTAGACTGAAAACATATGGATGGTTTGAAAGCAGACTGAAAATCCCAGCTGACACTGGCAGAACCCCATTGAATGAATGTGAGCATCTGTAGGAATGCACTGGAGCCTGTGGAATGCAGGGCTGGTTTGCCCTCATTCCCCAACTCCCTAGTCCCAGCCCTGAAACTCTTACCTTGGAGATTTCTGAGAAAGGACAAGACACACAGATCCCAGGGTACTTTTATAGGATCTGATCTGCATATGTAGCCACCACCTCCTCTTTCTTAGGTCAAAAAATTTTTGGCAATCTTAACTCCTAACAGAATTGCGATTCCTATTAGAAGTGAATGGATATAATTAGACATAACAGGTCTGTGAATCAATGTCCTATAAATAATTTGACAAGAAAGCATGAGAAGGGGGGGAAGTGGGAGGGTGTGCTAAAGGAGATGAAAGGGGCTACACTGGTTCTGTAATCCATCAGATGCTGACTCACACAGAAAAAGTGAAGAGTAAGAGCCAGTGTGTCTTGTAGGAAACATGTAGGGATGGAGAGAAGGCTCAGGCTCCTGCCTGCTGCAAATGCTCAGAGTCCTCAGTGCGGAAAATCAGGAGGGGTCCTGCTGAGAAGCAGGGTTATTGCTAGAGGAAGAAAATCCCAATGCAGGAGGAAGCATCTGAAAAGGAACAGACGTTGCAGAAATGAGAATCAGGGATGGTAAGAATGCCCAAGTACTAGAATGGACCAAAGCCTAAGCAAGTGAAGTGGGGAAGAATGAGTTTGAATGTAGTGATAAGGAAGAATATGTGAATAAAGAAGAAGAAGTCCATGGAGGTGTTTCAGAACAGACTGGATGTGGCACTCAGTGCCATGGTCTAGCTGACAAGGTGGTGTTAGGTCAGGTTGGACTCGATGATCTCAAAGGTCTTTTCCAACCTGATTAAGTCTGTGATTCTGTGAAGTAAGTAGGGATGTGATTCCAGTGGGATAACAGCAAGTCACCATGGACACAGGGAGCAATAAAAGAGCAGAAGAAATTTAGCTTAAAGATAAAAGCTTCGAAGCCTGAGTCCCAGACAAAAGGCACAGAAATCAAATTCTTGTCTTTGGATCTGAGGGGTTTCAAAGCCCATATGAACAGGACTATGGAAGCATGGTACTGAACTTAAGACCTATATCCCATTGGGATCAGCAGAGATAGGTGCTCTCTCAAAACAGGGTAGTCATTCTGCATTACTTTTGCAGGGTAAGGGTGCTAGGAAAGATTAAATAAATTTACATCCTCTAAAATAGAACCAGTCATACCTTATGCTGCTCTGCAAAGAGGCAAATGTTTTTAGAGGGAGCTGAACCCTGTGATAGTTCTTGTAAAAAGCCAATCTACTGTTCTGATCTCTGGGATATTCCTCACCCAGATTAAGGATGGGACACGTTCTATATTCACAAGGATCAGAGTGGTGAAGAGCCGTGGAACCATTCACTTTACTGAGAAGCACTATCCTCCCCACACAACAGATCTGGATTTGCTGGGGGTTTTGTTGGTTGGTTTTGGATTGGGGTTTTTTTCAGTGTGGTGTTTTTGGTTGGTTCTTTTTTTGGGGTTTTTTTGGTGGTGTTTTTAGGTTTTGGGGGTTTTTTTGTTTGTTTTTTCATGTATTGGTCTTCACTTTTCAAATTATAGTTCCTACCACAAACAAGGAAATCTGAAGTGAGTCACATCTCAGCAGCTTCACCTGGTCCCACAGCATATAGCCTCTCCAATTACAGTACCAGTTGTGCTCCTCTCCCTCTTAGCATCTCCTACTCAGAGGTCTGGATAAGAAAGTGAGGTAATTTCTTCCTCCTCTTCTCTCAGCTGCCTGTGTCTCTGTGATGGCACTGTAATCCTGGGTGTGGGAAGGAGATTGAAAGACATCAGTTTCATGTTTGGAGTAAATTCCCACTGAAGAGTAAGAGCGAGGCCTATGCTTTCACCATAACAGCTAAATCCTCAACAGAATATAAAAGAGCACTTCTTTCATGTCTTTAATGCAATTATATTGTGTGAGAACTGGAATTCAGGTTCGTTTTAGGTATTTCAGTTACTCTATATGTTGTCTTATTTTCCTGGTGCATGCAGTTTTTGACCTGGATTAAAATTGGCTCCAAAGAAAAAAAAGAAAGCGTCATGGTTTTCCCACAGTCATATGTAATACTGGCATAAAGCTGATAGCTGCCTAAAAGCCTTGATTTGCAAGATTTTTTCAAATAGATAAAGAATACTCCACAAAGGTTTGAAGACTCAAAGGAAAATCTGTATTGATTCCCTGATACTTTCCTATCTGCCATCATCAATGCATCAAGGCAGAAGAAAGGACTAAATAAGCATCATGCCACAATATTTTTCTTCATTGCCTGTCTCTGACAGGCTTACCCCCTTCTCCCCTCCCTCATCCTTGTGCCCTGACAAAGAGGTTGCAGCCAGTTTGGATTGGCAGAACATCCAAGCAGAATACCCTGGAGGAGGGTCTGCAGTGTGGGCGATGTGTGGGGCTCCATCCCTGCTGCCCTGCAACCCTGGCACTGCACAGCCTGGGGGTCTTCAGCCTGCCTGGCCCTGCAGCAGATGTGCCACAGGGAAGGAGACGAACCAGAGCTCAGCAAGGTGCTGGCTGGAAGATGTCAGGGCAAAGCATGGCGTGACTGAGGCTGAAAAGTAGTGAAAGAACATAGGGAACTGTTGAAATTCCCATAAAGATGGATAAGCCATCAAAAGAGATTTAAAATCAGCTCATGGCTGGCATTTACTGGTGTGCCTTCCTGTACTGCCTCTGGAGTCCCTGTGCTAACGAGCTAACGAGGGTGGTGGCTGTTGCTGCAAGGGAAAGGGTGGTTCCAGGGACTGCTGGAGGCTTCCCATCCCTCCTCTGTGCCTGACCAGCTTCCTGCTCCCACTACTCTTCTCCCTGCCTCCCATAGCTCCCCTCCCATGGCCTGCTTTTGCAGTAGAGGAGCTGGATGTAGGTAAGTAGCTACATGGGGAACTAAAATTACATTAGCATTAGCAGAACAAAGTTCTCCCTCTTGTGCCTTGTTGGCAGAGGGGTCTTTTTATTACTGCAGCCCCTGAAGCTGGCTCTAGGAACCTCTCCACTCATACTGTGGCCTTTGTGACAGGCAGGAGTGTTGTGGTGCCCCATCTCCAGCCAGGATCTGTCCACACAGGAGTTCTGGCACAGCACAAAACCTATGGACGGAGGAGAAATGCAATGTGCTAGAAGAGCAGAAAAGAGGTTTTTCCTGCTCAGCTCAAGTGCACTTCTCTCATTCACCCTGACACCCTTTCTGAAATGCAGTTGGTACCAAAAACAGTGATGTGTTAAGAGAGGTCTCTGATGAGTCCTTAGAACAGCAGGGCATTTGGAAGCACACTGACACATTCTGTGATGGGCTGTGCAGCTGAGCTGTATTTAACATCACCAGAGTCACAGGAAAAACAGGTCCTGCCCATACAAAATGTGCTGCAATTACCTGAAGTGTTCAAGGGAACACCAAAAATCTTGGAGATTTTTAGCTCAGCTATGATGGATCCTGAACTACAATTTCTAAAATGGATGGAGTAGTGTCCCTTCCCAGCTCCAGCTGTCTTCTGCTGTTCAAATGCTATTTGCATATTTTATTAAGAACCCTTAGCATTGTAAAGCAGTGGTTTTACAGACTGGCTAAAGGATTAGAAAAGAAAGATATCCAAAAGGGATATATGAAGGTCAGCTAGGGACTGAGAATTCTGGTGAGATGGCCAAAGATGTTTAGGACTTGCTTTAAATAAATAGCACGTTTGAGGGAGCTGCTAAAGCTTAACACAAAATACCAACCAAGTCAGTATCTCACTCTGTGTCTTGGCAAAAACAAGTTTATCAGTAACAAGAGAAGCTTTGCTTCTAATTTGCCAGGCCCTTAAAGACATTGAATGTATTCCTAAACCATCTAATTTACTTACCCATATGTATAATGTGATCAGTATTTAGACACTTTATTCAACCAATGTTGTACTTTACCTTATGTTGCATTTCCAATCAATACGTAAATGTTGAATGTCTAGTTCAGCTTAATGCAAAATATTATATTGTGGACTAATAATCTGTTTTTAGGACAATGAACAGGCCCAGTATGCTGAGAATGATGACAATAAACAGAGAGAGAATCAGGTTTTGGACAGAGCAGAAGGGTTGAACCTAGAAAGGCAGTGGAAGGTTTGACTAGAATTATAAATAGAGTACATAGTCTTAGCTATTCTTTCTTCCATAATCTTTTAAATGTGGATTCTTCTCACTCATCCTACATGTGAATGGATATTATTTTGTGCTATGCATGAAACAACATAACTTCAGAGAAAGTAAGTGAGCATATCTCTTCATGCCACTTCCTCACCATGTTGGTTTGACTGCTTGTAAATGCTTGGAATGAAATTTGAGTTCCCCATACTTATAATCTTGACTAAATAAGAAACATGTATTAATTAATAAAAATTATATATATAGTTACATATGGGGTTTTTTAATATATATGTGTGTGTGTGTATTTGCTAAATGCTTCAGGAATCTTTATTCCTATTATTTAATTTCTTTTTTTTCCTAAGAATTGCCCAAGATAACTTGAAAGAATGTCATCTTAGTCCATCAAAGAAATGCATACTTCTCATTGCAAGAAGAATAATAAATCCATATAATGGTTACCATTCTTCATGCATTTTTAAAAACGCAAATGTAAAAAGCTTTGCTGTTTGATATACTTTTAAATGTGAAGATGAACTGGGTACATGTACTTCAAAACAAATGAATACTAAAATAAATAAATAAAAAAGGCATGCTAGTCACTGTTCATATGCAAATATCTCTACTCTCTTTATTACCTAGACATAAATGATAATTACAGAAGAAAGCAACACAGAGGTTTACATTTTATGCATGCCTCAGGTCGCTTTTTAGCCTTGGGAACTTCATTCCTCTTCTTCTATCTTCTTGCTGTGAAACTCCCGGCTCTTTGCTCGGAGCTTGTTGACCTGTGACTCTGCAATGTCAGCCCGCTCCTCGGCTTCCTCTAGCTCGTGCTGGATCTTGCGGAACTTGGAGAGGTTGACATTGGATAGCTCCTCCTGTGTGGGGAGAGGGAGTTGTGAAAACAGTAGGCAGTGTTTGGACATTTATTATCTGAAAACTGGGCAAACAAGAATTCAAATGCTACAATTATCTGCTAGCAGAGCAGATTCAAAACCAAGATGAGAAGCTGTTCAGGGTGTTGAGTGTGTCAGAAGAGAAAAGAATATTGGAATGTCAGAAAGACATTATACACAGCATGGTCTGGGTAGAGTTCATGTCATAGTCGTGAACATGCAGACTGACAGGTGCATCTGACATCAAGGGTAAGGTTTAAAGGAAGAAATAGAGAGGGAAATGAGGTTTACAGCAAAACAAATAGGGTTGGGGAAGCATATTTCCTCCCAAACCCAGCAAGTCTTACTCTCACACTCCCCATTATATCAAAACATCATCATGCCGTGTCAAAACAGTCAAGGTTTCAAGAAGCTGTTCAGAGGAAAACATCGATACAGAATTCAACCTCCACCAGGAGAAATTCTGGTTTGGATGAAGTGGTACTTACAGCTTCCTCAGCTTGTCTCTTGTAGGATTTCACTTTCATTTGCAGCTTGTCCACTAGATCCTGCAGCCTGAGGACATTCTTCCTGTCTTCCTCAGACTAGGGAGGTTGGCAAACAGGAAAGAAAGTCAATTCTTGGTTCTGCATCATGCAAGGTTAACAATTCTCCTTGGGGATGGTGTGTGCAAAATGTGATTTGCTGTGAGAAAACCCTGTCAGGCCAGGAGACCTCCTGCCTTACCTGGTAGGTCAGTTCCTTCACCCTCCGCTCGTACTTGCGCACACCCTTCACGGCTTCAGCGCTGCGCTTCTGCTCAGCATCAACCTCCCCTTCCAGCTCGCGCACCTGCAAGGAGAAGCCATCCCTGCAGCTTCCCTGACAGTGTCTCTCCAAGGACACGCTCACTCATGCACAACCCCAGCCCTACACACCCTGGCCTCCAGCTTCTGGATCTGCTTCTTCCCTCCCTTCAGTGCCAACTGCTCAGCCTCTTCCAGACGGTGCTGCAGGTCCTTCACTGTCTGGTCCAGGTTCTTCTTCATCCTCTCCAGGTGGGCACTGGTGTCCTGCTCCTTCTTCAGCTCTTCTGCCATCATGGCCGCCTGACCAGAGCAAAGGGTCAAAGCCATTTTGGGGCTGGAGATATTTGGGGGAGAGTCCATTCCCCATCAGCAATACAAGGAGTGCCCAACTCACATCTGTGATGGCCTTCTTGGCCTTCTCCTCAGCATTGCGGGCCTCCTGGATGGTATCCTCCATTTCACTCTGGATCTGGGAAATGTCTGTTTCCAGCTTCTTCTTGGTGTTGATCAAGGTGGTGTTCTGTTGAAGACCATGAACATCACAATTTTGTTTTTGTTAGCTTACCGTATCATATAAAGTACAACATAGGTGGTTTTTTTAAAATATAGATTGTGCCATCAGGTGACATACTCTAAGGGAATGGCTGTGGTAGCTTTTAATTTTTCAGATATGGTGTGCTTTGATATTTCATGAGCATCCTCCATGAAATCTTTTCTCACAATTTCTCAGCAAACAAAGAAGGAATTTAGACTGAAAAATTAACAAAAATACTTTCCTTACCGTTTTCAATCTAGTGACCATAAAACTTTGAGATGGTTCTATAGAATACTTATAATGACTGATAAATTACATTAATGACAGTGTAAATGTTGTCCTGATTTGTTCATGGTCAGGGTATATTTGCCTTTAAAGTCTCAAATGGAAATGTGAAAGGTGTTGAACTCAAGTAAAAGAGTAACACCCTCACACACTTCTCTGAATATATTAATATAAAGTTATCTGTAGTCTAGTGAAATTCATATTGTATCTACAGCTATATCTGAAAAGTCTTAATATTATCTATCACCTATTATTACTTATTTACTGTGAAAATCACTGCATTTAACAAAATACTGTTACAGTTCAGCCTGGTTTCAGATAATTTATATGTATGGAACAATACTATAAATACTAACTATATTTATACACTGACCTGGCTATGGAGGAGCTGAACTCTCTCACTTGCATCCAGAAGCTCCTGCTCAGCCACTTTCCTTGACCTCTCTGTCTGCTCCAGGGCTGCCCGTAGCTCCTCAACTTCAGCCTGCAGCAGGTTCGCCCTGCGTTCCACCATGGCCACCTGCTCCTTCAGGTCATCCTGTGCTCTGATAGCATCATCCAAATGTAGCTGGGTATCCTGGAAAGAGAAACGAGACAGATTGTGAGGTGGGTTTTTTCTGTCTTCCTATTTCCTATTGTAAAACATGAAAAATTTTAGCTGTGTCAGAAATCAGCACATCTTCAATTGTGCCACACCTTGAGCACTGCCTGGGTGTTTCTCAGGTTCTTCTGTGCCTCAGCAGCCTGGCGGTTGGCATGGCTCAGCTGGATCTCCATTTCATTCAGGTCTCCCTCCATCTTCTTCTTCAGCCTCAGGGCTTCATTCCTGCTCCTGATCTCAGCATCCAGAGTGCTCTGCATGGAATCCACGACTCGGAGGTGGTTTCTCTTCATCTGGTCAATCTCCTCATCTTTCTCTGCTATCTTCCTGTCAATCTCAGACTTCACTTGGTTGAGCTCAAGCTGCAGGCGCAGGATCTTCCCCTCCTCATGTTCCAGGGAGGCCTGGAAAAGTAGACACAAAGATTGGTAACATTCAATAAGCCTACTGCTTGCTTTTTAGGTAATTATGAAGTATTTCCAGAAATCTCAGTTGTCTGTACTACCCCAGCAGAACAGAGGGGAACCCAGGTCTCTTTAGCCCTATTTCTTCATTTTTTTACTGCAGACACCAGTGTTTATGGTTACATACCTCAGCTTCTTCCAGAGCAGCCTGGATTTCAGATTTCTCCTGCTCAATCTGCTTCTTGACTTTCTCCAGCTCATGAATTGCCTTTCCTCCCTCAGCAATCTGCTCCGTGAGGTCAGAAATCTCCTCTGTGGGAACAAACACCAATGGCATGTTCAGGCACACAGCAGAATGGCAAGGGCCCTGTCCCACCAAGGTGTCCCACCAGACATCTCTGCAGACCTGCAGGCACAGACCCATGAAGAATGGTGGTAATGGCTCATCTCACCATTGTGAGAAAGCCCACTGAGGAGCAGAGGGACTCACGCTGCAAGTTCTTGTTCTCGCGCTTCATTGTTTCCAGGTGGTCCAAGGACTCCTCATAGGCATTCTTCATCTTGAACAGCTCCGTGCTGAGAGAGCGTGACTCCTTCTGCGAGGCCTCCAGCTCAGCCTGAGTTTCCTCATACTTCTGCTTCCATTCTGCCAGGATCTGAAGAGAAACAGGGTATGAGTAGGGATGGGGCAATCACAGGGGGATGCTCTGGCCAGGAGTCGTGGTGCTGGAGGCCAAAAGACCTTGTCAAAGTTCTTCTGCTTCTTATCCAGAGCAGCGCAGGCAGCATTGGATCTCTCCACGTCAATCATGAGGTCCTCCACTTCATTCTGCAGCCTCTGCTTTGTCTTTTCCAGAGAGGCACATTTGGCATTGACAGCCTCAACATGTTCCTCTGCATCCTGCAGGCGCTGTGCCAGCTTCTTCCTGTAAAGGTTAGGTTAAGTAAGCAAATGGGAACCTGTGGTGTGAAGCAGCATGTTTTTCACACCAGCTAACTTAGCCTCTTGATAATGTGTGACCCCCATTCACAGGGAGGTGTAAGACTTCTCCCAGACAGCTACTCTATTTCCATGTCTGCATTCGGAGCAATCCTGCAGCAGTTCCCTCTCTGCCTCCATATGTCTGCTATTCTGGGCCTTTCTGCTTTTGCCCAATGTTTACCTGCTTTCTGTCACATTTTCACCCTTTGTGGAACCCCACTGAAAGGAGAACACTGACTTCTTCCTGACTGTCACAATGGTCTACTCAAATTTCCATTCTTAGTCTTTGCCAGCCTTCCCCCTGCTTCCCACGTACTTGGCCTCCTCGAGCTCCTCCGTGCGCTGAATCGCGTCCGTCTCGTATTTGGTTCTCCACTGGGCCACTTCGCTGTTGGCCTTGGACAGAGCTCGCTGCAGCTCCCCCTTGGCCTCCTGCTCCTCCTCATATTGTTCCCGGAGCAAGTCACAGTCGTGGCGAGCAGACTGCAGGGCATGGGCCAGGGCGTTCTTGGCCTTGGGGAAGAATAGCAATTGGACAATGAATAGAAATATCCTTGGAAATCGCCTTATTGAGAAGATCTTACAAAGACCTGTGATGAGAAAGATCTGTGAATCTGCAAAAGATTTAGTGGATAGACAGCAGGGAAAGGGAAGCAATGGTTATATGGGAAAACTTGCACTGCATTATCTAAGTGGTTACTTTTCTCCCTTTCATCGTGTTGATTAAGTAATTTCACATATTTAGGAAAAATGCTTCTCACCTTTATCTCTTCCTCCAGATGCCTCTTGAGTTCCTCAATCTGTTGGGTGAAAGCCTGTTTGCCTCTTGACAGCTGAGAAACCAAAGCATCCTTCTCTTCCACCTGGCGTGAATATTCACCTGAGAAAATTTGCAGACACACAACAGTTTTATTGCCATTCATAGTGGCACTGTGAAAATTTGGGGCTGTAAAATCAGGTAGTGTGCAGTCCACACTGAAACGTATGATCCCATTTCAAGCATTTTTCAGTAGATGTGACATAAACAGTGTTGGACAGACCATGAATCCAGGAGAATAATTTTTGCACTGACTTCATAACATTATTGATCTGCACATGGAGCTGTGTCTCTCTCACCTGCTTCTGTCTGCAGACGAGCTCTTTGAGCATTGAGGTCATTAATCATGCGCTGATGCTCTTCTTCCTTGGTCTTAATCTCACTCAGCTGATCTTCCAAGGTGCGGCACATCTTCTCCAGGTTTGCCTATGTATGGAAAGTGATGAATTAACCATCCACTCTCTAAAGAATTGCAGGTACAAGAATTTGTGTTGTATTCCACTGGGTCAATGAGCCTAGAAAATATTTGTGTACCTTGGCTTTGGAGACAGACTCCATGTTACTGGCCAAGTCATCAATCTCCATCTTCAGCTCACTCTTCTCCTTCTCCAGCTTCTGCTTCACACGTTGCAGGTTGTCAATCTGCTCCCCCAGCTCAGCTGTGCTGTCCGCGTGCTTCTTGCGCAGGGCGGCAGCCGTGGCTTCGTGCTGCAGCGTGGCCTCTTCGAGGTCACGGCGCATCTTCTGGAATTCTGCCTCTCGCTTCTTGTTCATATCGATCTGAGCTGCTGTCGCCCCTCCTGCTTCTTCCAGGCGCTCGCTGATCTCCTCCAGCTCCCTCGACAGGTCAGCGCGATGCTTCTCTGCTTTAGCGCGAGAGGTTCGCTCTGCCTCAATTTCCTCCTCCAGCTCCTCAATACGAGCCTGGACAACAGCAGGGACCCTTCACAGCCTTGCCCTCCTCCTGCCTGAGCTGAGCCTGAGCAAGGGAGGGGAAGGAACAGAAACTTGCCTGCAGCTCCTTAATCTTCTTCTGAAGTTGCATGCCCAGGGCTTGTTCATCCTCTGTTTTGCTCTGGATCTGGCTGATTTCAAAGTCTTTCCTTTGGGCAAACAAATTGTGTTAAAGCTCAGAGGAAAAAGCCAAGTGCTCCAGCTGAGCACTCAGGTGCCCCAAAGCCACACTTATGTCGGAAAACACAGTTTTCCAGCAAAACTTGTGTTAGTTGGGCAGGCCTGAACAAAGCCTCAGCATAGTCAGGCCTCAGTAAAAATCCTAACAAGCTGTCATGAGAAACTAACACCTGGGAACCACAGCTGTGCTTCCGAGCTGTGAGAAGAATGTACGGAAGGAAACTTGTGATTAACAAGGAATGAGGAGGAAAACCCTGTAAATGTGAGTATGGAATGTAAGAGAAATGTAAGCTGTAACTGCTGCAATTAACGAGTAGATTAGTGATTAATAAATATAAACACTGTAACAGCATATAAAGTGCACATGCATTAAAATAAAAGGAGTTTGCTTTATGACTTATGTTAAGTCGTGTGTGAGTTCTCTCTCACCCTTCTTCAAATGGTGACCCCAACGTGATACGGAGATACAGATAGCAGGACTTAGGACCCTGCTCTGAGAAGCGACAATCACGGACACTGGCAGCAGAGTTTATGACCCTGTTCCAGTAAGCGGCGAGAATGGAGAGGTACCGGAGCAGCGCCGGTGAGCTAAGATCATTGCCCCTGCTTGGGGGGGAGGGATCCAAAGGCTCGGGCCGATCAAGACCCACTTCCGTAAGGGCTATAACCTCGGTAAAAGCTGCATTTGGTGAGCGCAGAAAATAGAGAGACGCCCCAGCGTTGCGCTCTGACAGCGGCAACCAAGATACTTTAAACCCAGCTGGACCAAAATGGAGACAGAGGTAGCCCAATGTTTATTGTTATGCTTTTTAGAAAAGCATGGACTACATAAAGGCACTCTATCACAGTTAGCTGGCCTAATTGTGGTGGGACAAGCCTATGGATTTTTTACAAATCCTGTTACAGTATTCGAAGTAAAGGAGTGGTTGAATTATGGAGCTAGTTTACTTCTAGAGGGCAATAAAACTGCAAAAAACTTGGCAAACCATGGAGTAAAGTAATAGCCTGCTTACAGCAACATTCAGCAGAGCGAGAACTTGCAAAAGTAACAGCAGAGAGAGTGGCAGCTGCAGAGAGTAGAGAAAAACCTGAGAGTTGCCGTCCTGCTTTTAACATGCAAAAAACTTCAGCAGTCGCACAGCCGGGGGAACCCCCCCGCTGGGGGGGTGGAATCGTAGCTCTCCCTCACTGCCACCACTAGCAAAAAGAGAACGCTCTGTGCCACTGCTAGAAGCTGAAAACATATAGTTGCCAGCTCCCCTCCCCCGTGAAAGGAAAAAGATCATTGAAGAATGCCAATCTAGCCCTTCAGTGCCTTCAGAGTCTATGCAAACTATTCGAGCATTAAGCAAAATTGAAACAGCTAATGTGCCCGATCGGGTGAAAAAACTATTCCTGTGTCAATGTATCATAGAAGTTAGCAACTTTACAACGAAAAACATCTCAGCTGCCTTATTTGAAAGTGCCACTGTTGAATTTTTACCAGAACAACTAAATACGATACCAAGGAAAGCTCAAGTAACGCGGGTACAGCACAGGAGTAGCCAGCAGCCGCCCCGTTGTTATCGATGTGGCAGCAAAGAACACATATGGAAAAACTGTAACGAGAAAGTTTGGTGTTCCTGCTGCAACAAGGATACTCACAGCACAGAAGCTTGTAAAAACAAGAAAAACAGACAGAAAGCGACCGGCGGCCACGCAGCTGCAACAGCCCCTACCCTCCACCACACGCCACCTGAATGCACGTGGAGACCTGTGGCGGAAGTTGCTCCAACCACGGTTTCCGGTCAACTGGCAAAGAAAGTGGAAGTCGCAGAGGATACCCCGGTAGGTGGAGCCGCGAGCCATCCACGCCTCCTTCACCGCCCCAACTGTGACATCTGTAGTAAGATCCTAAACTCTACCCCTCCCCAAGGATGAAGAAATGATTGACAGCTTCAGCAGCAAACCAAAACTAACCAACAGCGCTGCCAGCAGAAACAGCAGACTGATACCAGAATCGGAGGTGCGCAGAGCTGAGAGTGATGCAGGCAAACACCAGCTGCATCCCAAGATGCCCTTGTCAAAGCTCCAAAAAGCAATTTGTGAATGTGTTTTCAGAGTACCCTGTTATTTAGTGCAAACAAGTTATAGTTTGTACTTGTTTTCAGCTCTTCACAAATGAAATGACACCTTAATTGCTAAAGCCTTGAACAAAAGCTGAATTTTGCTAAAGTGTTGCTGAAGACAGTGTTTGTGTGTATGTGTGAATATTGCAGGCCTTCTGAGAGTGTGGTTTTGATTTCTTGAGAGTTTTGATGTGTGAATGAAACCTATGAGTAAAGTTATACTGAATAGTTTAAGCTACTTGATAAGTGTCATTAAAGTTAGATTTAAATAATACCTTAGTAAGTTTACCTAAGACGAAAGCTAAGCAAGATTGAAATAATAAAAGTATGGCAAATTGCAAATTCTGTTAAGTTTTAAATTCTGTTAGAGTTAAGTGATAATAATTTTAAATTCCATTGTGGTTAAGTCCAATTGTAGTTAAGTCTCTTTGATGTTACTCAGTTTACTATTTGTTAGTTTTAAATCCAATTTGTTAAGATTAAGCTTTATTAATTTTCAGTAATATCAATTTTAAGTTTTAAATTCATTAGTTTATATTATTGTTCACAAAAGCCTTTGCAGTTTTATCTTCCTTAGTTAAAGTCAAATGATAATGTCCACTGTTTTCAAATATTTCACCTCACCTTATATACTTACCTGCAAAATAGTAACATGTTAAGACACTCTCCTTATTGATATTAATCAAAGCTGTTTATAATATATTCTAAGAAAACCCTCCTACTTAGGGCATAGGCTCTGGCCAAGCCTCAGTCCTAGCTGGGAAATAGCTGGGAAATATGCCATGAGTCCCAAGTGTTTCTGCACCAAAATGTGATCAAATAATTTTAACTTGCCAAATTGAACTTATAAAAGCTAAACTTTCTTCCAGGTAAACTTGGAGTCCTTACCCAGGAAAAGTTCTCCAAGCTTTGCCTCTGAAGTGAATGTTTTCAGCAATGGCAATTCCAGAACCATGGCAACATAACTAAATAACTAGTGATATATCCTCAAGTAAATTTATAATAATTGTAGTAATAAAAATTACTTATAGCAAAGCAAATTAATCTGATAACAGACAATGTCTGTTCTCACAAACAAAACGGGGGAATTTGTTGGAAAACACAGTTTTCCAGCAAAACTTGTGTTAGTTGGGCAGGCCTCAACAAAGCCTCAGCATAGGCAGGCCTCAGTAAAAATCCTAGCAAGCTGTCATGAGAAACTAACACCTGGGAACCACAGCTGTGATTCCGAGCTGTGAGAAGAATGTACGGAAGGAAACTTGTGATTAACAAGGAATGAGGAGGAAAACCCTGTAGATGTGAGAATGGAATGTAAAAGAAATGTAAACTGTAACTGCTGCAATTAACGAGTAGATTAGTGATTAATAAATATAAACACTGTAACAGTACATAAAGTGCACATGCATTAAAATAAAAGGAGTTTGCTTTATGACTTATGTTAAGTCATGTGTGAGTTCTCTCTCGCCCTTCTTCACACTTACTTCTTCAGCTTCTCATCCAGCTGCTGCTTATCATTCTCCAGATCCATGATGCTGTCCTGGGCCATTTTCAGGTCTCCTTCCAGTTTCCTCTTAGCTCTCTCCAGGTCCATGCGCAGTTTCTTCTCTTGCTCCAGGGACCCTTCCAGCTAAACACAACAACACAGCAGTGCTCTACCAGCCAGCTCAGCCTCCATACCTGTCCTGTTCCTGCTCTATGTCTCTGTGCTTACATCGTCCACTTGCTGCTCCAGCTTGGTCTTGGCTTTGGTGAGTGTGTTGACTTTGTCCTCTTCTGCCTGCAGGTCATCCAGGGTCTGCTGATGGGCCTCTTGGAGGGCTTTCTTCTCTTTTGTCAGCTTGGCGATGGTCTCGTCCAGGGCTGCCATCTCCTCGGTCAGGTTTTTCACCTTTAGGAAGGAGGGAGCAAGTTGCAAATTAAGGAATTACATATAATATTCCTGTAATAGCACAGAGCTTTTTCCGGAGTGTGAGTGACAGGTTCTGCCTCATACCTTATTTTCCGTGGCATGTTTTTCCTTCTCCACCTTGGCCAGTGTTAGCTCAAGGTCATCAATATCTTTCTTCAGCTCTGAACATTCATCCTCCAGTTTCCTCTTCTTGGCTGTCAGCTCAGCATTAATTTCCTCCTCATCCTCAGCCCTTTCTGTCACCTCCTTAATTTTGGCTTCCAGCTGGATTTTAGTTTTGATGAGCTGATCACACCTTTCCTCAGCATCAGCCAAAGCATCAGCTTCCTGTTAGAGAAACATAGTTTTTTTTGCTATTCACAACTGTTTGCACAAGCTCAATAGAGAAATAATATTTTCAGCTGGGGAAAAGAAATATGTAATTAGTCTTTCTTGTTTTCTTTTAGAAAATGATTTTTTTGCACTGCTCCTTTAAATCAGAGCAGGATTTTACTCTATTTAATTTTTTTACTCTCATCAATTATTCTCTTTTGTTGTTCTTATAGATAAGATGATAATATCCAGTAATACTTTTATTCTCAAGAGTTATGATTACTTTCTCTGAAAGTCAAGTACGGAATATAATTGTGTAGAGAGTTTTTTTCATTTCTCTTCATATAAGATTCTCTTCATATAAGATTTTCTTGGCAAGACTGGATTTGAAATAAGTTTCTTTGGGACATATCCATTCATATATAGTCTAGGTGCAATTAGAGGTTTCAATTTGAATCTGACCTTTTTTTGAACCTGTCAAACAGATATCTGAAGACACAAGGTAATGTTTAAAACTGACCAATCTTTTGCTCTTCCAATGGACTTTAGAGGTACACATAGGGCCATGACAGAAAGCAAAGGGATTTTGTGTCTTCCTGAAATAGTGGTTGCAGAAAGACAAGTGGCATAACATGTGTCATAAGAGATGGCATAGAGCTCTTTTATTTGGCCAACTGATTGAAACCAGAGTAAGTTGTTGAATGAATTGCTCTACAGACTCTGTTAACGGTATATACTAAATCTCCAGTGACTACATTGAACCTTATATTGAGAGCATGGAGAAATACCTGCTTCAAAAGTCATTTCCAAGCTAGAACCTCATATTATATTGTTGACACTAAGTGGTCTGAATTTTACCTTTTCTTATGCATACTAAAATATTTTCACAAACAATTTATTGTGTAGCATGAGAGTTACATGCTGTGAGCGTACCTGGAAGAAATACACTAATGATACTTACTGATTGCACTTGGAGCTGCAGGTCATTTTTCTCCTGCATTAGAGATGCCATTTTCTCCTCCAGTTCCTTCCGCTTTGCCTCAGACTTTGCAAGCTCTTCCTTGGTTTTCTCAAACTCCCCCTTCATGTTGGCCATTTCCTTCTCAGACTCTGCACTCTTCAGCAAGGGCTTGATCTTGAAGAACAGCTTCATCCATGGCCAATGTTTGACATTCATGAATGAGCGAACGTTGTACTGGATGCAGAAGATGGACTCCCTGAAGCATAATTAAAAAGTACAATGAATATTCTGATAAGTGCCAACACTTTCCCCCAAGCAGAGTGACTTCAGCTGAAAAAGAGCAATGTGTACCTCCGCTCCACCATTCTCTGGTACTCCACCCTCATCAGGAAGCCTCTGCACCTGGCCTGGGTGCGAGTGATGAGCTGTGCCAGCTTCTCATCCCTCATCTCCTCCAGGAGTCCCAGCAGCCCAGCTTTGAAGAACACCTTGAGAGAAGGAATGTTGCAGCTAATCAGTGTCAGGTAGAGCAAAGCAGAGGCAGACAGGGAATGGAGGGGTTTGTACCTTGGTGTGTCCAAATTTGTACTGGGTGTGGTCCACATCGATTGACCCAAGGAGCTTCTCAGAAGCCTTCTTGCTATCGATGAACTGTCCCTCAGGGATGGCGCTGGCATTGAGCACCTTGTATCTGTGGAATTAGAGGAAATAGGAATGAAGACAATGTCAAGTCACAAGATTACTCCCTTCACTGAAACCAAGAGCAGTGTTTGCAGCTCTTCCTCAGGCTGAGGAAGTTGAAATTTGCTCCCTTGTTTAGAGAAACCCTTCTGATGAAGTCTTAACCTGGTAACAAAATTAAGGAAACTTTTCCTCTCCTTAGGTGACTGGTCACAGGTGAAGAGAACACTGATCTCCAGTCAGTCCAATCCATATCCTTTTACTTAAACTATGCTGTAGAAAATTACTTGAGAGGAATGTTGCCACTCTGTGTATAAGAGAAAAGCCCCTTCCCCTGAAACTTGCAGCTGATGCAATGGCCAAAGGACCCTGAGTTTGTAATTTTTACCTGAGAACCTGTTGTCACCACATCCCAAACTAGCATTTATTAATGTAGTAATTACTGGCTTCTGCAGCTCTACTGTGCTTCCATACTCAGATCCCTCAGCAGTCAGTGAGGACACCTGACACTCTGAATTTCTCAACAATTTTTCTTTTGCTAGTACTATATCTTGCCTTTTGTTGTGCACCCCAACATTTCCTTTTCTTCCAGTTATGATCAGAAAGAGATGGCATTAGAAAATGTCCCCAAGTGTTAAAATAGTTAAGATGTAAAACTTCTGCCAGAAAGACAGAATGGAAATCAAAAAGGAGACTGACCTCTGTTTGAAGTCAGCATAGAGGATTCTGCTGGGGAACCCTTTCCTGCAGATCCTGATCCCTTCCAGCACACCGTTACAGCGCAGCTGGTGAAGCACCAGCTCGTGCTCCATGGCACCTAAGCAATAAGATAATTATTTGATAATTCATATAAAGCATAGAGTATAATGGCTGCATCACACTATTTTTGCTTGGGACTCTTACCAGGTGTTTTTGTCTCATTGGGGATGATACAGCGCACAAAATGGGGGTGAGTGCTCCGCAGATTGGTCATCAGCTTGTTGAGATTCTCCTGTGGGTTCATGAGTAAAGATTTTTAATTTACAAATGGTACCTCCTTAGTTCAGATTCTTACTGTATGGAAGACACAATTGATGTGATCAGAAACAAAACCAACTGCAGAAGAGGGTTAGGAACCAAGTTTGCAGTGGCCTTAGGCTACTTGTGAAGATACATTTGACAAAGATTAAGCAGTACCTGACAGGGAAGACTGCCTGTCCAGTGAGAATGGGGGTCAGAAATCATAGAGCAAAGGCATGAGTGGCAGGCCCTACAGCACCCATTTCAAGAAGTGCTTTTAAAGGCAAATCCATGAACTATATCTGACTTTAGATATTAATTTTACCATCTACATCCTCATAGATCACAGTTTAGAACTGGTTTGGAGCAAAGGCAAAGCTACTCAGACAAACACCTCTTTAACAGCATGAGAAACTGTTCCAGATGCCAGGTCATCACAGACCTCAAGTGCAGAAACAAGAGAGTTTTCATCTGCCTTAAGCCCCGTCCATTGGTGGAAAGTTAACTCACTTTGGTATTTTTCTATTGCCTTGTCTTCATATGTATAATTATCTGCAAACCATATGTCATGGATTATGCATTCTCATGTGCAAATGCACATATGTTTGTGTGTGTTGATCCAGACTCAAGATTCCCTGAGGCATGTAGCCAAATCCACCATTGCCCTCACAAAGTCAAGAGAAAGGGTGAAGAGCTTGATCCTACAACTACCGTGCTTGTAAGTAAATAAACTGTACCCTGACCTAAGTGCTTTTCCCAACGTTTGGAGAAAGGTAAGATCAAGATATATCTTCCCCAGCTGGCCTCAGCTGACTTGCTGAGGTCTTTTATGAATAACCAAAGACACATTCTTGATACAGAAAAATGTTAACAGCTGCAGTTAAATGGTCTTGTTGCAGCTAGAGTGAGGTTTTACAATCTTCAATTCAAACGAAATCAAATCAAATCAAACCAAACCAAACCAACCAAAAAAAAAAACCCAAACAAACAAAACCAAAACCAAACAAAAACCCAACAAAAACCAGAAACCAAAACCAGGTAAAAAGTAGAGAGAATGACTTCTGTACTCACCCTGAAAAGAGCTGAGACAGTTTGGAAAGAAGAACCCTTCTTTTTTCCTCCCTTCTTGCCACCACCACCACCACTAGCCTCTGAAGAACACACACACACAAAAAAAGATGGTCTTACAACTTATAAAGACCAAGATTTTTCATATATACCAGTCATTAAAAGAACAGAATGTAGAAAAGAACACTATCTGATATTCAAGGCTCAGTTACAGTCAGTAAATTAACATGGAAATACGAATTTCAGAGAACTGACCTGCCTCTCCTCCAGCAGAGGCAAAGAGTAAAGCCAGGGTCTTCAGGGATGACTTCTGATACAGCCCCACAACAGTTTCATTCAGGGGGTCCTTGTTCTTGTCAAGCCAGCCAGTGATGTTGTAGTCCACTGTTCCAGCATAGTGCACCAGGGAGAAGTGAGCCTCAGCCTTGCCTTTGGCAGGCTTGGGCTTCTGGAAGTTGTTGGACTTGCCCAGGTGCTGATCATAGAGCTTGTTCTTGAAAGAGGTGTCAGTTGCCTTGGGGAACATGCACTCCTCTTCCAGGATGGAGAAAATGCCCATGGGCTGGGAGAAATCACAAGGAAGGAGGGAGGACAAGGTGAAAAGGCAGAAAGACTCACAGATGAAATAACTTCCTAAGTAGGACAATATTACTGATACATGGGATTGTTCTGCTCAGCAAATTGTAAAATAATATAAACTGGTGTATTTGCAGAATCATATTTACTATTTCAAACTGCATTTATAAATATATATAAAATTAATGCATTTCTGAAAATACCTGACGTTGTGAATTATGGAAATACCTTCTCAATGAGCTCAATGCAGGCAGCCAGGTCCATGCCAAAGTCAATGAACTCCCATTCAATCCCCTCCTTCTTGTACTCCTCCTGCTCCAGCACGAACATGTGGTGGTTGAAGAACTGTTGCAGTTTCTCATTGGTGAAGTTGATGCACAGCTGCTCCAGGCTGTTGAACTGTACAATTACAAACCAAGATGATTATTAATGTAAATTGAGCAAGTTAGGCATAAAGAACAGTGCTGGCTATTTTTCCAAATCATGGGAGGTTCTGTAAGTGTTCTTTTTTTGTTCATCCAGGAGTTTAGATCTTCTCTCAGTGTGTCTCTTTTTTCAACCTGAACACTATCCGTATGTTTCTGACTCTAGGAATTTAGATAATTTTAATAACTCAGACTTTGTCAGTTTTGATATCTACTAGACTGGGCTAATTCAGTTTTAGGAGAGTCCACAGCACAGCAGTATATCCAGCATCCACAAACATTGATTTCAAAGCATGCACGAAACTTCAGTGAAAAATCTTCACTTAGGGATGCCCACTGGCAAATGTGCAAAACAAAAATCTATTTCTAATTAAGCCCTGTGGGAAGCAGAATGCTTTAGATACACTATAAAAGGATCAAACCATATATGAAAAAAAAAAAAAGAAAACAAAGAAAAATAAAACCCAAACTAGCAGCATTACTTCTGAAGCATTTTTTTTCACATAATAGAGTTATTTTAAAAAGCATGTTAATAATCCCCTGTTCCTTACATCAAAGATCTCAAAGCCAGCAATGTCCAGGACACCAATGAAGTACTGCCTGGGCTGCTTTGTATCCAGCTGTTGGTTGATACGAACAACCATCCACAGGAACATCTTCTCAAATACTGCCTTTGCCAGGGCACCCACTGAATTGTATACCTGAAATGTGAAAGAGAAAGCGTGAGCTATCATTCAGGAAAAAAGGAAAGTCCAGAGAACCTATCCACAAAACAGGGGGTTGTTGTTACCTGCTGCACAGTTTGGCCCTTGGTCACATATTCATTCCCCACCTTGACTCGAGGGTAGCAGAGGGCCTTGAGCAGGTCTGCTGAGTTCAGACCCATCAGGTAGGCAGCCTTGTCAGCAACTAAACATCAAAGCAATCACTTGTTAAGGTATCAGTAGACATTACTGCTCCTTTAAAAAAAATATTAAAGGGCAATTCCACAAAAAATCAAAAGTTAAGTAAAGAAAAAAATGTATACATGCCAATGGTAACATTCTTTGTGAGACACTGGACCTTACATTTACATTATTCAAAATAATCTGCAGGTTCCACAGAGTTGTTTTCCTCCAGAGAAGGCGTCTGGCTAGGACTCACTTCTATTCTACAATCCTGGCACTGGGGAAGTGCACAGGCTGAGCCAATCATTCTGACCCTGACACACTGCCTTTAACTGAGTGCAAGTTCAGTATCTTTTGTGCTCAGGTGAGGGTTGTTGCTGATACCTTCAGTGCCATCAGGCTCTGCCTGCTCCTCTCGTTGTTTCTGCTTGAACTTCAGGTTCCCATAGTGCATGACAGCCCCTGTCAGCTTGTAGATGGCTGTTTTCTCATCTGGAGTGAAGCCCAGGATGTCAATGGCACTCTAACAAAAACAGTTGCTAAGGTAAGTACCACACCTGTTAAAAGTCAGAGAAATAAAATTTCACCTAAGAAAATTTCTGTTACTTACATCTGTGGCCATCAGCTCTTCCTGGTCGTTGATGCTGGGAACTGTGATCTCCCCTTGACTCACATACTGATAATCATACGGGTTGGTGGTGATCAGTAACATCTCTGAAAAGAAGGACAAAGCCAACCAGGTCAAATGCAATTGGCACGGAGATGAATTCAGTGTTGTTCCATGACCTTAGCCTGGAGGAGTTAATGATCTTTCCTACCAATTAGCTCTGGCTTCTTGTTGGACATGATCTGATAAAAGATGTGGTAGCTTCTTTCCGCCTTGAGCTGGAAAGTGACTCTGGATTTCTCCAGCAGATCTGGCAAGGATGGTAGGATAGAGTCAAGCACAAAAAGTGGGGAAGGCTGCAAGGCAGGGGATCAGGCTGGAAGGGTGTCTTACATGTTTCAATGTCAGCAGAAGCCAGTTTGCCTGTGGCACCAAAATGGATTCTGATGAATTTACCCTGAAAGCAGGAGGAAAGTCTATTGAGCCCTTTTTTGTCAATATGGACAGCAAGAATATCCAAATGGGTGTTGACAGTTGTCCAAAGTAGCAACTTACAAAACGTGAGGAGTTGTCATTCCTCACAGTCTTGGCGTTTCCAAAGGCCTCCAGCAGTGGGTTGGCGCTGATGATTTGATCCTCAAGCGTTCCCTGCAGGGAGATAATTCTTCAGTGACTGTGTTTAGCTCACAGGGCAATGACAGGCCAAGTGTTCAGTCTGTTCTTCCTGACTCACCTGCATTTTGCCTGTTGGCTGTTCCTCCTTTTTCTTGTCACCGCTGGCTGCAATTGTTGCAAAGTACTGGATGACACGCTTTGTGTTCACAGTCTTCCCAGCACCGGATTCTCCGCTGTCAAAGCCAAGAGAGAAGCAGAGAGTGCCTGGTCAGGCAGGAGGTCCCCTGGCACTGGGCAGCCCTGCAGGGGTGTGAGCAGGGGGTGTACATACGTGATCAGGATGGACTGGTTCTCCCGATCTGTGAATGAAGCAGAAACAAATAGACTTTGTAAATGAAAACCACAAAAATACTGAAAATGAATGTAAGTTATGGCAAGGAAAATCCCTGCATTTTTTTCTTTGTTTACTCCTAAGTATTTTTTTCCACTTCAATTCCTTACAAAGCAATTTTTCACTTGCACTCTTACCTCGAAACATATTCACAACACTTATGACCCCAAATTAGGGAGGTATGGATTTGATGGGTGGACTGTTAGATGGTTAAGGAATTAGCTGCAATGCTGCGTGCAAAAAGTTACAGTCAAAGGCTCCTTGTCCAAATGGTTAATGAGTGGTGGAAAGAGAGAGAAGGACTTTTTACCAAGTCTGCAGTGACAGAACAAGGGGCACCAGTTTTAGGCTCGAAGAGGCAGATTTTATGATGATGCTGGTGAGACACAGGAACAGGTTGCCAAAAGATGTTGCCAATATCCCACCACTAAAATGATTCAAGGTCAGATTCAAGGCTGGACAGAGCTTTGAGCAACCTAATCTAGCGGAAGATGTCCCTCCAAATGTCATAGGGAAGGCCCATGACATTTTGAAAGATCCCCTCCAGCACAAAACATTCTGTGATTCTATAATGCTTTTCCATGGACATTGCAAACCCTTCAAGAGCCATAGCTGTTTCTCTGTTCCACTCTATGTTCTTTTCCTTCTCCTCCATACAGTAAATTGTTTTAATTCTCTGCTACACAGGCTGCTTTTAGAGCAGTAGGGAAAGTGAGAGTAAAGACTCACAACAAAGGAATCCTGATCATGGGTGATACTTTGGAGCTCAACAGCACAGAGAAAGAAAGGAATGAAAAAGTTGGATGCAAAACTATCAGCAATACGCAATGCTATTTCACTTTCATGGCAGGGTTTTCTCAAGACAAACCAGAACAGTTGTGATGTGATGCTTATGATGAGAGCCACTCACCAGTGAGCATGAACTGATAGGCATTGTCAGAGATGGAGAAGATGTGTGGAGGAGCCTCCTGACGCTTCTTGCCTCGGTAGGCCAACACCACCTCCGGGTTGTACACCGGCAGCCACTTGTAGGGGTTGACAGTGACGCAGAAGAGACCCGAGTAGGTCTGTGAGGAAGGGAGACAGCACGTTGGCTTCCCCTGAGCCTGGCACAGCAGCTCCTGCGGCTGCCCAAAGGAAGCTGCTGCTGCCACTTACGTAGATCATCCAGGCTGCGTAACGCTCTTTGAGGTTGTACAGCACAGCGGGTTCGTGCAGGTGGGTCATCATGGCCATGTCCTCGATTTTATCGTACTTGGGAGGGTTCATGGAGAAGATCTGATCATCCTTCACAGTCAGGGTCTGTCAGAGGGCAGGAATGTAGAGGCATGTTAGCTAAGAGCCAGAGTGGGAATGAACTGATGTTAATAAATCTTACATTTTACCCACCTCTCCTTTCTCAGTCTTCACAGTGACTTTGCCAGATTCCCTGCTCTGGATTGTGCTCTTCACATAGGACTCCTTTGCATGTACCACAAAGACTGATGTCTTGGCATCAAAAGGCTTGTTCTGGGCCTCAATTCTCTCCTTCTCTGACTTTCGGAGGTAAGGAGCTGCCTCCCCAAAGATGGCCATCTCGGAGTCCGAAGACATGGCTGTGGTTTACTGCGTGCTGCCAGGCACGGCGCTGAAGTGGAGAGGCAGTGCTGAGTGATGCGAGAAATTTCTTTTTAGCCAGCACCTTAGGCTTTGTAGTGTTCCGCTCTGCCTATTAATATGGTCTTCTTTTCTGCTGTACCTGCTTTTTACCCTTGATGTCTTTTAATTTACTTTAATCTTTTAGAAGATAGGTGTCTTGATTGAGGTTATTTTAAGCTTGTTTCCATTATCCCAGTTTACATGTTCAGTTCATTAGATCTCATAGTGTTTTAGTAGGCTATACAGAAAATTGGATTGACTGGCAGATTCAGCGCTAATCAAAGATGCAGCAGATATGCCAAGCAAAAACCAAAAGATACCCAGGGAAGTAATCTTCTCAAAACTATGAAAGCTCACTTAATTCTTTCTTAATTCTTGCCCATTTTAGACCATATAATTTAGACCATACAGTGCCAACTGTACTATATTGGAGTAGCATCAGGAAAAGGATGTGGAGTAAGCAGAAGCAGAGGTATGAGTTGTCTGTGCAAAACTTTCTCATCTGTAGAAAAACTGGAGTTTTGTCTCCTCTAACTGTTCTGCCTTTTCCAGTTCAAGATCACTCTTTAATATTAACTTGTACCAAAGGAGGAAAACTTCTCAATAAAAAACATTTGGAGGGATTTCTCAAAATCTTAACTATACATGTGCTGTTCATTCATCCTTTCTTTCCTGGATTTCTGTTTACAGTCAATCTCCTTATAAGAGTTCTGTGTATAAGAGGTCAATTATTTCCCAGCAGGTACCAAACAAATGCATTAAACACAGTTATGAAAGGAAATTTGCTCTTTTAGACAGCACAGCTCAGGTAGAATTGTACTGCTTCAGTGTGCACAGATGTAAAAGGCTATGGGAAATGGCCTTAGAAATGCATAAAAAAAGCAAACCTAGAGTCTGTTCCTATGAAGTAAGTAAATCAGTCTTACCTCTTGTGTCACCAGTTGACTTGCAGCCTGGAAACTGGTCAATACTGAAAAAGAGAAATGACAACTTCTTTCTTATCTTTGCACAGACTCCCAATAATAGTCACTGGGGAAAAATATTGTAGTGACTTGAACAGCCAAGGAACATGTCTATTGAGACAGCCAGTTCTTTGAGGAAAGCAGTTCCACAGACAGCAGGAATGCTGTGGGATTCTGCCAGCACCCAACTGTCCATATTCTTACCTTTAATCCTTCCACAGAGACAGAACAGGCTTGTCCTACCAGCACTTTTATAGGTTCTGGTTTGCACATTCAATTCCCTTCTCCTCTTTCTTAGGTCAAAAAAATTTTTGGCAAAGCATTGTTTGGCAAACTTGACTGAGTACTTGATTCCCATTTGTGCTTGTGGATATATTTAGAAATATTTGAAGTCTTCCTAGCTATGTGAATAAATCTCCTATAAATATTATGACCAGAAATCTAGGAAGGAGGAAGTGCTGTCCAGCAAATAGAGCACGACACTGGATCTTGGAATTGTTGGCTTCTCTACTCCTGTTAATTACTCTTTGACATATAAGATTTGTGTGTCTCAGGACTCAGCAGCAGCAAGAAGGATTACTATTACAAGAGCTTTGGAGTGAACCTATTTTGAAATATTCTGGAAATAAAGAATAGGAACAATCAAGTATAGTATAATTCCAGGACTGGATGACCATAGGTGCAGCTTGTGTTACTGCACTTATTTGAAACTCCTTAGCTTTTTGCTGGCTACCTTCAGAAGATCAGATAAGACAGATTATCCCCCTTGATTCATACATTAAATTACATCTTTTAGCTCCTTCTGAAGTATTGTTGATCAGCTATGATTTGAAATACAATTTTAAAGGTATTATTTTGCCATTTTCCTTATCTGGCTAGTTTGCTCAGGTGTATGCCCAGCAGAAATTTCAGTGAGGGCCACATTAGCAAAAATTCCTAAGGATGCATTCTGCATCCTTCATCTTTTCAGTTTATTGGGAGTTTTGACTTGCCAACCTGCTGCTATTTTAGAAACCTTGCACTGCAGCAGTAGTTACCAAATGCAAGAATGGGATTTAGATCCCACACTGTCCTCCTCCAACTTTCCCAAACACAACACAAATGCCACAGAAATACAGAGAACTCCTCTGTATTTTCATTTCCTTTGCAAAAAATTAGGTAGGATCTGCTATTCAAAGTTCTTCCACGGAGCTGGGATGTGCTGTGATTCTCTACCATATTCTGAAGACTCACATTTTCCCTCAAACATCAGGAAGTTGAAGCATTGTAAGAAGGGTCAGAGAGGTTGACCAGTCTTCTCAACTCACTGCTTTAAAGAACATTTGTGTGCTTATAACACTGCATGCATAAATGAAACATCTGAGATCAAGTATTCTTTAAAGAGACTGCCAAGTCTTTCTAAAAAATAATCTTGAAATATCTGTTGAAAAATAATACTCTGTATGTGTAGAATTGTCACTGAAGAAGACATCATCCCTGACATACAAAACAGGGTAAAGGGAGGGAAAGAGAGATGTTTCCCCTCCTCTTCTAATGCTTTAACAAAGAATAGACTTGACTGTTCTCTATGTGTTACAAGAAATTAACTCCAAGATGAATCTGCAGTTTTTTTATAAACTTGTCTCTGACTGTCGACATAATGACTTCTGAGTTGTGTGGGAACTTAAAGCTTTCCTGCTGAAAACCATACAGCCATAAGAAACCTCCCATCCAAAATACACTTCTACAGTTATTACTGTGTTTAAGTGCCTAGTTGCAGCTGGAAAATGATTCTTTATATTTCAGTTTCCCTCCTGAGTTGTCTGCACATGTCAGTTATAGAAGATGACATGGATTCCAGTATGCTGGTTCAAAGATCACACTTGTAGTATATCATCTTCTCTGTCAGTTTGATATCTTGCATTTTGTTTCACCTCCTAGAGTAATGGGAGTAATCTGGGAAGGCAACAGATTTAAAAAGGGATGATAGATGACTTGTTTTTCTGTTTCTTTCCATCCTAGAAGTCACTTTCTACAGCAACTTTCTAAAGGACCCCTTTTGACAGTGCCTGTTTTTCATCTGCCTCATTCAGGAAATAGCTCCTCATATATATTTTTCCTGCAGTGAGTACAATATCAGGTACAAAAGCCATTCTAAAGCTTTGAGTTCTTATAGATGGCATTGCTTCCTCGTGGCTGTGGAGTTTTGTGAATATTTTTCCATCTTTGTGACATCTCATGATCCCATTAAACTTCAGACTTTTTACAGAATTTTTTAAACTGGGATGGGAGAGTGTCAACTTATGCTTAAGACACTTCCTGCTGCTTTCAAATTTTGGAAAGGATTGCATAAATGTTTTTCATTTGTGGATGGAAAAAAGATTCATAAATACAGAGAGGTGAGAATTCTGTGATTGTAGAGGTGGACTTCACGCTACTAGACAACTTACTGACCTCAGTCCTCAACTCGTCTTTCTCCTTTGCCAGCTTCCGTTTGATGCTTTTCAGATTTTTACTCACTAAATAATTCTGCCTACTTTAGAAAAAGATCAATAACTTCATAAGACCACAGAAGAGTTGGTGATATGGACTGCTATGGGTCCCTAGATGTGTTTTCAAGTAATGAAATAATTTCACATGTCTCAAATATTTGTTGCCGTGCTACACTCTTCTCTTACTGAAAAACAGTATGAAGCTTAAAGCTTCCA
The DNA here is from genome assembly GCF_008360975.1 of Lichenostomus cassidix. Taxonomy (NCBI): domain Eukaryota; kingdom Metazoa; phylum Chordata; class Aves; order Passeriformes; family Meliphagidae; genus Lichenostomus; species Lichenostomus cassidix. The sequence goes on from NC_139498.1 coordinate 9,355,040, forward strand.
AGCTGCTCCTTGTGCTTTATCATGTAACACTACCAAAAGTTTGTCTTCCTAACTTTTTGATAGCCTGTCAAGAAGTTACAGGCTGCTGTGTCACTCCCCAGGCTCTTTGCCACACTAAAATCCTTGTAGGCCATGTGTGCTGAGCAGTTTGGTAGCCTAACACTGCACTCTCAAGTTTCCACACATCATTCTTGAATAAAGACAAAATAGTAACTTCCTTTAGTCTGATGGTGACACTCTTCCTTGTGTAGTCTAATATATGCTTTGTTTCCTTCATGGTAAGAGTGCACCACTGGCTTGTGTTCACTTTTGTCTTTTTGACTTACCAAGAAGACGCTCATTGAATCAAGGAATCGTGATTGTCCAAGGTGCTGATGAAAATGTTTGAACAATATGGGGCACAATCTTGAACTGCTGCACTTGGTATTGACAGCTAACTGAACACCAAGCCATTTATCACTATCCCTTGAACTTAGTTTTTAACACACCTAATTGTCCACCTATCCAATAACTTCTCCTGAAAAAGGTTTCTGGAGGATACAATGTCAAAATTCTTACTGAAGTTCACTCCTTTCCCCCCTCATTACCTTATCTATTTAAGCATAGAAATAATCTCACCCAGCACAAATTTTTCTTCCCTTTACTAGGTGTTCTGTAACTTTGGAGTGTTTCTTAATTTTTTTAAAACCTACAGAGAGAAAAAAGACAAATTAATTAAAAAATAAAAACCTTGTGTCTCTATTTTTTCTCCTTGTGTTGCAATGATTAGAGAAAATAACCCCAGGAGGTAGAGGAGAAAATAAAAAAACAATTGAAAATTCATTCAATTTCAAAGTGAATAGAATTTACATATTATTATTAAACTACTTTCAATCTAGCCAGAATTTTGCATTGTTCCTAATGTTGTTTAATTCACCTTGGATCTAGAGGAGGGAAATTCACAGACTGTAAAAACTATCATATTTTATGCTTAATTTTTCATTTATTATGTTCTCTTTTAAAAAAAATCTAAGTGGTTTTCATCTTGTAGTAATGAAACTATTAAACATGCAATCCACAACTGAAATTATCAAGAAGTTCCTAATTTAAATTTTCTTGCAGTTGCAACTATGGGTTATGGTGTTGCATGGAGTAAATAGTAATGTGAACTTTGTACCAGGTTTTGCCTATCTCAGCAATCTGTTCCTGACAGAACAGAGAACCACAATAGGAGAGGGCTCTGTACCCCCTGGCACTTGGAGCTTTGGAATGTCTTTGGTCTTTCTAGCTGGGGAAAAGGGTAGGGAAAAGTACTGGGAAGGCTAAAAATATATAAAAGAAGAAGACAAAAATCATCTGGAAAGCAGCACGTGGCCCCTTCTCCATTCCCCACTGACAGCTGTGCAAATAGGGTGTTGTTCAAGATGTTTTACCCCCACTCGAGGCAGAGCATCCTGCTACACTTGTTTTGGTTTTCTCTGTAATCTCTGTGCAGGTTGGTTGTGGATGCCCCAACCCTGAAAGAGTTCAAAGCCAGGTTAGATAAGACCTTCATCAACCCGGTCCAGTGGAAGGTGTTCCTGCCTGTGGCAGCAGAGGTTGGGCCTAGGTGATCTTCAGGGTCCCTTCCAACCTGCAACATTCTGTGATTACCAGGCACTAGATGCTCACCACCATGATGCTGAGCACCCTCAGTCACTGGGACGGAATTTGTGGGTTGAAGCCAGCACAAACCCATTGCACTCTATTTAAAGTTAATTTAAACAAAATGGTTTGATTTTTATACCCTGTGTTGGCCTGAGGCTTATACACACACACACACACACACCACACCTCCTTTTTCTTCTGCCCTGCCTGGTCTGGTATGGGGGAATTGTGCTTTCTACTGGTTGTTTTAGGGAAAATCATTTACATAAATAGTTGTGCCACTCACTGACACAGCCATTTATTCAAAACAAAGGTTCCCTTTGTGTTAAGTTGACCTCCCTTTAAGATTGCTGTCATCACTTCCTGCATTCTCTTCTGAGCTTTGTGTGCACATCATCCTTGCTTACCATCTCTGAGCCTTCCTTTGTGTGGGGATTTGCTAACATTTACACAGACTCCAGCTTGAATTGATGTTATTCTCAACATCAATTACAGTATTCTCATTGTTAATGTATGTTTCTATTCAGAAGGACTTGACAGGCTCAAGCAACTGGAAAATAGGAATCTCATGATGTTGAACAAAGGGAAAGGCAAATAATGTGCACAGGTTAGTGTCAGGTAGGTACAGTCCAAGGGAAGTTAACAATCCTGGGATTGAGGAGGGGTGTATATGTTTGTGTATGTAACCAAGGAAGCAGAAGACTATCCTCCTACAATTATGTGAAAAGGGAAATCTCAAATGTGGTGAGGTAATAGCTTATTCCATTTTTCCATAAAGGATATCCACCAAAAAACACAGCAGAGGTGAATGCATTTACAGATCCATGGACACTAGTAAAATTATTTTATTACATGGATTTATTTATGTGACTATTTTTCATGGAGTACATGGATGTTATCAGTGTTCCATCACTGAAAAGCACTAGAGTGACTTTGTGTATACCAGGGTTTGGAGTCCACAGATTTTTATACTAATTATTATTAAGTCTGAATTGAGGTGAACTATTATTAAGTCTGAATTGAGGTGTAGTTTAACAGACATCATAGTCCTTAAAAACCATTCTACTATCTGTCCTTTAGGTTACAGTAACCAATGTGTGAATTTGTTCATTTTCATACTCCTCATTTACAATTAATTTTCAGTGGAATTTTCACCTTAGAGCTGTGCCAGGGATTTGATTTGGGGTCATGGGTTGAAATATGACTCTTATTAGACACGATTTGTGTTTGGAGCCTTGTGTAAGACACATGTATTCAAGGAGCTGGTGATATCCCAGTCTTGACCAGGAGACCACTGTACATAGAGAAGTCAGTGATCTGCACCACAGTTAACCTGAGTGTGCCCATGCCAAGCTGAGCTGTGCTGCCCATCCAGCACGGCCTTAGGGCTGTGCTGTGCATCACAAATATCTTGGCTACAGGGCACACTCAGCCAGATCATCCCAAGGGAGGATCCTGCAGGCATCTCCCTTTCTGTAACAGTTATGCATCACCTGTGTGGTTGCCTGTATCTAAAAGTACAAAAAGAAGCTCTGTCGTGGACATCCTTTATAAATAGAGTCATGTTTTTAAAGATAATTGTAGTAGCATGAATGACTTGAAAACAAGAAACCTCTCCACAAATTGGATCTGTGTGGTGCACCATAAGAAAATCCATTTTGGGCCCAGCTGGAGCTGGGATTCCCAGGATCTGAAGATATTTACTCAGAATTTGGTTATTCTATACCACCTCACATCATTGCAGGGGGCAGGGGAAGTAGCCTCTTCTGAGGAGAAAAGGTCCCTTCCAGTAGAGTAAAGGTGGCTGAGGGAGCCACCTGGTATGGTCAGGGGTTGTTTTCCTTGGGAATCATTTATTTTCTCGTACCCTCTGTCATTAGTATCATTGATGTTATGGTTCATTTTCTTATCTCATTGCTATTTCCAGTAAATTGTCCTTATCTCAGCCCCGATCTTATATACCTCTGTTGGGGTTTAAAACCAGCTGGAAATTTAGCTCCAAGCAGCTTCTGCACTTATCCCCACCCTCTTTGGTGAGAAAGGGACGTGGGTTGAGATGGCAATTTACTGGAAAAACAACAATGGGACAAGAAAAACAAACAGTAACAGCAACAACACTAATAAAAACAGTGGATAAAAGAGGGTGATTACACACAAAAAAATATTATAGAAGTCAAACTGACCTGATGCCACTGCAGCCAGCTCCACATATCTTCCCAAGACAAAATGATTGGCACCAAAGCACAGCTTCTTCTGGCACCCTGACTATCAGTGCTGGGCTGGATGTTCAAAGGGAATGTCCCTGCCACACGTCATCCCACTGATGCTATGTGGAGTAAGTGGATTGCTCTGAGTGGGTATTTCATATTCCCTGTCATGCACCAGCCCTGGGAAAGCTGAACAGTGCACTGGCCTGCTAAAAACCACATTGAAAGCAATGGGTTCTGGGACCTCCAAACCTTGGGATCTACATTTAGCAAAGGCCACCTGGTTACTTTACACCCAAGCTGGCCCTGCCCAATCACAGCCTCCACATACCACAGAAGGGGATAAAGTCCCCATGGTGCATATGAGAAATGTGCTAGGGAAGAGAGTCTGGATCAGTCCTGCCTCAAGCAAAGGAAAACCCATCCCTGGGATTGTTTTTGGTCACCTGGGTGCATTGGTAATGCAGAGGGACAGGGAAACATGATGTGTACTTCAAGAAAGTTTGGGGTTTGGGTGAGAACAGTCTATAATGTTAAACTGTATAATATTGGTTGCTGAATAACACTGTCAGTGTGTGCAATAACAGCCATGGCCAATGAGAATGGGCTGCTCCAGATACCCCAGACAGCGCACCAGCCCTCCTGCCCTGAGAGGACATCATGGGATAGAGAGACATCAAGGATGGTTAGAATCCACAGTCATGGACTAAATGAACTCAACAGACATCCAGGAGGGACAGCCATTGACTATGAAAATTATATGTTCTTTAAAATAAATAAATGAATGAACAAACAAATAAATTTTTATATGTACACACATATAGGAATGTATGTGGTTGGAGTAAGGGGTGGATAATGTCATTGTCCCTGCCAGGCCAGGATTATGTTTTGCAGTAGCCAAGATGGGGCATGGCCAGGTTATTCTGTATCACCTCACAGCATTGCTGGGGTGGGAGAAGGGAGTCTCTTCCAGGGAGGAGCTCCTTCCTTGGAAATGTGGCGCAGGTAGATGTCTGGCATTGACTACTGTCAGAGGGGTTTCTTGTGAATCCTTTTTTTCTTGTACCCTCTGTCATTAGTATCATTGCTCTCACTGTTCATTTTATCTCGTTGCTGTTTCCAGTTCTTATTGTTCTTATCTCAATATCTGATCTTTGCCTTTTGTACCTCCAACTCCCGTCTCCAGTGCGCTGCAGGGGAGAGGGAGGGGGCAACAGCACATGGTTTTAGAGGTAGTACTAAACTGGAGAATACAATTTCATAACCACAACACTATCTTATTCAACTGGCTGTTTTTGTTCGAGCTTTCTAATTGACATCCAGAAAAAACCTGCATTGTCCATCTCCTCCTCCCTGCCCGCCCCCATCTCCCTGCAAATCTGTGACTTGTTCACACCTTCTCACCTCAGGCCATGATTTCATCTTGAGTTACTGTGAAAGTCCTTCTTTACTGGCTGATTGGAAAGAGCACGTTCTTTCTCAAAGACAAAAAACTATCTAACTAGGTGTGTTAGGACAATTGGACAATTTACTTAACTGTCTTCCCTGCTTCTCGGGCAAGCAAGGTAGTATATTAGGAAGTGGGAGCACGATAAAATTATTTGAATTTGCCAATCTGAGTGCAGTTAAAAAAGTGCTGTGACCTTTCTCAGCTGCTTTATGGTCTGTGTAAGATAAACACAGATAAAATGAAAGATGTGACCAGCATTTGTCATGGCATTCTTTGGAATACAGCACTTTGGAATTCTTACTTAAGAAGTAGCAAAAAAGAGCTTATCTGTCTAGGGTAGTCAAAACCAAACCTGTCAGTGAAAAGAGACACATGAGAAACAGTTTTCCGGTGGAAGGAAAGAGTGCTTGGTCTAAAGAACTGCTAATAAAAGCACTGTAAAACTGCTTAGAATATAACATGGTCACAAATAACTCTGGGTGAGAACATTGTTTCTAAAGACTGTTTTGTAGTCTTTGGGCCGCCAAGGGCAGGGGTTTGAAGCATGTGATGTATAAGGAGAAGGTAAAAGAAATGGGTTTATTCAATCTGATGAAGAAGAGGCTAAAGGGCATCTTACTATCTACAGCTATTTGATACAGTGAGAAAGAGTGGACACAAACTGGAATGTGGGAAATTCAGATAAGATATAAGGAAAATTGTTTTTACCATGACAGTGATCCAAGTCAGGAGCAGGTTGTCCAGAGAGGCTCCACATGTAGAGGTGTTCAGGATGTGACTGGACAAATTCCTGAGCAACCTGAAGTAATTTAGCCAGCTTTGAATAGGGTGTTGGATTATATGGCCTTTGAACATTGAAATCTCAGCTATTCTGAGTGATTTCATGATCCCATCTTGAGAACAGGCTAAGCAGCATGGCAAGGCTCTTCTACTGTATGACACAGGCAGATGTGCTGAGGCTTTGCCTGAACATTACCCCATTCTTCAAGTGCTCCTGGCTCAAGCACATCCCAATCTTGATGTCTTTGTTGTGTGTGGGATCAGGAATCTGCACCTGGTTCTGTTCTCATGCATTTGTGTGTCAAATTTTTGAACGAATGGAAACCTTCAGTAGCCACTCAGTTAGTGGTCATGAGCTAAGTAGATAATTATGGTGAGCTAAGTAGATAATTATGGCGAGCTAAGTAGATAATTATGGCGAGCTAAGTAGATAATTATGGCTGGTTTGAAGTATCCTGTCTCTGTCTCTGGCCACCAGCTAACTTCACCTGATGCCTCTACTTCTGGTACAGAGAAGTTCAGCCATCCATCCACTCCCTCTCATCATCCTATCTAGATTTTACAGACCTTATCTTACATCTGCTGGCTGTCCCCCTTCCAGCTCAAAGGGCCCAAGGCTGACAGGGCATTTTCAAGAGCTGACATTTCAGATGCCTGTGTCAGATGACACTGAATGCTGTTTTTCAGTGGGAGGGACAGTATGGAGTGCTTGAAAATATTTCTCATTCTGGTTCATGTTTGTGTTGAAGAGTTGAAAAAGTTGTCTGTCTCCCCAGTGTACATAAAGTCTATGAGGTTCTCAAAATGAGCTTGCCTGTGCTGGGGAAACCCAGTGGAGACTGATTTGCTATGAAAATCTCTTGGCTTAGCAATTCCAATACAAACACATCTCTGATGACCCCAGCTGATGGGCCTATTTTTAAGACTATTGATATCAGTGCTCTCAGGAGTCAGGTTTCAGAAGAAAGAATCTAATTTTTCGCTGACATTGTAAAACTTGAGGGGGAGGTTAGAGGTCTCTGAAGCATTTGACTCCACCAGCTGCAAAGGGAATATGATCTGGGCCAAATATAAGAACTCAGGGATTTATGCATTTGTTTTAGATGTTAGAATTTCATTTAAAGTGATAGTTCTCGTCACAACCATACCCACATGTGCCTGTCCCACACTATTTATGGTATTCTAATGTTTCTGATCTGTATTTGCCTTGCTGTTGCTGTGCAGAGTCTGAAGCCCTCCAGGGCGTGAATCTCTGTGTGACTGTGTAGGTGGACAAGTTTTTCCTCAGAGAACTATGGACACTGCCCACTCTAGACATATTCACTCCTTTTTTTTCTGTTTCATCCTCCCAATTCTCACATAAGTATTAGAAACAGCATTCACAGCTCTCTCTGATAAGAAAAGAGGTTTCTGTGTGCCACAGAGTAAATGTTTTTCTCTTCTTAGGTGATAAAATTGCTCCAGAGAATGATTTTTCCACTTCTGTTTTTGCACTGGGAGGTGAAATTATTTCCTCCTTTTCCTGGCAGTAGAAGTGTGGCTGTGGAACTGCAGAAAAAGTCTTTGTATCCTATTGGACTAGCTCCTACCTGTGTAATACAACAGGAGGGAGGTATCCTATGTGGCATCAGATTTCCACAGGGAACCAGAATCATGGTGTGTTTGTTTCATGAGAAGTGTTTGCAGCATCATCTCTGTTCTCCGAGTCTTCAATATCAGGAGTCTCCAGAGGCACTAACTCAGCAAAAAATGGATGAAAGCTGTAGACTACATATCTGACTGTCATGGAAGATTTCACTTAGCAACTTATTTCATGCTCAAATGAGTTCTATCCTCCTTCCGTTCAGCCAGGAATGATACATCAGTGCCAGAGAAAACAGCATGTGCTCCCTGGTCACAGAAGTATTGCAGAAAAGGCAGTTGTATTATTGGGAACTTGACAATGTACCACAGAGACCAGACAATACTGGCTGTGGTTGTCAGTGACTTGCATTTAGCTCCAAGGAAGGCGCTGGGCTTCACTCAGTTGGCTCTTGCCAAAGCAGCAGCTCTCTCATATTCTCACCTGAGATGTCCATGCAGCAATCCTGCCAGTGGCAAAGGGCAGATAAAATGCCCAGGAAACCATCTACTTATGCGACAGCTATTTTGATTGTTTGGGAATGGGTTGTGGCATGGCATCTATTAATCTGCATAACAAGGATGTTTGGCTTCCCCATTATGCCAAGCATTCAGAATGCTTCCAGCACAAGCCTGCTGAGCAGTTTGTTAGCAGGGAGGTATGCACAGGGCAAGGAGTTCAGAGCAAGGACAGGGCTCAGGCTGGGTGCTGATACTAGCACAGCTTTGTTGTCTCACAAAGGAAAAGAGAAATTAATGGCCTGGCCATGGGACTCAGACAAGAAAATGCTGGAAATGTGTTTCTTGAATTGTGATGGTCAAATTGCAGATGATGAAGAAATAATTTCTAGCCTAAATAACAGTGCAGGAGAGTGTGTGTATGTGTGAGAGTGTGTCTCTGGAAATTAACAGAGGTTCTCACACACACCTGCATTTTGTATTGCCTTGAGCCAAATGCTCTGCCATCTTTTCTGCCAGAAAATGTCCCAAATAAACAAGTCTGGTTCGCTTCTGGTAAAAGGCTTTTACTGATAGTTCTCTGAGGCCATATTGATCTGGACACTTTGATCACAAACCACCATTCTGGTTGGTTTCTCTCTTTCTTATTTTGATCTATTCGCTTTCCATCAAGCTTCCTCCCTGTCAACATTGAGCAAATAACTCGTGTGGCTAATACAGAAAAGAAATAGGAAGGTTGGTGCCTTCCCAGCCAGGTCAGCCAGAGGAACTTGCTAAATATGCTTGTCATTCACTTGTTGTCTCAGACACTGCCAGATTATTTTGAGCAGCAAAGGCCCCTGCAGCCCTGCTAGCTGAAGGGCAGCAGCTGGCAGGCTGGCTGTCCAGTGTGAAACACTCCTTTCCCCATCTCCCAGTGCTCAGTGCCTCTTTTCCACCCTAACAACAGTTTCCATGCAGGATTTCCTCCTGAGGTTTTCTTGTCAGGTAACAGGGCTGAGTCTGGCCCTGTGACAGAGGCAAGACTGCCACAGATCCAAGTCCAGGTCCAACCAAGCAGTGAGGCTGAGCAAGAATTCACAGAAGGCATAGATAGGCACATGGAGAACACATATCCAACACATATGTACATGTATACACAGCTGGCCATGTACCAGCACAGGTGAACACACTGAGCTCTCACACAAATTCCAAGGGCACAAATGATTTCACCTTGCTCCCCTCAGGCAGTTCAGGATGAGGGCACAGTAGAGTCACTGCAGATAGTCATAAACACAGAGGGAACCTGCTGGTACCTGGGCAATGACATTCCGTGTGCTCAAGACCTGTCCCTGGATCCCAGTCCCCTCAGGCCACATGCTGTGCTCCTCACTACTTTGTACAGAGGCAGCTCTGAAACTGCTTCCTGAAAAGGGACTGAAGAGGTGCTAGACATGTGAACGAATGAGAGGACTTGCCCACTTCTTCAGATAGTTGTGTTTGATTACCTACTGCCATTGAACAAAGCAAGGGTTTCATGCATTGTTTATGGAGTTTTTAGGGTGTGGTTCGATGTTTTCTTTTACTGTTCTGTTAACAACAATTGCCTTTCTTTTGTTGTTGCCTTTTGTTTGTTAAGTTGGTTGGGTTTTGGTGCAAAATACTGGCTTCCCAAGCTCCTGAGTTATGTCTTGTTGAAACACACAGAAACCTGCAGCCTGTGATTTTTCCAGAAGTGTTTGTATGTCTGGGCTCCAGCAGCTCCAGATCTCTGACGACAATAATTTTTTTGCTGTTGTCACCAGATTTGCCATTTTTCTGGGTTTGCCTTTCCAGAGCAGAAGACAAGTGCACTGCTGCTTAACTGTACTTCATGATGGATCAGTTGCTGTCACTCATGTGAATAAAACTCTTCCACATTGTTCAGCAGGGGCTAAATGGCTGGATAATGAAAAGGAGCAAAGGAACTGGGGTTGCATATTCCTTCCCTCATGTTGGATTTGACTTCAGTGTATAGATTCCTAATGCAGGATCCCTTCCTGCCATTTCAAGCCAGGGTTTGTTCATGATGTGTATTGACATCTGACTTGTGTCTGATCCCAAAAATACTGACATTGCTCATTTCCTCAGTTGAGAAAAGTTATTGGTCCACTTCGACCCTGCCCCATTCCCACATCTTTGAGTTAGAAATCAGCCATGCCTATGTGGGTATCACAACAGATTTTCTTTCCAAAATATTTTGTGACAATGTTGTCTGGTTGCAGAAATTGCATAGCAAATTTGTGCAGTGGCTACACTGTGCCCAGTCTTGGTGTTAGAAAGTCATTTGGCACTGCATGCTTATGCTGCTATTCAGCCCAGAGACTGTACTATTACCATTATTTTCCGTTACATTTTATTTCATAGTCTTTTTCACTATTCCTGTTTTATTTATATGTTTCCCTTTTGAAATTCTTTCTTAAAGTGCTGTTAATTTTGATTTTGTACTGTACCCCACAGTGTGGGACTCTTTTACTTTTTTCCAATTTCTTTCTCTCTGGGCTACTTATACCTACATCCTTTCTGAGCTTGTTCTGCTGGGAACCCATTCCTGGCAATCATTCCCATAGGCTAATCAGGATAGAATCCCTAATAATGTTTTGTTTTGATTTGAAGATATTTGAAGCTGGTCCACACCCAACACTTTGATTATTTCTGAAAATGTCTGCAAGGGCTTTGGTAACAATACTGGTTAAGCAAATACTTATCTCAAACTTCTTCCCTCCTGTGTAGAGAAAGACAGCAATTTCTGATACTGTACCTAAACTGAATAAAGGAATGGACAAAGTTAAAAGTAACTATGCCAAAAGGAGGATGTCTCATGTCTCCTCCACTTTTTCTTCACAAATTAACTGCCTACAATGAACCCTATTGCCCTAGGAAAGACCTTAGGCCTGGGATGACAGTAACAGTGTTGTGGACAAATATTTCTCATCTAAATAGAGAAATGAGCTACCATCAATGGAAAACTCTGTTTTGCTTGATAACCTTTTAGATATCTTTTTAGATCTAACTGAGTACAGCTCTGCACTGGAGTGGTTCTGGCCTCAGCCAGAGAGCTGGCAATAAGCTTATGTTGCTACCACTGAATTTCTCTGCTCCAGCCTGAGCACTGAAGTACCCAGCAATGATGGCAACACCTTTACGTGCACATTTTGGTTTTATTCTACAAAAGCTGTGTTGGTACTTGCAGCATCTTTTCTTCCTAATTTTGCAGTGCTTATTAATACCTAAATCAAGAGTGCTGGGATAGATTCTCAGATTCACTCCTGAGTCCTTCTTAAAGCTGATATTTTATTTGTAATTTCCATTTTCCTGGCATTGATTTAAGCACCGTTTATATGCACCAGAAAATAATTCAGTTTCTTCAGATTTAAATTCATTTAACAATATTGGATGAATACCCTCTATACTTGGTGCATAGCTACTCTTCTATTTATTCCAAAACCTATTGCAAAAAAAAAAAAAAAAAAAAGTGGGAATATTCCTAATTGCTCTCTAGTGAAAGATCAGCTTTTCTGCACACGTTCGTGCTCTTTTTATAGCCTGATCCTCTGGCTTTTTTAGATGTTCTTGAAATTTTTATTGCAAACAAAAAACTCACAAGTAACTCCCATGGGATTTTTGGTAACCTAGAGCTAGCTCCACAAACAGCTTTAATTTAAAAATAATTTTTCTCCTAATCACATTGATAAAAATTATTCCTTGTGCAGCACTGTTGCTATTACAGCATGTCTCTGAATGATCAACAATAGAACCAATATGTCTTCAGACTGCCATTGCTAACCTTACCATGGAAGCAATTTTATTCCTTTGCTATGAACAGTATTTTTTCTTCTTTATAGTCATCTGTACCAGATGTGAATCTTGTCAGATTAAAGACTAAACTGGGATTCAGAAGTAATGGAAACCATCAAGATCTCCAGGAAAGAGAAAAAGGAAAAAAAAGGGAAAAAAAGGGAAAAAAAGGAAAAAAAAGGAAAAAAAAAGGAAAAAAAGGAAAAAAAGGGAAAAAAAGGAAAAAAAGGTGGTCAGCTCTTAAAAATGTATGGATTCTTCAGTGCAACACTTTATTTGAGAAACATTCTCCATGGGATTTGCAGCTTGCCAGTGCTGTTGTCAGCCATGCTCTCAGCATGACAGGGCATGCTGGAGGCATCGGTGTGCTCTGTGGACCCTGATGAGCTCTCTAGTAGGGAATGCTCAACTCTTGCTGCAGCAGCCTTTCTGCTGCCCTCTCTGTAAAACGAGAGCTGCCAGGAATGTTAGCACCAAAGAAACAGAATTGCTGAAACACTGATCATTCAGAGCAAGGCTTCTCATCCCAACACTTCCCAGTATTAAGATGCAGCTGGGCACTGGACTCTGGAGATGGTAGGACACACTTTCCTTAACATAACTTCCCTTTGTCCTGTTGACTAATGAAGTGCATGGGTTTGGTGAAATGCATGCTTCCCTGCAGGAAGTGTCAACTGCAAAGTGGTGTCATAGTGCTATGTAGTTCATAAATTCTGTATGAGGTAAGACTGGAAGTGTTAATTGATTTTTGTGGAAAACAGGTTGATAAAAAATCCACCAGAATCTTAAAAATATTCAGGGAAAGAGGTACAGAATAGGTACAGGGCAAAGTTTGGCCATGGCAAAGGTAATCTAGTATTTCTGGGACTAGAACTTACTTGTGAAGGCTGCCCTATCCCATGCACCAATGCATGGAGGGATTTTGAAGATCCTTCTGTCTCCTAATTGTACTTTCTTGAGACTGCTTCAAGGTTACTTTTTAAATGCATTTATGGTATAGCTTAATGGCACAGCATAATATGCCACATAAGTATGTACAAGGTTTCACACTTCTGTCTTTCAGAAAAGAGAGAAGGAAGAGAGGAACTGGGACTCCAAAGATATCTCAGCATCACTTAACTGCATAGTGGAGCAGAAGGTAAAAATATAATACCTGGGCAGGTACTGAGTGAATATCCAAGCTGCACAGTTACTTAGGCTCCTCCTATCTTTCCAGGAATCACCCATGGAAAAGAACTGGAGAGTGGGTCCTGGATGAGGACATGACCTTCAGGATGCCCTTTCCATCACTCACCAAAGCAACTGAGGAGCTCCTGTTACAGAACAGGTGTGTGGGGTGAGAAGGCTGGGTGGTGTCTGGGTAGAACAGTCAAGCAGAAATACAACAGGTGGTAGAAGGAGTTGAAGGTGGAGAAGGATTTGGATCAAAAGGAAACCAGGATTACCAAAATAGTACAATTTTGAAAAGGTGACTGCTCCTCCCAGAAAATGTCTGAGAACATGTTGAGTAGTTGAAATCTCTGACAGACAACAGGTGCCATAAAGGCATCTGGTTTTGATAACCTTACTTTTGAATGCCATGGTTTGAAGAAACATACATATCATCCTTGTCTGAGATGTGGCTGTACCCTTCTGAAGAATTGTCACATGTTACACATGTTCTGAAAAACAGCTTTAACACCCATAATACCTCCTGCATCAGAGTAAGGTTCAGGTAGTTACATACAGAACTCTTGTGGGGTAGGTTGTATTATGTTTTTCATGCCCATTTCCCCCTCACTTCCACGAGGGCTCATTCACAACCTCAAATCACTCCTAAAAAACCCAGCTTTTTCTCTGTGTTAATTCTAAGCATCTCCTTGCATGATTTCAGTAGTTTTGCATTGTAATGTGGACGCATGGACATAGTCCATTCTTCCTTAAAGCCAGACTATTGGCTACCTGAGGCAGGTGACTTTCATGTGTTTTTAAAACACTTAAAAATGGTCTGAAATATCAAAAGAGGAGGAAATTATGAACATCTTCAACAGCCCTTGAGGATGGGAAAACTTCCTGCCTACTTTAAATTCTAATGCTCTGTACACTGATTTGTGTGTCTGCCATGAAGACCATCACATTTAGACTCAGTGTCTAGAATCATTACCAGCTTGCAAAGTAGTCACATGTCATGTAAAGCCTGAAGTGTGAACCCATTTTCTCTGCTTTCCAATGAGTGTCACACATTCTACATGTCCTTCCCAGTCCCCACGAGCACCTCTGATTCACCAAGCTGCACCACTTCAGTGTTTTCAGCCTTTTAACATCACTGCTCACAAGGACTTGGGATGTGAGGAGACACCAAACAACCTGCCTGCCCCCCCTGCAGTGCCAGGACAAAGCAGAGATTTGGAGAACAGATGTGTTTCTCAAGATGTGTTTCTCTTACTCTTCTTAGCAAGGCACCCATTGGAGGGCATTGGTCATGCTATGGGTGGGTGGACAGTGGGTTCACTGAGAAATGATGATTCCCCTTCCAGAGAGTAGGTGCAGATGCTACAGTCCTGAGTGAGTGAGTTTCCTGCATCCTTTTGTTCTTATCACCCCTCTAGCCAATGAAGCCACTATTCTGCACCTGGGAACAGCAGCTACTCACACCGTGACCCTGACACTTGGAGAGGGCTGATGTAACTTGCAAACACTCTCTCAGATGATCAAAAGCAGCAGAGCTAAGTCCAGGGTCAGGCACCACCAGCCAAATTATGTTAAATTGCTTGCTCTCTTCCTTTCTCTTTTTCTTCCTTCCTTCCACCTCTAGTTTCTGTCTCTTTCTCCATTCTCTTCATGAATTTTCTTGCTCCCCATCTTAATATTTCTTTCTCAATCTTGCTTTTTTTCTAATCTTTCTCAATCTCCTCCTCCCTTTCTCTCTTTTCTCTGTCGTTTTCTGCATTTCACTCTCTTTCTCCCTTTCTTTCACTCAGTATCTGCCCAATCCACTTGTCCTCTTTTCTCCCTCTCCCTCTCACTCTGCCTCTCCCTCTTTTGCTTCCCTCTTCCTTTCTCTCTTTCACTCTCTGGCCCCCTTCTTTTCTGTCATTGGGGAAGAAAGCCCTTTCTGGTCAAGGCAATGTTGCTGTGGGTTGAGAGCATAGACAGTGAGTACTTGGAGAATTGGAAAGCTGAATTGTTGGCAAGAAGCTTCTGTGAGGAACCTCTGCTTTCAGGTCAGAAATATGTTCTCCATGTCTTAGTGCCTCTTAAAGTGCTGATGCTTTTGTGCCCAGGAGACACAGTCTTCCACTCCCAAACTGTTTAAGGTCAGAGAACTCCATAGTCCACATGAGGCAGCAGCTCTAGTGGAGCTCATCAGCTGCATCTATTTTAAACTTTCTCTTAGAGATGCTCATTTATGCCTATTATGGGCCCATGTTTTTCCCAAGATCAGTTACCTGTGCATCAGCACATTTCAGATCACAAGCAGTCTGACTCCAGAAATAGTGTGTTGATGCAAAATGACTCCTGACCTCCAGCCAAGGCAGCAAATCAAAAGTGAGGAGAAATTGGTTTTCCTTACTCATCCCATTAATATTCCACTCTGATTCCAAAAAGTCTTCACCCATGCTGTCTGGGATGGCTGGTGGCAAGGCCAGGTCAGCACAGTGCAATGTGTGTGATTTCTCTTCCTTTCCCACTTGTGCATTTTGAATTCTGGCCCAAGGTGTTGTCTCTTAAGGAACCTGCAACATTACCTTTCATCAGTTGAGCATTTAGGAGCAAATCCTCAGGCCATAATTTCTTACAGGTGAGAGCAGAGCCCAACAGTTTTGTGTGCTTCGAGTGTATCATGATTCTTCCACAGTCAGACCAGCTTGTTCATTTTGGAGGCTGATTGTAATATTGTCCAGAGGGAACAGGGATTTTTGGCAGTGAAATACAGTCTCCAAAGTTGTTGTGGTATTTGCTAGTCTGTCAGCAGGTTTAAAAAGGTACCCGAGGTTTTTTTCTCCTGTTGCCCAGATATCACTGGCACTGATGATGTTTTCACAGCTTCACACATAGAGATGATGTCTCTGAGGAGCATCACTTACAGTGACACAAGAGTCAATACATGGCATCATCTTTTCCTTAAATAGATTTAGCTGCTGCCTAGCAAACTACTTCCTTATTTAGTTGTAACATGGGAGAATTCCTTGGGTGCAAACCTCAACGTATTTGGGAAGAGGAGGATCCCCCAATCATTCATGCTGTTGCTGCACACACTGCAGCACCATTGCTGTGATCAATGTAAAAGGCTGTGCAATTATCTCCAGCTCCCTTCCCCACCAGTTTCACAGCTTCTTGAAATATTCCCTGTAAATGTAGATGTTTAGAGATAGCCAAGAACCTTGAGGGACCTCTAAGTGTCCCTGTAGTCAAAACCAAGTCTCATTTACCACTCCCCACATCTGCTTGTTGAATCTTCCCTCAGCAGCTATCTGACATGCCAGGTTCTAGTGAATGGCTGCTCTGTATGTTATGCTGCACTGCTGCTTCCTGTGCAGTTTGCCTCTAAACACCTATTCCAGACAAAGGAAGCTCTAATGTGAGTGTCATTGTGATCTCCCAGTGCGTATGATCTCTTTGCTTCAGGGTGGAGGTACCTGTGTTCTCCAGACTTGCCACCTACTCAGGCTGCCTGGTTGGGGTTGGGAAACATCCTTGCTTCCTTGCTCTTCATCATGGCAAGCTGTTCCTCATTTTATTCCTGCTCATGCATTATATTCTCCAGTGTTATCCCACATGGGATGAAAAAAAGACAGGGTCTGTCAGCTGTATTTTTCCACTCAGTGTTCAGTCCCCTTATATAAAAAAGCTCATGCAGTGCTGTAAAAAGAAGGCAGGATGCTCTGTTTGGCAGTGCAGAAACAGCAGGTTTATTGCTTCTCTGTATTCTCAGGGTGTCAGACTTGGAGATTTCTTTATGGTGTCGTGTTAACAGAATTGCACTCAATTCCAGCATTAGAAAATAAGAACAGTTCCTTTTGATATGCCTTTTGATATTTGTAAACATAGGTTTACAAATTCTCTTCTTATAGAACCTTACTAATTTAATATTTATTTATTCTAGTTTAAATCACAATTGCTGGGAAACACTGTAGTGCAGTGGAAAAGATTTTCTTTGTTTGCTCTCATGCCTGTTATTCTTACTGTAGTTGGAGTTCTGGAGTTTCTGAAACTTACTCCAGAAAATTCAGGAGTTTACTCCTGAATATTAATTGTTTGAACACAATCAACACTTAACTGCAGAACTAAAATGTAACTACTGTTTTGTATGCAAAGGAATCTACAATCTTTAGTCTTTAGACATGGTAAGGTTATAAAGACTCATTGCAGAAGGAAGTGACAGAGGGTTCACATTGTGTGCAGCCCTCAGGTCACTTTGCTGCCTAATTCCTATGACTCTCAATGACATACTCACTCTTCCTCTCCTATTTTCTTGCTGTGAAACTCACGGCTCTTCACTCGGAGCTTGTTGACCTGTGACTCTGCAATGTCAGCCCGCTCCTCGGCTTCCTCCAGCTCGTGCTGGATCTTGCGGAACTTGGAGAGGTTGACATTGGACAGCTCCTCCTGTGTGGGGAGAGTCAGTCAGGGATGAGGAGCCCAGGGCAGGGGTTTTGTTCCTGCTGCACCTTGGCCTTACAGGGGTGCAGTTCTCAATCGCCCTCCCACCAGTGCTCACACATCAGCCTCACACAGAGCTCCTCATCCTTCCCTTTTCAGAACCCTACTGGGACAAGCTTCACTGGGACTGTGTCACATATGAAGAGAAATTTCATCCCTTGGATTTATAATTTCTTTACTTATTCTCCCACTTTTTCGGTGCTCATGTGCCAGGCGATTATATCTGCATGACAAAGTCCCCCTCCTCAACAGATGATTTTTGACATTTTCCCAATTTCTGATATTCCTCAACCTCTTTCTGACACCCACAGAAAGAGATGCTTTCTATTTCCCGAAGCAATACTCACAGCTTCCTCAGCTTGTCTCTTGTAGGATTTCACTTTCATTTGCAGCTTGTCCACCAGATCCTGCAGCCTGAGAATATTCTTCCTGTCTTCCTCAGACTGGAGGATTGGGAAACAGGAAAGAGTGAATTGTTGTTTTCTGCACACCACAATATAACATTTATCCTTGCAGTCCATGACAACATCTTTTGTTTGATGGAATGAGGGTGCATCAGCCCAGGAGACCTCCTGCCTTACCTGGTAGGTCAGTTCCTTCACCCTCCGCTCGTACTTGCGCACACCCTTCACGGCTTCAGCGCTGCGCTTCTGCTCAGCATCAACCTCCCCTTCCAGCTCGCGCACCTGCAAGGAGAAGCCATCCCTGCAGCTTCCCTGACAGTGTCTCTCCAAGGACACGCTCACTCATGCACAACCCCAGCCCTACACACCCTGGCCTCCAGCTTCTGGATCTGCTTCTTCCCTCCCTTCAGTGCCAACTGCTCAGCCTCTTCCAGACGGTGCTGCAGGTCCTTCACTGTCTGGTCCAGGTTCTTCTTCATCCTCTCCAGGTGGGCACTGGTGTCCTGCTCCTTCTTCAGCTCTTCTGCCATCATGGCCGCCTGACCAGAGCAAAGGGTCAAAGCCATTTTGGGTCTGGAGATATTTGGGGGAGAGTACATTCCCCATCAGCAATGCAAGGAGTGCCCAACTCACATCTGTGATGGCCTTCTTGGCCTTCTCCTCAGCATTGCGGGCTTCCTGGATCGTGTCCTCCATTTCACTCTGGATCTGGGCAATGTCTGTTTCCAGCTTCTTCTTGGTGTTGATCAGGCTAGTGTTCTGTTGAAAGAAAAAAGCTTTTATTTTCCCTCCAATTGCTTTATACCATATTTATAAAAATCAAATTACCAATTTTTATTTATGTTTTTATTATATTTTTATATAAAGAATAAAAATAATTGATGGCAATGGTAGACTGCTAAAGACTAATTGATACATTACAATTACAAAAAGAGCTCTATTAGTAATTTCAATTCTCTAAGTACTGTAGGTGTTATACATATTCAATTCGAGAACTTACCTGAGTGTGGAGGAGCTGAACTCTCTCACTTGCATCCAGAAGCTCCTGCTCAGCCAGTTTCCTTGACCTCTCTGTCTGCTCCAGGGCTGCCCGTAGCTCCTCAACTTCAGCCTGCAGCAGGTTTGCCCTGCGTTCCACCATGGCCACCTGCTCCTTCAGGTCATCCTGTGTCCTGAGAGCATCATCCAGATGGATCTGAGTGTCCTGGAAGGAGAGAAAATACAGATTGGGGGACATATATTTCCTATTTTCCTCTTTTCCTTTTTCATACTAATGTACAAAATATAGAACTGTAGAAGAAAAATATTTGTAGTTGTGTCAGAAACCAGTAAGCACGTGGTCTGTAATGCCATACCTTGAGCACTGCCTGTGTGTTTCTCAGGTTCTTCTGTGCCTCTGCAGCCATACGATTGGCATGGCTCAACTGGATCTCCATTTCATTCAGGTCTCCCTCCATCTTCTTCTTCAGCCTCAGGGCTTCATTCCTGCTCCTGATCTCAGCATCCAGAGTGCTCTGCATGGAGTCCACAATTCTGAGGTGGTTTCTCTTCATCTGGTCGATCTCCTCATCTTTCTCTGCTATCTTCCTGTCAATCTCAGACTTCACTTGATTGAGCTCAAGCTGCAGGCGCAGGATCTTCCCCTCCTCATGTTCCAGGGAAGCCTGAAAAAGTATAAAGTCCAATAAATTATAAAAAATAACAATGTCAAGAATTTTACATGCATTGTTATAGTAAAGAATAATGTATAACCAAAGGTCTGAGACTGCAGGGAAGGAAAAAAAGCATACCCGTGGATTCAAAGATTTTAGTGATGTGAAGAAACTTCCTGTGCCTTTAGTCAGTTCTCAATGCACAAAATTTCATAAATATTATCCGAAATTGCTGGGCAGGACCACATAGTTACAATAAACAAGAGAAGGCTTTACCTCAGCTTCCTCCAGGGAGGCTTGCAGTTCAGATTTCTCCTGCTCAATCTGCTTCTTGACTTTCTCCAGCTCATGAATTGCCTTTCCTCCCTCAGCAATCTGCTCCGTGAGGTCAGAAATCTCCTCTGTGGGAACAAACACCAATGGCACAGTCAGGCACACAGCAGAATGGCAAGGCCCCTGTCCCACCAAGGTGTCCCACCAGACATCTCTGCAGACCTGCAGGCACAGACCCATGAAGAATGGAGGTAATGGCTGATAGTGAGAAAGCCCACTGAGGAGCAGAGGGACTCACGCTGCAAGTTCTTGTTCTCGCGCTTCATGGTTTCCAGGTGGTCCAAGGACTCCTCATAGGCATTCTTCATCTTGAACAGCTCCGTGCTGAGAGAGCGCGACTCCTTCTGCGAGGCCTCCAGCTCAGCCTGAGTTTCCTCATACTTCTGCTTCCATTCTGCCAGGATCTGAAGAGAAACAGGGTATGAGTAGGGATGGGGCAATCACAGGGAGAATGCTCTGGCCAGGAGTCGTGGTGCTGGAGGCCAAAAGACCTTGTCAAAGTTCTTCTGCTTCTTATCCAGAGCAGCGCAGGCAGCATTGGATCTCTCCACGTCAATCATGAGGTCCTCCACTTCATTCTGCAGCCTCTGCTTTGTCTTTTCCAGGGAAGCACATTTGGCATTGACAGCCTCAACATGTTCCTCTGCATCTTGCAGGCGCTGTGCCAGCTTCTTCCTGTGTTAAACATATCGCATGATTTAAGACCGAAGAGGAAGTTATGGAATGTGTTTGATGCGCTTCTCATAACAGAATGCTTTACAAATTCAGCGGTAAGTACAGCTCACAGTCAGAAAGCAATGAGAAATTCAATTCTGTGGTGCCTTTTTCAAGAGCAATGTTAGCCACTTCAGTCTGGGATGCACACCGGTATTCCATTTTTTACATATTATGTTGTTTCCCTCTGCCATTCCCTGTCCTACCTGTTTGCCTGTGATTTTTTTCCCGACACCATGTGTATTACAGAATTTATTTGCTCGTTTCCTTTCATTCCACCCCCAAGCAGAACACTGACTTCTTCCTGACAATGTCCCACTGGTCTCTGAGAATTTCTGGTTTTAATCTCAGCCAGTCTTGTCCACTTTTCCTGCATACTTGGCCTCCTCGAGCTCCTCCGTGCGCTGAATCGCGTCCGTCTCGTATTTGGTTCTCCACTGGGCCACTTCACTGTTGGCCTTGGACAGAGCTCGCTGCAGCTCCCCCTTGGCCTCCTGCTCCTCCTCATATTGTTCCCGGAGCAAGTCACAGTCGTGGCGAGCAGACTGCAGGGCGTGGGCCAGGGCGTTCTTGGCCTGCAGCGACAAGAGTATTGGGACAGGAACAGAAATATCCTGAGAAATCTGACTGAATATTAATTGGACGCTGGATTATGCTTCTATGAAAACAGACAGTCATACACACAATGAGTAAAGAAGCTGGGACTGACAAAAGGAATAGAGTATAAACTCCAGGCAAAAGCATGAGAAAACTTGCACCAAATTACATGAGGGATTTTTTTTCCCTGTCTCATCATGGTGGTTCAGTAGTCATATAACAGTCTGAAGCATATCTGAGAAGAGGAATCACCTTTATCTCTTCCTCCAGATGCCTCTTGAGTTCCTCAATCTGTTGGGTGAAAGCCTGTTTGCCTCTTGACAGCTGAGAAACCAAAGCATCCTTCTCTTCCAACTGGCGTGAATATTCACCTGAGAAAATTTGCAGATACACAAGTTTTATTGCCATTGATGGTATACTGTGAACATTTGGGGCTGTACAACCACATAGTTTGCACTCCATGCTGTAATGTACGATCCCATTTCAAGCATTTCTCAGTAGTTGTGACACAAACAGTGTTGGACAGACCATGCACCCAGGAGAGCAGTTTTTGCAATACCTCTGTGACATTATTGATCTGCACATGTAGCTGTGACTCTCTCACCTGACTCTGTCTGCAGACGAGCTCTTTGAGCATTGAGGTCATTGATCATGCGCTGATGCTCTTCCTCCGTGGTCTTAATCTCACTCAGCTGGTCTTCCAGTGTGCGGCACATCTTCTCCAGGTTTGCCTGTGTTTCAGCATATGGATAGTGATGAATTACCCATCTAAAGAATTGCAGGTACAAGAATTTGTGTTGTATTCCACTGGGTCAATGAGCCTAGAAAATATTTATGTACCTTGGCTTTGGAGACAGACTCCATGTTACTGGCCAAGTCATCAATCTCCATCTTCAGCTCACTCTTCTCCTTCTCCAGCTTCTGCTTCACACGCTGCAGGTTGTCGATCTGCTCCCCCAGCTCAGCTGTGCTGTCCGCGTGCTTCTTGCGCAGGGCGGCAGCCGTGGCTTCGTGCTGCAGCGTGGCCTCTTCGAGGTCACGGCGCATCTTCTGGAATTCTGCCTCTCGCTTCTTGTTCATATCGATCTGAGCTGCTGTCGCCCCTCCTGCTTCTTCCAGGCGCTCGCTGATCTCCTCCAGCTCCCTCGACAGGTCAGCGCGATGCTTCTCTGCTTTAGCGCGAGAGGTTCGCTCTGCCTCAATTTCCTCCTCCAGCTCCTCAATACGAGCCTGGACAACAGCAGGGACCCTTCACAGCCTTGCCCTCCTCCTGCCTGAGCTGAGCCTGAGCAAGGGAGGGGAAGGAACAGAGACTTGCCTGCAGCTCCTTGATCTTCTTCTGAAGTTGCATGCCCAGGGCTTGTTCATCCTCGATTTTGCCCTGGATCTGGCTGATTTCAAAGTCTTTCCTTTGGGCAAAGCGAATTGTGTTAAAGCTCAAAGGAAAAAGCCAAGTGTTCCAGCCCAGCACTCAGGTGCCCCAGAGCCACACTTACTTCTTCAGTTTCTCATCCAGCTGCTGCTTATCATTCTCCAAATCCATGATGCTGTCCTGGGCCATTTTCAGGTCTCCTTCCAGTTTCCTCTTAGCTCTCTCCAGGTCCATGCGCAGTTTCTTCTCTTGCTCCAGGGACCCTTCCAGCTAAACACAACAACACAGCAGTGTTCTACCAGCCAGCTCAGCCTCCATACCTGTCCTGTTCCTGCTCTATATCTGTGTGCTTACATCATCCACTTGCTGTTCCAGCTTGATCTTGGCTTTGGTGAGTGTATTGACTTTGTCCTCTTCTGCCTGCAGGTCATCCAGGGTCTGCTGATGGGCCTCTTGGAGGGCTTTCTTCTCTTTTGTCAGCTTGGCGATGGTCTCATCCAGGGCTGCCATCTCCTCGGTCAGGTTTTTCACCTTTAGGAAGGAGGGAGCAAGTTGTAAATAAAGGAATTACATATACTCTTCCTGTAATAGCACAGAGCTTTTTCCGGAGTGTGAGTGACAAGTTCTGCCTCATACCTTGTTTTCCGTGGCATGTTTTTCCTTCTCCACCTTGGCCAGTGTTAGCTCAAGGTCATCAATATCTTTCTTCAGCTCTGAACATTCATCCTCCAGTTTCCTCTTCTTGGCTGTCAGTTCAGCATTAATTTCCTCTTCATCCTCAGCCCTTTCAGTCACCTCCTTAATTTTGGCTTCCAGCTGGATTTTAGTTTTGATGAGCTGGTCACACCTTTCCTCAGCATCAGCCAAAGCATCAGCTTCCTGTTAGAGAAACATAGTTTTTTTTGCTATTCACAACTGTTTGCACAAGCTCAATAGAGAAATAATATTTCCAGCTGAGGAAAAGAAATATGTAATTAGTCTTTCTTGTTTTCTTTTAGAAAATGATTTTTTAGCACTGCCCCTTTTAAATCAGAGTAGGATTTTACTCTATTTAATTTTTTTACTCTCATCAATTATTCTCTTTTTTGTTCTTATAGATAAGATGATAATATCTAGTAATACTTTTATTCTCAAGAGTTATGATTACTTTCTCTGAAAGTCAAGTACGGAATATAATTGCGTAGAGAGTTTTTTTCATTTCTCTTCGTATAAGATTCTCTTCGTATAAGATTTTCTTGGCCAGACTGGATTTGAAATAAGTTTCTTTGGGACATATCCATTCATATATAGTCTAGGTGCAATTAGAGGTTTCAATTTGAATCTGACCTTTTTTTGAACGTGTCAAACAGATATCTAAAGACGCAAGGTAATGTTTAAAACTGACCAATCTTTTGCTCTTCCAAATGGACTTTGGAGGTACACATAGGGCTGTGACAGAATACAGAGGGGTTTTGTGTCTTCCTGAAATAGTGGTTGCAGAAAGACAAGTGACATAACATGTGTCATAAGAGATGGCATAGAGCTCTTTTATTTGGCCAACTGATTGAAACCAGAGTATGTTGTTGAATGAATTGCTCTACAGACTCTGTTAACGGTATATACTAAATCTCCAGTGACTACATTGAACCTTATATTGAGAGCATGGAGAAATACCTGCTTCAAAAGTCACTTCCATGCTAGAACCTCATATTATATTGCTGACACTAAATAGTCTGAATTTTACCTTTTCTTATGCATACTAAAATATTTTCACAAACAATTTATTGTGTAGCATGAGAGTTACATGCTGTGAGCGTACCTGGAAGAAATACACTAATGATACTTACTGATTGCACTTGGAGCTGCAGGTCATTTTTCTCCTTCATTAGAGATGCCATTTTCTCCTCCAGTTCCTTCCGCTTTGCCTCAGACTTTGCAAGCTCTTCCTTGGTTTTCTCAAACTCCCCCTTCATGTTGGCCATTTCCTTCTCAGACTCTGCACTCTTCAGCAAGGGCTTGATCTTGAAGAACAGCTTCATCCATGGCCAGTGTTTGACATTCATGAATGAACGAATGTTGTACTGGATGCAGAAGATGGATTCTCTGAGGTATAATTAAAATTACAATGAATATTCTGATTTTCCCCCAAGCAGAGTGACTTCAGCTGAAAAAGAGCAATGTGTACCTCCGTTCCACCATTCTCTGGTACTCCACCCTCATCAGGAAGCCTCGGCACAAGGCTTGGGTGCGAGTGATGAGCTGTGCCAGCTTCTCATCCCTCATCTCCTCCAGGAGTCCTATCAGTCCAGCTTTGAAGAACACCTTGAGAGAGGGAATGTTGCAGCACATCAGTGTCAGGTAGAGCAAAGCAGAGGCAGACAGGGAATGGAGGGGTTTGTACCTTGGTGTGTCCAAATTTGTACTGGGTGTGGTCCACATCGATTGACCCAAGGAGCTTCTCAGAAGCCTTCTTGCTATCGATGAACTGTCCCTCGGGGATGGCGCTGGCATTGAGCACCTTGTATCTGTGGAATTAGAGGAAATAGGAATGAAGACAATGTCAAGTCACAAGATTACTCCCTTCACTGAAACCAAGAGCAGTGTTTGCAGCTCTTCCTCAGGCTGAGGAAGTTGGAATTTGCTCCCTTCTTTAGAGACACCCTTCTGATGAAGTCTTAACCTGGTAACAAAATTAAGGAAACTTTTCCTCTCCTTAGAGGACTGGTCACAGGTGAAGAGAACACTGATCTCCAGTCAGTTCAATCCATATCCTTTTACTTAAACTATGCTGGAGAAAATTACTTGAGAGGAATGTTGCCACTCTGTGTATAAGAGAAAAGCCCCTTCCCCTGAAACTTGCAGCTGATGCAATGGCCAAAGGACTCTGAGTTTGTAATTTTTACCTGAGAACCTGTTGTCACCACACCTCAAATTGCATTTATTAATCTAGTAATTACTGGCTTCTGCAGCTCTACTGTGCTTCCATACTCAGAGACCCTAACAAAGCTTAGCTGTGTTACGGACAGAGGCTGGTGAGGACACCTGGCTTATCTCTTCATTTCATAGCTCTCACCTCTGTTTGAAGTCAGCATAGAGGACTCTGCTGGGGAACCCTTTCCTGCAGATCCTGATCCCTTCCAGCACGCCGTTACAGCGCAGCTGGTGAAGCACCAGCTCATGCTCCATGGCACCTGGCAATGCAGAGCAAAAGTGAATGGCATAGATTGCAGTGCAGAGAGGAATGGATGTATCAGAGCAAGAATCTTTCAGCTTGAGCATCTTACCAGGTGTTTTTGTCTCATTGGGGATGATACAGCGCACAAAATGGGGGTGAGTGCTCCGCAGATTGGTCATCAGCTTGTTGAGATTCTCCTGTGGGTTTGGGATTTATTTTGTGTTCATAAGAAAAGGGGGAAAATAGCCTTTCGTATTCTTTGAATTTAAAATCAAAGACCCATCAATTGAGATGCACGGGGCTGAAAATTGTCAGTTGAGAATCCCTCAATCAATTGCTCGGTCACTTCTGATTCTGAGCATTAAACATCACCTTGTAGGATAAGAAAACATTACCATCAACCCAATGAAGGATAGAAAGTGACTTTTAATGACAAAATTTATGTTTATATTAAGTGTAAGTTTAGGTTTTTACAGTGCCATTTTTCATTCCTTAGGATTTTTGTTTTGATTGTGGTCTACAGAGAAGTTATATGTATTTAGAATATATTTTGGATGGTTCGTAGGTTGGTTGGTTGGTTAGGAGTTTTTTTGCTTTTTTTTGTGTGTCTGAACCAGCTAAAGATGCAGAATAATTTTCTGCATATATGAAAAAATAAGGTGTTTACATACCCGGAAAAGAGCTGAGACAGTCTGGAAAGAAGAACCCTTCTTCTTGCCACCACCTTTCTTGCCGCCACCACCACCACCACTAGCCTCTGATAAAGTAAAGATAATGAAACATCTGTTGCTCTGGGGACCAACCACTGTGCATCAAAGAGATAACATTTCAGAAACTGACCTGCCTCTCCTCCAGCAGAGGCAAAGAGTAAAGCCAGGGTCTTCACAGATGATTTCTGGTACAGCCCAATGACAGTTTCATTCAGAGGGTCCTTGTTCTTCTCCAGCCAGCCAGTGATGTTGTAGTCCACTGTTCCAGCATAGTGCACCAGGGAGAAGTGAGCTTCAGCCTTGCCTTTGCCAGGTTTGGGCTTTTGGAAGTTGTTGGACTTGCCCAGGTGCTGATCATAGAGCTTGTTCTTGAAAGAGGTGTCAGTTGCCTTGGGGAACATGCACTCCTCTTCCAGGATGGAGAAAATGCCCATGGGCTGGGAGAAATCACAAGTGAGAAACAAAGGGAGGCTGTTGGTGAGAGTCCAGGCTACTTTTCCATGCTTGAAGTGCAGATGATGCAGGACTGATGAGACAGATGTGCATCTCCCCATTTCTCTTTCCCAGACTAAATTAAATTTCAGTGCCAAATACTTTGCTTAACTGATGCTACATGTCTGGCTTTGAGTTCTAAGCTCCCTGTGCCTCAGAAACATCACACAATTACACATCTGATAATAGCATGGGAAAATATGGGAAAAGTACCTTCTCAATGAGCTCAATGCAGGCAGCCAGGTCCATGCCAAAGTCAATGAACTCCCATTCAATTCCCTCCTTCTTGTACTCTTCCTGCTCCAGCACGAACATGTGGTGGTTGAAGAACTGTTGCAGTTTCTCATTGGTGAAGTTGATGCACAGCTGCTCCAGGCTGTTGAACTGCTCAGTGCAAAGACAAGATTTACTCATTTTCAAGATGAAGAGCTGCCTGTATGGCTTTCTCCTTCACACTCAGAATCCCATCTCAGAATCCCATGCAAAGATGCCCAATTAAGACAAATATGTTTTTAATGCTAAAAAAATCCAATTAACTACTTTTAACAAAGATTATTATTGGATTGTGGGGATTTTTTTTTACTTTCTTTTACACTTTGCTACTTCAATGATGTTTAAATATATTACTTATTTTTAAATCAATTTCCTACTTTTTTGTTACTCTTATCAAGGTACAATTTAATCACTTCTTCCTCTAATGTAAATTTTCCTATTGGCCTTACAAAAACATTAAACATTGTCAGTGTTTGCGAGCCCTGGATTGGACTCAGATACCCTACATAAATATCTATGGAACTTCTCAATCTGAATTAGATCAGCCACTGTACTCTTCCTCTTGGAATCACCCTTTGGCTCTTAAGAAGAGAAGTATATACACATTAGTCCTTTTTACAATGCCTTGCTTAACTTCTGTGTGAGACCTTTCTTTTCCTACACTCTGTAATATTGTGCCTTGAGTATTTATGTGCTATTTGTCTGAGGATTTTTGAAACATTAAGTTCAAATTGTTGAAAACCTGTGACATTTGTGCTAGTAATGTAAAAGGCAGATGCTTTGTCCTTGTGTATCATACAAAGGTGTTATATAAAGATCCAGTGAAGCTCATGGATTGGCCTGAGGAAAAAGCACTGACATATACAAGGAAGGAAAATATTTCCAGAAAATAACAGATAAATATTTTTCAAACAATGCATTACTAATTTGAAACTACAAGTGATTGTAATGTTTTAAAAAAAAACCAACCACCATAAATCTCCAATTCTTCTTGACACCTAATTGCCTTTACAAGATTTGACTATGATTTCTGGGGTACTTACATCAAAGATCTCAAAGCCAGCAATGTCCAGGACACCAATGAAGTACTGCCTGGGCTGCTTTGTATCCAGCTGTTGGTTGATGCGAACAACCATCCACAGGAACATCTTCTCATAGACAGCCTTTGCCAGGGCACCCACTGAATTGTATACCTAAACCAAAGAATAATGGAGCAAAAGAAAGTAAGTACACAGAGGAAGAGAGTAAATCAAGTCAGAGCTTCCCAGTCAAGTTCTTACCTGCTGCACAGTTTGGCCCTTGGTCACATATTCATTCCCCACCTTGACTCGAGGGTAGCAGAGGGCCTTGAGCAGGTCTGCTGAGTTCAGACCCATCAGGTAGGCAGCCTTGTCAGCAACTAAACACAGAGAGGGGGAAAGTGACAGAGAAGTGATAATTGAAAGTGGATATCCTCTAAGATGTAGCTGATGGTCTCAGCAGTGAAATTTGGTGATATCATGAAGGGAAATTTAGGAGCATGAACAGTCTGGAAGCTGAGATTTATGTTTTTGAGAAAGTAAACAGAAGCAAAATATGTGATTGCCAACTGCCAGCTATATAGCTGTTTCTGTTATTAGGAGTTCTACAATGTTTTAATACCTTCTGTGCCATCAGGCTCTGCCTGCTCCTCACGCTGCTTTTGCTTGAACTTCAGGTTCCCATAGTGCATGACAGCCCCTGTCAGCTTGTAGATGGCTGTTCTCTCATCAGCAGTGAAACCCAGGATTTCAATGGCACTCTGGCAACCGAATCAGTCAAATAAACCTCTGCACCATTAAAAGGAAGTCTCACCACACCAATATGCTCTGTGACACTTACATCTGTAGCCATAAGCTCCTCCTGGTCGTTGATGCTGGCAACAGTGATCTCGCCTTGACTCACAAATTGGTAGTCATATGGATTGGTGGTGATGAGGAGCATATCTGTAAAGAGGAATAGGATGCATCTGGGTGAGAGAATGAAGATAAATTTTAAATACATTCAGATTTTATCAAACAATTCATAATACTTCATACCAATTAGCTCTGGCTTCTTGTTGGACATGATCTGATAAAAGATGTGGTAGCTTCTTTCCGCCTTGAGCTGGAAAGTGACTCTGGATTTCTCCAGCAGATCTGGCAAGGATGGTAGAACAGAGTGAGGCCTGAGAAAGAACACTGAGGTGGAAAGGGAGGAAGGAATGGGATCAGGTCAGGTGGTCTCTTACATGTTTCAATGTCAGCAGAAGCCAGCTTGCCTGTGGCCCCGAAGTGGATTCGAATGAATTTGCCCTTTAGAGGGGAAAGAAAAAAAGGCATTTTGAAATTTCACCGTGACTGTAAGCATGTGACCTTACATTCTCCACAGAGAGCAGGCTTCAAACTTAGAAGTTGTTTCACTTTTATTTTTTCTTTAACAAAGCAAAACAGGACCAAAACAAATCCAGGAAATTCCCTATATTGCCAATACTAGAGGATAAATCTGAGCTCTATTATCCACTACTATTTAATGGATAACCATGAATGCATATGAATGAGAAAACCACTAATAGAGCATTTCCTCGAGTCACTTATGGCGCAATTCAAACACATGGATATAGTGAAAGCCATATTTTAATCAGAAAGCATGCTGTGAAGGCAGATTTTGGTGGTGTAAAAGTTAAATGAGGATTTTTGTTCTTGTGAACAGAAGTCAGCTGTTACTGTCTGAGTTGTAGAAGCAACACACCCAAACCAAGGAACTTTAGGCTGAGGCTGTGGATTGGTATTGTGATTTTTCAAGGACAGTCACAGTTAATCTAATAGAATTTATGAATGGCTTTTTGCATTAAAATGATCAAAAGAACATGCTATAGAGTAGTTTGTTTTCTGGTAGGATGTATTGAAGACATCCATGTCTCTATCCCTTTCTAGACAACTTATGCCAATGTCTGAACAGTCAGATTAATAGACCTGCCTAGTTTTGTGCCCAAAACCCAGAGATTAATATTTTTGCTGGTCTGATGAAGGCCAGCAAAATCTCCATCCAGCCATTTCTATGCTGTATGCGCCATCTTTCCTTTCTTCTATGTTATGCAAATTTCCACAGAACTTTGTCTTTAGTCTGTATGTCAGACACTAAGAATATGTGTATATACATTTACAGATATGTAATTATATAGATATTTAAACATATTTCAATTATCCCCCTTTCTATGTGACATTGTACTTCTAAAGAGGTATTTTAATTAGATAAATTGTAGTTAAATTTTAATTGTCAAAAAAATATGGGGAAAATATCAGTTTAATGAATACAGTCATCTGGCTTCGACACTTCAGAAGTGACAGCTTGTTCTGACATCCTTGTTCCCATGTAAATGACAACTTCTCTAATAAAAAACTTACAAAGCGTGAGGAGTTGTCATTCCTCACAGTCTTGGCGTTTCCAAAGGCCTCCAGCAGTGGGTTGGCGCTGATGATTTGATCCTCAAGCGTTCCCTGCAGGGAGATAATTCTCCAGTGACTGTGTTTAGCTCAC
The DNA here is from genome assembly GCF_008360975.1 of Lichenostomus cassidix. Classification (NCBI taxonomy): domain Eukaryota; kingdom Metazoa; phylum Chordata; class Aves; order Passeriformes; family Meliphagidae; genus Lichenostomus; species Lichenostomus cassidix. The sequence goes on from NC_139498.1 coordinate 9,385,879, forward strand.
AGGGCAATGACAGGCCAAGTGTTCAGTCTGTTCTTCCTGACTCACCTGCATTTTGCCTGATGTCTGTTCCTCCTTTTTCTTGTCACCGCTGGCTGCAATTGTTGCAAAGTACTGGATGACACGCTTTGTGTTCACAGTCTTCCCGGCACCGGATTCTCCGCTGTCAAAGCCAAGAGAGAAGCAGAGAGTGCCTGGTCAGGCAGGAGGTCCCCTGGCACTGGGCAGCCCTGCAGGGGTGTGAGCAGGGGGTGTACATACGTGATCAGGATGGACTGGTTCTCCCGATCTGTGAAAAGGGCAGAAACAAATAGACTTCGTAAAAATAAAGAATGCAAAAAGGCTCAAAATTAATTCAATAAATATAAGTTATGATATGACAGATATAATTATACACCTCGGTACACCTAGTCCATTGGTTTTTCCTTTTTCCTGACACAGAAATTCTCTGTGGTAACTACACTTCTTTTTTAGAAAAAATAATATGAAAAAATCCTGTTTAAGTTAGTGGTAATTAAAGCTACAGATTAACTAAAACTCTAATGATATGTTAAGAAAAGATCAACATATTTATCAGGATAACTCTGTGAACACTTTAAATGTCAATTTGAAGGGATCACCCAGAGAACCCTCACTTATATAGCATGCACTTAAAAGGAAGAAAGAAACAAAATGTCAAAACACATCACTAACTTCAGTGGTGTCTTTCTTTTAAAACAGTAGAAACAATAGTAAATTGTTAATAGTAAATAGTAAAACCCACAATAGATGTGTGTGTCAAAACCAAGAAAGCTTTGAAAGAGTCTCTTCACATTGCCGAGACAGAGTATCCCTCCAGAGAATTTAATGGTCCAATGCCTCTGAGACAGACAGAGCCACTCACCAGTGAGCATGAACTGATAGGCATTGTCAGAGATGGAGAAGATGTGTGGAGGAGCCTCCTGACGCTTCTTGCCTCGGTAGGCCAACACCACCTCCGGGTTGTACACTGGCAGCCACTTGTAGGGGTTGACAGTGACGCAGAAGAGACCCGAGTAGGTCTGTGAGGAAGGGAGACAGCACGTTGGCTTCCCCTGAGCCTGGCACAGCAGCTCCTGCGGCTGCCCAAAGGAAGCTGCTGCTGCCACTTACGTAGATCATCCAGGCTGCGTAACGCTCTTTGAGGTTGTACAGCACAGCGGGTTCGTGCAGGTGGGTCATCATGGCCATGTCCTCAATTTTATCGTACTTGGGAGGGTTCATGGAGAAGATTTGATCTTCCTTCACAGTTAGGGTCTGCCAAGGAAACAAAAGATCCATGTGTGTCACGTAAAGCTCAGATTAGGGATCAAATGTTGTCCTTCAGCCTTGTTTTTCACTCACCTCTCCCTTTTCAGTCTTGACAGTGACTTTGCCCGATTCCCTGCTCTGGATTGTCCCTTTCACAAAGGATTCCTTTGCATGTACCACAAAGACGGATGTCTTGGCATCAAAAGGTTTGTTCTGGGCCTCAATTCTCTCCTTTTCCGATTTTCGGAGGTAAGGAGCTGCTGCCCCAAAGATGGCCATCTCGGCGTCTGTAGACATGGCTTCGCTCTATGGTGATGCTTGCCAGAGCAGAGAACACTGTGGAAGACCAGATATGTTACCCAAATGAATCAATACTTTTTGTTGTTACAGAGTTTATAGATAGACCCTAACAGTGTATAGAATGTGTGATTCAGGAAGAATCTTGAGCAGTTCTTTGGTTCACCTTCCTGTGTAACCAGGGCAAATGTTGGATGAAGGTTCCCATGGCTTTTTCCAGTGAAGTTTTAATTATGTCCAAGAATGGATGTTTCTCAGTCCCTTTGCATCCCAGTTTAATGTCTGATGACCCCAATGGTGCTTTTTCCCCCCTATTTATTACCTAATGAAAATTTCTGTGGGCAAAACCTGTGTTTTTTATCCCTCAGCCTTTCACTCTGCCCATCTGAGAAGAGTCTGATTCTTTTCATGGTATAACCACCTCCTTTTTGTTGAAGATAACAGTAAGATAACCACTTTTTAATTTCATCCCTAGTGTAGACAAACCTCACCATTGCAGACTCTTCTCATACATAATTTTCTCCTATTTATGTTGAAAGATCTCCACTAGATTCATTCCAGAATGTCACTGTCTTGCTACCAGAAAGCACCAAACTTTACATACGTCTTACATCCTTGTGGAAAGGGCAAACATCTAAAGAATGAGTGGGGCAAATCTGAACTCCTCAGGCTAAAGAAGCCCAGATTCCAGGCTTTGAAGTTTTAAGAATAGATTGTGGTTATAAAGTGTAGGTAGCTGTGTCAAACCACTTTCCTGCTGTTGGAAATATCCGTGAATATTGGTTGTGCTCTCAGCTGTGCTAGTGTATGCTAGTGGGACACCCTGTGCTTATCAATTTGCATCCTATAGGTGTGTTAGAGATGTAAGGACAGATAATTCATCAGGTTAAAATACTGCACAAATGACTATTTCTTCTTATGTTAATTGTGGAAATAACTATAGGCAAAGCTAGAAACTTTAGTCCAAGAATTTATAAAGCAAAGCCAGATATCTAAATGCAGTACTGGATTTCTAAAGAAATTCCACATGGCCATTAATAGAAAGTATCTGAATTCCCAGGAAGTTAGACAAACAGGCAGATAAAATGTCATATCATAACTTCTAGTTAGCTAAAAACCAAGATATTAACAAACATTTGCAGCTACTCCCAGTAGCATGCAGATCCTCCATTTTACTCAGTACTCTTCATAGGAATAAGAGCAGTTGTCCCCTTGTTGTTTGGTCAGTTGGATAGCTGTTTTTGCATTTCTACCAAGTTTACTAGTAGGACGCCTACATGCAGATTATAGCCCTGGAGTATTGTTTGGAAAGTATTTTCATATACATTTATTGGCCAGTTTCATATGCAGTAATACTTATAATTTATTATAAGTCTGTAAGATTTTTCAAGAGTCTGTTCTGTTGGCTAGCTCTGTGTGTCTGGACTTCATGCCAGAACAGATCATTTACCTCACTGTTCTATAATTAAACATAAGGAATCCCCAAGAAGCATTTCCTGATATTACATAGTGGCTACTGTCTTCAAGCACAGCCACTTAGGAAATCTAGTTAGCTGTGAGCAGCCTGCCCAACCATCAGCATGCTTTATTTGTTGTAGCAGAGCAGTGGCCAGGAACATATGGGCATACAGCAATTGCCTGAAAAAATGTACAGTAATTTGTCACCATGAAGAAATCTGTTCTACAGAAATCCTCCACCTTTTGCTGTCCCTTAAATGCAAGTAAATGAGGCTCTTACCTCTTATGCTATGAAAAGATGTCTTGCAGGCTGGAAGATGATCAGTGCTCTAGAGTAAAAATGGCAGATCTCTCATTATTGCTGCACAGAATTCCACAGACAAGTCACAAAGTGAAAATACCAACATGCTTTATCATACAGACATCACATCCTTGCAGGTACATGTACATACATCAGGACAGCAGGGCTGAAGCAGGACATGTGGACTGCAGGGACACTGTCCCTTTCTGCCAACCACAGACATGCTCTTACCATGAAGTTTGCTCTGCAGACAGAACAGCCCAGATTCAAGGACTCTTTTATAGAGTCTGGTCACCGCATGCTGCAGATGCCTCCTCTGTCTTTGGGCAAAGCATTTTTGGCAAACCTTGTTTTTGGCAAAGCATTGTCTGGCAAACTGAAAGAACTGAAAACTGGAAAGTGATGTTACTAGATATAATTAGAAAATTTTGGTCTCTTACTAGCTATGTGAATAAATCGCCTATAAATAATATGAGAAGATTCCTAAGGAGGGAAATACTGCTAATGATGACTAGAGGAATGAGGGTAACAACTTACAGTTGTAAGGCCATAGATGCTCCATGAATCTGAGCTAAGGGAGCCGATACAACCATTCACTGGGCAAGCACAGTGACATTTGGATGCATACTTCAACTTTTTCCAAGTTCATCATATGTCTGATGACAGTCATCCTTTCACAGAGTTCTCTACTTACAGATCTTGGATATGATATGTGGATTTCACTGTTGTCTGCACTGCTTACCTTACATTATTAAATCTGTTTCACTTCTTTCAGCTGTAGCACATATAACACAATATCTCAGGGAGAATAGCCACCTTAAAGAATTCTAAGTACTCTTTAAGTTGTATTCAATCTCTGGATATAAATAAAAAATAACATTCATTCGCATATCTTCCAATATTCTGGAAATCCCAAGTTTAGAGATTCATAGAAGGATTCATGAATGGGTTCAAAAGCCTGCTAGATTGTTGTTCCTTTGATGTAATCAGCTGAAGATCAGTTTTGGTTTTTGGCATCCAAAGAGCTCTCTGACAATGATATTTATAGCTTAAATTAATTAATTTAAAAATTCTTTATTTTGGTGGAACTTGTTTCCTTGTCAATCCTTATTTCTTCCCAAAATGGAAAAAAAATCAACAGTACCTTTCCAAATAACACAGCAAATAGCACTAACCTATCTTAACTCATGTTTGGAAATCATTATTTAGTTCTAATTAGCTTTGACATTATCCCCCATAATTTCTAGTGCTACCTTCCTTCTCCCAAGATCTGACACCATGCAGTGTTAATGCTGTACCACCAGAGATTACTATATTTGATAGTTAGGGTTGCTTTTATATACATTACTTTGCGCTAATCAATATAATTTTTTTCAGTGTAAGTATAATAAACTTCTCTCACAGATATTCTCAGTTTACTTTTCCCCACCAAGAATAATTTTTTTGTCATCAAGGACATTCTTGAGATACCTAGACATGCTTTTTCAAGGCCAGAAGTATTTCATCCTTAGCTGACAGAGCTCTAACATGTAAGACTCAGCCACATGAAACTCTATACGAAATGACGGGCAATTTTACTGTTTGCTTTTATTGAGGCACGTGGTCAGAATGGAGTAGTAATTCAGGTAAAGATTCTGGGAGGACTGAGGGGATGAAAAAGGAGGTTTTGGCAAAACTCAAGACACAGAAAGGCAGAATACAGAGAGAGAAAGCTAGGACAAGTAATCTAAGAGGAAGTTAAGAGACACTGTCTGAGCAACTAAGGATGAGGCTAGGAAAGTCAAAGCCTAAATGGGATTGAATTTATAGTTATAGAATGGTTTGGGTTGGAAGGAACATTAAAGGCCGTCTTTTTCCAAGCCCCCTACCATGGGAAGGGATTCCACCCCATTAGATGAGGTTGGTCAGGGCCCTGTCCAACCTTGGCCAGCAGCAAATCCATCTTCTGAGCCATCAAAGATTGGCTCTGCCTGACATGGTGGAAGATTCCAGCAGCTTCTCACAGAAGCCATTTCTGTGGATCCCCTGCTATGAAAAACCAGGCCATGCAAGACCAACACATAGGGCAAAAAAAAAGAATTGAATTTTTCATAAATATAAACATTATAGATTCAGTGAATTCAACACTGAGACTGTATTTGCAAAAAAAAAAAAAAAAAAACCACTGGAACAAGTTAATGTTTAGAAATTCAGATTCCCAGGCAGTGACACATTGCCTCATGTCAGCATGAAATGAGGACATGTAGAAACTCTGTCAGTTGGGTATTAATTTGACTGCAGTCTCAGGGGTAAGAAAGTAAGCAATGTTTTATATTTCCCAGGAAGTGTGATGTTAACAGTCACCATGTTTGAAGAGTATGCTGGCATAAATAAAGCACAAATCACTTCCTAGACGCAAAATTCTAATTTTCCTGAAATAAGTGTGCACTGAAGACTAAAATGAGAGCAGAGATGGTAACTTGATATTTGACCCATATAAACTGTGTGACAATGGAGTAAACACTACTCTCCTATATAAATTCTGAAGTAGGATGTGAGTTTGTTAGAAAGAATGCCTGAGAGAGAGAGTTCAGAGCATCAGACGAAGTCACAGGAGTACTGTAAGACTTCACCAAGAAGCAAGATGATGCTGAGTTCATGAGCTAGTACAGTACTGGCATGGTGAAGACCCTGATGACACAGAAGTACTCTGTATAATCTCAGCCAAGTCTACTGTAGGGGCAAGATATTCTTGAGCATCAGCTCACTCAATACAGCCAACTTTTGCTCTGCTCCAGACCTGAGGCGATGTGCTGCAGGGTCACTCTGTCTGCCCAGCTGCCACATATTTCTGCTACCCTCCTTGCTCCTGTCTCTGATAGGGCACTTTGCTGGCCCCTCAAAAACCCCAAAGGCAGCTGATCGTGTTTCAGGCCTGCCAACAGTCCCAGTCATTCAGCTTCTTCCCTCTCCAAGATGTGCCAGCCTAATGTTCTTCCTCCAGAGCTCCTATTTTCTGTTCTTGACAGCATCCAAGGGGCACTGGTGAGCCATCCACTTGCTTTTAGGTGGGACAGATCCTTACAAAGGGTGGCCCAGAGCACTGTCCTGGCAGTGGCTCAGCCTCAATGGTGTCTGAGGCTGTGTGGCAGTCTGCATACACCTTCTACTGCCTTGAACCAAATGACCTCCCACCTCTCTGCTGCCTGAGGGTGAGCTCTGTGTGGAAACATCTTCATTTCACTCAGGAAAGTACACTTTACTGTGATTTGCCCTTTGACTGCCTGTTCTCTTCATATGGACCTGGGAAGTGTTCCAAAAAACCAAATTTGGCTCCCCTATGCCAAAGATTTTTACCAATATTTCTCTGAGGGCATACTGGTCTGGACACTTTGATCACAAACCACCATTCTGGTTGATTCTTCTCTTTATTATTTTGATCTATTCGCTTTCCATCAAGCTTCCTCCCTGTCAGCATTGAGCAAATAACACGTGTGGCTAACACAGAAAAGAAATAGGGAGGTTGGTGCCTTCCCAGCCAGGTCAGCCAGAGGAACTTGCTAAATATGCTTGTCATTCACTTGTTGTCTGAGACACTGCCAGAATATTTTGAGCAGCAAAGGCCCCTGCAGCCCTGCTAGCTGAAGGGCAGCAGCTGGCAGGCTGGCTGTCCAGTGTGAAACACTCCTTTCCCCATCTCCCAGTGCTCAGTGCCTGTTTTCCACCTTAACAGGAGTTTCCATGCAGGATTTGTTCCAGATACTGGCTGCTCTGTTCCAGCTAGATGAGGAAAATCACAGCTCCTTTGCCCAGACAGTCTTATCTGAAGAAGATGACAGGTTAGTCTATCTTGGCCTGCCTTTGACTAACAACCTTTCATCCAGTTTTAACTGTAATGTGGACTCTGTTGCAGTGTTAGGCCTTGCTGAAAGTCACAACCCTCAGGACAGTCATTCCCTCCCCAGATTTTGTCATTCCCAGTTCTTACTCCAGTCCCTACATGGTGTGTGCATGGTGTATGAAGGCAGGCCTGGAAATCTCTCCTGAGGGGGAGCTGAGTTGGTGTGTTGGTGCTGCCAGACCCAGTTTTTGCTAGTGAGGGGCACAAAGATGGCTCCTGTGAGAAGCTTCTGGAAGTTTCCACCATATCAGGCACATGATGGCCCTGTGGATGATGGGCATGCTGCTGGGCCAATTAGAGATGTTGGTTACGCCTCTGTGATGACAGGATTAAGAAGAAATCAAAACAAGAGGCGGGCACTTCCTTTTTAGCCAGAGGTGGAGGAGGAGGAGGTGAGAATATGTGAGAGAAAACAACATGCAGGCACCAAGGTCAGTGGGGAAGGTGGGGCAGGAGGTGCTCCTGCAGCCCATGGGGTCCACAGGGGTGCAGAAAATCACCCACAGCCCATGCAAGAGAGGGTGGATGCCTGGAGGAAGCTGTGATCCAGTGGGAGTCCCAGTGGAGAGAGAGGTCTTGCTCCCGAGATGGAACAGCTGGGTCTCAGAGATCTGCACCCCGTGGAAGAGGGACTCCAAGAAGTAGAATGTGATTAATCTTAAAGTTGTCAGGGATTGATGAACAGAAATGTTCTGTTTTGATGGGAAGCAGATGCTTTGTCTTGCCAGAGGCAGAACCATGAATGTATGTATAAGTTAGGGGCTGATGTCTTGTTTGGTGAAGGGATTCAGGTGTTTAGTGTGGATGTGTCCTAACGGAAGATGAAAATGTTTTAGGATAGCCTGGGCAACATAAATGTTTCTCAGTAGCACACATCCAGTGCACCGCTCTTTGTAAACTAAGGTTTGTTCTTGACTGAGCCATATATTTGCACACTCTGCGTTACCAGTCTTGGAGCCAAGACATCTTTCCCAGAGAAGATGCCTGTTCAGCAAAGCCAGTCTTCTGCCTCCCCTGTCTGGCTGCTGACATTTGGGAATTGCCCACTCCTGTGCCCTTAGGAGGTGAAGTTTCAAAAGTGACCAGTGCTGATGTACCCCTGCACCTGCAAAATCATTTCCCCCAGAGATGTTCCTTACCAGTTCCCCAAGCAGCCTGAAATCTGCTCTTCTCATGTCCAGAGCTGAAGTTTTGCTGGCACTTTTCGTCTTGTCAGAGGTTTGAAACTCAATTGATTTGTGGTCACTGTGGCCAAGAGAGCCACCAGTTCTTTTTTGGCTCGGGGCATGTGGGACTCTGCTGGAGGCCTGGCTCTAGGGGGCCTGTGCTGGAGAGTCCTGGGCTGTGGGGGGCTCCCCACTTCCCTGGGATAGTAACACTCCCTGAGGAGGGAGAAGGATCTGCCATGAGCCATGAGCCCCTGGCCAAGGGGTGATAGTGGGGGACGTGTTGCTAGCAGATGCTGTCTGGGAGGAGCTGTGGGAAAGAGTGGACATGGGGCTGGGGGTGTCACAGAGCTCAGGGAGACTGTCCCCCCAGCCCAGCAGCCAGAAAGCCCCTGGCACAGAGCAGGAGCCAAGTTCAGGTCAGCACCATCAGCCCCCTCACTCTTCAGTGCTCCCACCCTCCAACAAGGATTGCCTGTGGGCTGTGCCCTGGGCTGCTGCTGGGGACTCTCCCCATGGGAACAGGGCTGGACACCCTAAAAATGGGGGTCAACACCCCAGGGGTGAAGCCAGTGCATGGGGGAGTGGGTGTGAAGAGTGTGAGAGGGTCCTCTCCACCTGTCCCATCCTGCACCATGAAGCAGGAGCCCTCCTGGGACAGATCCAGGAGGATATTCAGGACCATCCTTGCCTGCAGCAGCAGTGCCAGGGAGATCCAGGAGGGATCAGTGTCCAGCTCTGTGTCCTGAATGTTGAATTACACTGGTCATAACCCACATCTCTGTGGGATTTTGCTCATGGCTTCCCACATCAGCTAAGCATTTGTTTCCATACTTCATATCCTGCCTTTTAAAATACAAGGTAAATATTTCTTTCTGTCAACTGGCAACTTTTACCAATGTAACAAAGGCGCATACTTTCCAAAATATATGGAATATATGGTATACTTTCCAAAATCTCATCATACTGTATCGATTAGGCCATTCCTATCAATGTCCCTGTTGATTCTTTTGTAGTCAAATGCATTGTGAGACACAGCTTTGGTTTTCAAATACTGTTCTTACTCTGCTTTCTACCAATTTGTCTCATGTAGACATCATACTGATGGATCTACTTCTCCACAATCAAAAAAGTTTTAAAAGTTTAGTAACACAGGTACAACATTTAATTTTGTTGGTTCTAAGCATGATTTAAACAACAGGTCATTTCTACAAATATACATTTTTTTAAATTTAATATTCCTGGGTATATAAAATTTGATGCAACATATGTGTTACTGTACAGTATTTTCTCCTACAACCTAAGCTATCCAGCAGGGAAATTAAGTTATCAGGGCCTCTCACATTTTTCTCTATTTTTTTTCTCTATGTTCTTTCTTGAAACTTCTTCCTTCCTTTTGAAGTAGAAGCCAACACAAATTGTTTAGATCTTCTTCTCGTTTTCCTTTAGTGCTCCTTTAATACTTCAGGTGTTAGTGTTTCTCTCATGCAGCCCTTCTGCTCACAAAATGCCTATAATAGATGTATAAATCATAGAATCACAGAATGTTAAAGGTTGGAAGGGACCTTAAAGATTACCTAGACCCAACCCCACCTGACCATTGTCAGGGACATCTCCCACAAGGCCTTATCCAGCCAGGCCTTGAACACTTCCAGGGATGGGGCATCCACAACCTCCTTTGGCAAATCGTTCCAGTAATATATATATATTTATATATTTTTTTATATATATATATATACCCATATGTAGACGTATATTGATGCTTGAGAAAGATCACTTGGTTCACCTTTTACAACCTTTTCTCACGCTGGAACAGATTAGTCACAATGATGCAGTTAATGGCATCACTCTTTAATAATATCTTTTTTGTTTTCAAGGTTAATATTGAAGTTGTCAGAAATGTTTGTACCAAACATTGAAAAACTCAGACGAGCAGAGACACATCTGCTATCTAATAAGCTACATCAAAAAGCTCACAGACAACACAGAAAAACATACCACTATTTCCATTTCAGTTTTATGCTACTTGGAAATTATCTGATACAACAGATATTTTATTCAAAAACCTTCCCCATGGGATTTTCAGCTTGCCGTTGCTGTTGTCAGCCATGCTGTCAATATGAACAGGGCATGCTGGAGGCATCAGGGCACCCTGTGGATCCTGATTAACTGTCTGGCAGGGAATATTCAGACTCTGCTGCAGCAGCATTTCTGCTGCCCTCTGTGTAAAACGAGAGCTCCCAGGAATGTTAGCACATGCTGAAAAGAAATTCTGATGCTCTGATCTGCTAGAGCAAAACTTCTCATCCCTACCCTTCTGCTAAGACGTAGCTGAGTACTGGACCATTGCAATGGTAAGGACATACTTTGTATATAAAAATCAGTAAGAATCAGATCAGACTAAAGTAAAGTGTACTGCTTGCAGGATGTTTGTGTGCCATATTGTGGCTGGCATGATAAGATGCCCAGCAAAAAACATGGTTTGGAGATCTATTAGGCATCCCTAATCCGTGCTGGTGCAGGGAATGAAAAAAATAGTGAGAAACATTAACTGATCTCGAAAAAAGTTGCTTATTTTCATAAGTAGTTACAGACTTGAATGCATCCTCTGGGATGAAAAGCTCTCCAAGATGTTCACTGCATGGGCTATGAAAGATGAGAGCTAAAATCCATGGAACTAGAGGATAAGCCCTGGGATAATGCTGCTGGTGAAATCTGGGGGGAAGTTGTTTGGGTGGGGGTTGGTTGGGGGAGGGGAGAGCAGGAGAGGCTGGGTTTTTTGGTTTTTTTTTTTTCGTTTTTTTTTTTAATGAATCAGTGGCTTTTCTCTCTTCAAGTCCTGTCCTGTTCTTAGTGGTTACCATGCTTCTGATCTTGCTTCAGTTCATGGTAATCGAAGTGGTTACTTTTCCTGGTACGGACTGTTGTAAGTTATGTTTATATAAAGGTGATGCCATCCTTTTTCAGTGTAGATTCCAAGTGGCTTCCTGAAAAGCTGCAGTGACAGATTATCTGAAGTTAGGGGAAGGTGTCGTTTTACTGAGCAGAGGAAGGTAAAAACTGTGACCTGGAAAGTCAGGATAAACAGCTCTTGAAAGAGCATCAGAGTTAGATAATCATTCTCCTTCTACCAGTACAAAAAACATGAGACGATGACATCTGAGCAGTGTGCTAAATAACATGAGTATGATATAGAGGATACTTTCTTCATCATACACTGGAGTTTCAGTTACATAGAAGATGAGTAGGGTACAAAGACTGAGAAGCTAATGGGAAGAAGATTAGTGTCTGGAAATGCCTGAGATGTTGAAAAGTGAAGCAGAAATGACAGAAATAAGTATTCAAAGTTCAGTATTAGAAAGAAAAAAAAATGACCAGTTCATACAGAGAGAAGAAACAAAAAGGATGATGAAGTATGACTCACATATAACAGAAACTCAAACACCTCAATACGGAAGTATATCAGCTTCATTTTGAAGCCTGACTCTTTTGAGGTTATAAATGGAAATTAGACAGACATTGCATTGCTTTTGCAGCAACCTTCTTTATGAAAAATCTCAAAAAATCGTAGAATTGTAGAACAACCCAGGCTGGAAGGGACCTCAATAGATCATCTGGCCCAGACCTTCATGGGAAAGGGAGTTTAAGTGAGATTAGCCAGCACCCTGTCCAGTCACCTTGTGGAAACCTCCAGTGATGGGGGCTGGCCTTAGCCCACACTTTTCCCTTGGGCAGTTGCTCCAGTGAATGACTGTTTTCAGTGTAAGAATTTCTGTCTTAAATCAAGATTAAAACTCTCTCTGTGCAACTTGCACCCATTCCCCTTTTATCCTCTCCAAGAGGCTCCTTGTGAGGAGAGAACCTCTGTCCTCTTTAAAGCACCCTTTAAGTACCAGAAAATTATGATGAGTCCATCCCCTGAGCCAGGGGAGAAGAGATGTAACTCCTTCAGTCTTTGCTCGTAAGGCAGGTTCTTCAGTGCATAGAAAATCTGTGTGGTCTTTCTTTGGTCTTTCTGCATTTCACTCTCTTTCCCCCTTCCTTTCTCTCAGTATCTGCCCAATCCACTTGTCCTCTCCCTCTCACTCTGCCTCTCTCTCCTTTCCTTCTCTCTTCCTTTCTCTCTTTCACTCTCTGGCCCCCTTCTTTTCTGTCATTGGGGAAGAAAGCCCTTTCTGGTCAAGGCAATGTTGCTGTGGGTTGAGAGCATAGACAGTGAGTACTTGGAGAATTGGAAAGCTGAATTGTTGGCAAGAAGCTTGTGTGAGGAACCTCTGCTTTCAGGTCAGAAATATTTTATTTGTGTCTTAGTGCCTCTTAAAGTGCTGATGCTTTTGTGCCCAGGAGACACAGTCTTCCACTCCCAAACTGTTTAAGGTCAGAGAACTCCATAGTCCACATGAGGCAGCAGCTCTAGTGGAGCTCATCAGCTGCATCTATTTTAAACCTTCTCTTAGAGATGCTCATTTATGCCTATTATGGGCCCATGTTTTTCCCAAGATCAGTTACCTGTGCATCAGCACATTTCAGATCACAAGCAGTCTGACTCCAGAAATAGTGTGTTGATGCAAAATGACTCCTGACCTCCAGCCAAGGCAGCAAATCAAAAGTGAGGAGAAATTGGTTTTCCTTACTCATCCTATTAATATTCCACTCTGATTCCAAAAAGTCTTCACCCATGCTGTCTGGGATGGCTGGTGGCAAGGCCAGGTCAGCACAGTGCAATGTGTGTGATTTCTCTTCCTTTCCCACTTGTGCAGTTTGAATTCTGGCCCAAGGTGTTGTCTCTTAAGGAACCTGCAACATGACCATCAACTTGTATCAGTTGAGCATTTAGGAGCAAATCCTCAGGCCATAATTTCTTACCGGTGAGAGAGGAGCCCAACGGTTTTGTGTGCTTCAAGTGCATCATGATTCTTCCACAGTCAGACCACCTTGCTCATTTTGGAGGCTGACTGTAATACTGTCCAGAGGGAACAGGGATTTTTGGCAGTGAAATATGGTCCCCAAAGTTGTTGTGGTATTTGCTAATCTGTCAGCAGGTTTAAAGAGATACAGATGGAGCTGGAAATACTCCATGTTTTCGCTGAGCCACCGTTGCAACACACTGACTTTTGAATTAAGTTTTTGAGGTTGTTTGTTGGTTTGTTTGTTTGAAGAAATATGTGCTTTAGAGCAAACAAAATTCTCTTGCTTCCTTTTAAGGTGTGCAAGGTAAGAATTTTTCTGGAAAGAAGGAATCCTACCTATTTTTTGCAAGCATTTTGGGAAGGGAAAAGGAGAGGAGTAATTTCCCTTCTTTGTGGCCCAGATATCACTGGCACTGATGATGTTTTCACAGCTTCACACATAGAGATGATGTCTCTGAGGAGCATCACTTACAGTGACACAAGAGTCAATACCTGGCATCATCTTTTTCTTAAATATGTTTAACTGCTGCCTACCAAACTACTTCCATATTTATTTGTAACATGGGAGGATTCCTTGGGTATAAACCTCAGTGTGTTTGGGAGGAGGAGGACCTCCCAGTCCTGATTGCTGTTTCTGCACACACACTGACTGCTCTGGTCACTGCAAAAGGCACTCTTCCTGCTGTCTTCTCACCTTCTCCTTTCCAACAACTCCAGCTCCCTTTCCCAGCAGTTTCACAGCTCCTTGAAGCACTGCCCATAAATAAAGAGGTGTAGACCGAGCCAGGAACACTGAAGCACCCACAAATATTCCTGTAGTGTGATAGAGACAAGTCTGCTTTACAATGGTAAAATGGGCAATGGGATCTGCATGTAGAATCTGCCCTTGGCTGCTATGTGATGTGCCTGGGTCCAGTACTGCCACAAAAGTGGGTCCCTATTTTGAGTACTGCTTCTTGCCTTGCAGGAAACAGCCTGTCGTTTAAGTGCAGTGTTCCTACCAGTACACCTTGCATAGGTGTCTTGATTCTTCTCTGTCCAGCCCAAATACAGTTGGTATCTAAATTCCACTTATCCATCACTGCAAGAGTCAGACAGGTAGGACAGAGCTTGTCATTATTATCTGTGGATTTTTATCTCTGTGAAGTGTTAGATTGTATGATTTCTTTCAAGTCACAATGTTCTCAGTATTATTCCCACTTGAAGACTTATCTTGCATGATGAAAACCAGCTCCTTTAGCTTTTTGTACTTTTATATAACTCTTCATTATTCCTTAGCACAAAAGCTGATATATTTGAGTACTAGAAAACAGTATACAGTACTGCAGCTGTTTCCAGCTTGTTCTGGTGGCTCTACACGTTACACTGCCTTGGGTTTATCCTCTTGTTCATAGTGATATCAAACTGTTAATTAAGTTCAGTTTCATTTACAGCAGGAACATACTGTATTAATATTGACCATTCTGTCTGATGGAGGAAGTAAGGCACTGCAATATACTCTTATCCAAATAATATATTATTTGTTTTTCTTTAGAACTCATTGTCAACACCTTATTAATGAAGTCATTAACAAGGCTGTATTATCTTTGAATTTGCTCAGTAACAAGCCATTCTTTAGAGCTTCTGGCCTTCACTTGCCTTGTTCAAAGGAATCAGCACATCAGTCCTTGCGTAAGTTCCTCCATAAGGACCTGGAGACATCCAGATGCTGTGGGGACTACAGATGTTTTCCTTTGGGGCAACTTGCCTCTAAATACCACTTGCCTAAGTGATAATGGAACCACCAGTAAGAACCTCTGAGTACTGTACCCATGTAGAAACAGGACTCCCAAAGGCAAAAACAGTTTTGCTGTTCCAAGACAGAAAAAGTCCTTGTCCTGCCTTTGTCCTGATCCTCTCCCAGTATAGAAATTAAATTAGTCTTATTCCCTCCTTGGAAATGGAGTATGACAAAGTGGAGAAATACTGGAGATGGGGGCAAATTATACCATGCTGATTTTTTTGCCTTTTTTAAAAATATATTCTCAGTATTCTTAACACATATATTTGAAGCCTATTATTGTATTAGTAGCTAGTTTTCTCAGTAGTTTCCTCTACCTTTTCCCTAAGCAGAAAGACAACACATATTGCAGGGCCCCAGTCATATATTGGTTCTCTCTGGGAACCAAGGCCAAAAATGGCTCTTTGAAACACATGTTCATAAACAAAGTACAGCTAGTATGGGGGGGGTGTCTCCAGAAAAGGGTTGAACCAGAAGGGGGAATTACCTCATCACCTGTGCTTCTAATTCGAAATTCTTGTCAAATATGCTAATTTGCTAAACTTCCAAAACTGTGTTCACCCTGTAGGGGGTGGGCTTTTGTGGATATTTTTCCATATTTGCCCCTTGAGGCCTCAAGTAAAAAACAGCTTTTATTTTACCTCCTATACTAATATTATATCAAAAGTGTGTTGTTTTATTTCTAGGGTATTTAAGGCATCAGTATAAGTAAAGCTCTGCTGCTACTGAAGGGTTAAAGTGATATTAAGTATTTAATTTGAAAATGCCCCAGACTTGTGTAACTGCAGAATTGAATTGTAATAACCAGAAGCACCAATTCTGCTGTGTATGCACAAAAATCTATGCTCTTTATTTTCTACATATTAGCATATTATAAACACTTCTTGCAGAAGGAAGTGACAGCAGGCTCACATTTTGTGCAGCCCTCAGGTCACTTTGCAGCCTCATGACATTCTTACTCTTCCTCTCCTATTTTCTTGCCATGAAACTCCCGGCTCTTTGCTCGGAGCTTGTTGACCTGTGACTCTGCAATGTCAGCCCGCTCCTCGGCTTCCTCCAGCTCGTGCTGGATCTTGCGGAACTTGGAGAGGTTGACGTTGGACAGCTCCTCCTGTGTGGGGAGAGAGAGTCAGGGGTGAGGAGCCCAGGGCAGGGGTTTTGTTCCTGCTGCACCTTGGCCTTACAGGGGTGCAATTCTCAATCCCCCTCCCACCAGTGCTCACACATCAGCCTCACACAGAGCTCCTCATCCTCCCCTTTTCAGGACCCTGCAGGGACAAGCTTCACCAGGACTACATTGCACATGCAATTTTGTCCCTTGGGTTTGTCATTTCTGCACTTATTCTCCCACTACTTGTCTGTGTGACTTACAGGGTTCAGAAGACCCTGAAGCCTTCTGCTGCTGATTATTAGCAGAGATCCAGGAACTTGTCAGTCAGTGGATGTGGCCCCTGGCTTTGTTTACTCTGACCTCCTGTGTGAAACAGGCTGCAGAACGTCCCTTAATGAACCTCCATGAATGCAGGGTGCCCAGAGCTCATCAAGTCCTTGTGACACAATAGCAAAGCAGCGAGGTCAAGACTGTTGTGTCTCAGGAGTTTCTTCCACACCTCTCCCCTGGTATTCAGCCTCATTCAGTGTGTGTCCTGCCTCAATGGAATGTGGCCCTTGCCCCTTCTCCAAGCAATACTTACAGCTTCCTCAGCTTGTCTCTTGTAGGATTTCACTTTCGTTTGCAGCTTGTCCACCAGATCCTGCAGCCTGAGAATATTCTTCCTATCTTCCTCAGACTAGGGAGGTTGGCAAACAGGAAAGAAAGTCAATTCTTGGTTCTGCATCATGCAAGGTTAAAAATTCCCCTTGGGGATGGTTTGTGCAAAATGTGACCAGCTGTGAGAAAATCCTGTCAGCCCAGGAGACCTCCTGCCTTACCTGGTAGGTCAGTTCCTTCACCCTCCGCTCGTACTTGCGCACACCCTTCACGGCTTCAGCGCTGCGCTTCTGCTCAGCATCAACCTCCCCTTCCAGCTCGCGCACCTGCAAGGAGAAGCCATCCCTGCAGCTTCCCTGACAGTGTCTCTCCAAGGACACGCTCACTCATGCACAACCCCAGCCCTACACACCCTGGCCTCCAGCTTCTGGATCTGCTTCTTCCCTCCCTTCAGTGCCAACTGCTCAGCCTCTTCCAGACGGTGCTGCAGGTCCTTCACTGTCTGGTCCAGGTTCTTCTTCATCCTCTCCAGGTGGGCACTGGTGTCCTGCTCCTTCTTCAGCTCTTCTGCCATCATGGCCGCCTGATCAGAGCAAACGGTCAAAGCCATTTTGGGTCTGGAGATATTTGGGGGAGAGTCCATTCCCCATCAGCAATGCAAGGAGTGCCCAACTCACATCTGTGATGGCCTTCTTGGCCTTCTCCTCAGCATTGCGGGCCTCCTGGATCGTGTCCTCCATTTCACTCTGGATCTGGGAAATGTCTGTTTCCAGCTTCTTCTTGGTGTTGATCAAGCTGGTGTTCTGTTGACCAATAAAATTTTGTTCAGTTATTTCCAAAAGAGAACTCTTATTTTAGAAATTTGCTGTTTCAGTGTAAAGTTATCCTCTAAATATCTAATGTTAGTGTCCTCCTGACGCATTTTGTCAGCTCATCCACGTCTAGATAGCAGAGATTTATTAAAATTTGAAGAAGCCTTTCTGACTGCTAATGCAATCCTATTCATTTAATCATAATCCATTTATTTGTACAAGTGTAATAATTTTGGCTCACACAAAGTTTTTTATTTCAAGACTTAAGAATTTACATAGAAGAAAATATGTAAAGAAAGAAAAAGGCCCTTGAGATTTTGAATCTCATTAATCTAACCTGAGTGTGCAGGAGCTGAACTCTCTCACTTGCATCCAGAAGCTCCTGCTCAGCCAGTTTCCTTGACCTCTCTGTCTGCTCCAGGGCTGCCCGTAGCTCCTCAATTTCAGCCTGCAGCAGGTTTGCCCTGCGTTCCACCATGGCCACCTGCTCCTTCAGGTCATCCTGTGTCCTGAGAGCATCGTCCAAGTGTATCTGGGTGTCCTTTAAGAGAATAAAGAGAAATTGTAAGGTGAAGAATAAAGAGAAATTATAAGGCGACACAGCACTGTTACACAACAGCAGTTGCCACCAGTCCGATAATTGTTATGGCAGTATAATATATATAATTATAGCTATATATTTATATGTGAAATTACTGTCAGTCTATGCACAGTATCTTAGAAAGTCAGCAGGAGATTGATTCATGGCTATCTGGGGCAGCTGAAAAGTAAGTTCAGGACCCTGAATTTTAGGAGAGTGGACTTTCAGTTGTTTAAGGTTATACTGTGTGGAATCCCCTTGAGAAAATTCCCTTGAGGATAAAGAATCAAAAAAGAGGTTAAGAAAAGTATTTTTTAGAATGCAGGAGCTCTCAATTTACATGTGTAAGCAGTCAGGCAAGAGAGGCAGGAGATGAGCATGGCTGAACAAGGACCTTCAGGTCAAACTGAAGTGTAAGAAGGAATTGCACAGGTGGTAGAATAAGGGCCACATATCCCAGGAAGAATATAGAAATGCTGCCTGGAGGTAGAGGGATAGGATTACGAAAGCCAAGGCAAAGTTGGAGCTGAATTCCTGCTCTATTAGGGTATTGTGTGGCCTCACATTGACTATTGTGTGCAGTTCTGGGCTCTTCAATTGAGGAGGGTTATTAAGGGACTGGAATCCATCTACAGGAAGGCAGCAATTCCAGTACTGGACAAACTAAACCCCTAAGTGCACATCCTTTGCTTAACAGACCTTGAGCACTGCCTGGGTGTTTCTCAGGTTCTTCTGTGCCTCAGCAGCCACGCGGTTGGCATGGCTCAGTTGGATCTCCATTTCATTCAGGTCTCCCTCCATCTTCTTCTTCAGCCTCAGGGCTTCATTCCTGCTCCTGATCTCAGCATCCAGAGTGCTCTGCATGGAGTCCACAATTCTGAGGTGGTTTCTCTTCATCTGTTCAATCTCCTCATCTTTCTCTGCTATCTTCCTGTCAATCTCAGACTTCACTTGGTTGAGCTCAAGCTGCAGGCGCAGGATCTTCCCCTCCTCGTGTTCCAGGGAGGCCTGGACAAGCAGACACAAAGATTGATAGCATCAATAAACCTACTGCTTGCTTTTTGGAGAATTATGAAGTATTTCCAGAAATCTCAACTATCTGCATTCCCCAGCCAGAATAGAGGATAACCCATGCTTTTTTAGCCGTACTTCCTCGTTTCATTACTGCAGATGCCAGTGGTTATGGTCACGTACCTCAGCTTCCTCCAGAGCAGCCTGGATTTCAGATTTCTCCTGCTCAATCTGCTTCTTGACTTTCTCCAGTTCATGAATTGCCTTTCCTCCCTCAGCAATCTGCTCCGTGAGGTCAGAAATCTCCTCTGCAAGGAAGGGTGAAAGGCAGCATGGTCAGGCAGAGAGCTGAATGGAGAAAGGCTCTGGTGCATCAAGGTGCCAGGCACGTCCTTATCCCTGCAGGCCCAGACCCATTAGGTGTGGCAGAAAGACAAGCTTGTGAGAAAGCCCACCGAGGAGCAGAGGGACTCACGCTGCAAGTTCTTGTTCTCGCGCTTCATTGTTTCCAGGTGGTCCAAGGACTCCTCATAGGCATTCTTCATCTTGAACAGCTCCGTGCTGAGAGAGCGTGACTCCTTCTGTGAGGCCTCCAGCTCAGCCTGAGTTTCCTCATACTTCTGCTTCCATTCTGCCAGGATCTGAAGAGAAACAGGGTATGAGTAGGAATGGGGCAATCACAGGGAGAATGCTCTGGCCAGGAGTTGTGGTGCTGGAGGCCAAAAGACCTTGTCAAAGTTCTTCTGCTTCTTATCCAGAGCAGCACAGGCAGCATTTGATCTCTCCACGTCAATCATGAGGTCCTCCACTTCATTCTGCAGCCTCTGCTTTGTCTTTTCCAGGGAGGCACATTTGGCATTGACAGCCTCAACATGCTCCTCTGCATCCTGCAGGCGCTGTGCCAGCTTCTTCCTGGGAGGAGACAAGCACATTAGAGTTTGGAAGGGCATCAGTTTTGTGCTGTCATAAGAGGATAGCTCATGACTTTGGGGCTTTTGAACCGACCACTTTTCATAGACATGGAAGGATCTATCCTTGCTGTCTCCTATCACCAACGGAATATTAGGCCTGTCTTAGCCCTTCTAGCCCTAAAGGCTTTATTCTCTTACAATCTACACTTTTTCTCTCCCTTCATCTCTCCCCTTATTTTACAAAGACAATACATCCATGCTTTCGTCCTGCTTTCATCCTAACCCATTTTCAGGGATTCCACTTTGTGTTGACCAGCCTCAGTCTTCTCCAGTCATTTTCCATCCTGCTTCCCACGTACTTGGCCTCCTCGAGCTCCTCCGTGCGCTGAATCGCGTCCGTCTCGTATTTGGTTCTCCACTGGGCCACTTCGCTGTTGGCCTTGGACAGAGCTCGCTGCAGCTCCCCCTTGGCCTCCTGCTCCTCCTCATATTGTTCCCGCAGCAAGTCACAGTCGTGGCGAGCAGACTGCAGGGCGTGGGCCAGGGCATTCTTGGCCTAGATAGAGAGTGGGATTGGGTCAAGGAATAATAATATTCTGGGAAATTTCTTACAATTAATTAATTTCTCACTTTGAACATGATTGCTTGAAGAGTGTTTGCAATGAAGGACAGATGTAAGCCCGAAGAATAAAATCAATCACATTTACTCCAGAAACAAAAGCCTTCCACAAGGATGGCTTGTGCTAAGCAGATCCTGTCCCCTCAAAGTGTGAATTTATGAGTGTTTTCAGTGGCCAGTGGTAAGAAATTAGGAATAACCTTGATTTCTTCCTCCAGATGCCTCTTGAGCTCCTCAATCTGTTGGGTAAATCCTTGCTTGCCCCTAGACAGCTGAGAAATCAGAGCATCTTTCTCCTCTACCTGCCGTGAATATTCACCTGGAGAAGCACAGAAATAGAAGAGATTTTAATTGACATCTGTGACCCAAACAAGCTGGTTTAGGAGTCACACCAAAACACATGGGAATCTCTCTCACCTGCTTCTGTCTGCAGACGAGCTCTTTGAGCATTGAGGTCATTGATCATGCGCTGATGCTCTTCTTCCTTTGTCTTAATCTCACTCAGCTGATCTTCCAGTGTGCGGCACATCTTCTCCAGGTTTGCCTGGGGAGATCACAGAGAATGAAAGAAGATTAGTATCTGGATGCCTTCTTATTCTGAACAGCAGGATTCTAACCAGAAAAACATTAACAGAGTTTAAAGCTATAAATATATTTCTATATATAGACTATATATTTCAGTTCCTTGGAGTTAGAACTTTAGAAACTAGTTCCATATAGAGACAGAGAATTAGATGGCAACCTAGTCATAATTTTAAGGAATATACTTCAACATTATTTATTTTCATGTTGTTTTCATTATATTTCCTATACCTTAGCTTTTGAGACAGACTCCATGTTACTGGCCAAGTCATCAATCTCCATCTTCATCTCACTCTTCTCCTTCTCCAGCTTCTGCTTCACACGTTGCAGGTTGTCGATCTGCTCCCCCAGCTCAGCTGTGCTGTCCGCGTGCTTCTTGCGCAGGGCGGCAGCCGTGGCTTCGTGCTGCAGCGTGGCCTCTTCGAGGTCACGGCGCATCTTCTGGAATTCTGCCTCTCGCTTCTTGTTCATCTCAATCTGAGCTGCTGTCGCCCCTCCTGCTTCTTCCAGGCGCTCGCTGATCTCCTCCAGCTCCCTCGACAGGTCAGCGCGATGCTTCTCTGCTTTAGCGCGAGAGGTTCGCTCTGCCTCAATTTCCTCCTCCAGCTCCTCAATACGAGCCTGGACAACAGCAGGGACCCTTCACAGCCTTGCCCTCCTCCTGCCTGAGCTGAGCCTGAGCAAGGGAGGGGAGGGAACAGAGACTTGCCTGCAATTCCTTGATCTTCTTCTGAAGTTGCATGCCCAGGGCTTGTTCATCCTCGATTTTGCCCTGGATCTGGCTGATTTCAAAGTCTTTCCTTTGGGCAAAGCGAATTGTGTTAGAGCTCAAAGGAAAAAGCCAAGTGCTCCAGCCCAGCACTCAGGTGCCCCAGACCCACACTTACTTCTTCAGTTTCTCATCCAGCTGCTGCTTATCATTCTCCAAATCCATAATGCTGTCCTGGGCCAGCTTCAGGTCTCCTTCCAGTTTCCTCTTAGCTCTCTCCAGGTCCATGCGCAGTTTCTTCTCTTGCTCCAGGGACCCTTCCAGCTAAACACAACAACACAGCAGTGCTCTACCAGCCAGCTCAGCCTCCAGACCTGTCCTGTTCCTGCTCTATGTCTCTGTGCTTACATCATCCACTTGCTGTTCCAGCTTGGTCTTGGCTTTGGTGAGTGTATTGACTTTGTCCTCTTCTGCCTGCAGATCATCCAGGGTCTGCTGATGGGCCTCTTGGAGGGCTTTCTTCTCTTTTGTCAGCTTGGCAATGGTCTCGTCCAGGGCTGCCATCTCCTCGGTCAAGTTTTTCACCTTTGAGAACAAATAGACAATGGTGCTTAAAACTTTATAACCAGACAGGTCTTTTCTGGAGTGTGAGTGACAGGTTCTGCCTCATACCTTGTTTTCCGTGGCATGTTTTTCCTTCTCCACCTTGGCCAGTGTTAGCTCAAGGTCATCAATATCTTTCTTCAGCTCTGAACATTCATCCTCCAGTTTCCTCTTCTTGGCTGTCAGCTCAGCATTAATTTCCTCTTCATCCTCAGCCCTTTCTGTCACCTCCTTGACTTTGGCTTCCAGCTGGATTTTAGTTTTGATGAGCTGGTCACACCTTTCTTCAGCATCAGCCAAAGCATCAGCTTCCTGGTGGGAAAATACAGGAAAGATCATTTAATGCTGAAGGAACAGATGTGAATTGGTAAGACTTTCAGAATTACTTTTTGGGAAAAAACAATGCTAGGCAATTACATTAAAAATTACAAATCTAGAATAAGTTTTTAGTTAGTTTTCTTCTTGTCTGACCTTTTGCATCAATAATACAGCTTTCTCTAGCTACATTTCATTTCACATTATTTATTTTGGGTATACAAGAAGGTCACTTAGATGTAATTTATGTTTTCCTTTTCTCCTTTAGAAAGGGATTATATATTGCAAAGTATTAAATTCAAGTTTATGTGGAAGTACCGAGAAATATAAATATCTCTACAACTGAAGAACTATTTGAAATTCCAAATTAGTGGCTTTATACTCAGCCAATGCTTTCAGTGGACACGAGGATAAGATTCATCTTTCCGTGAAATAGACATTTCAACTCAAGGGTATGGCCAAAATGTTGCTTATGGCTCTGGGAGGCCAAGTGACATTGGAGACAAACATATGGAGATGTCCCTTGTGTTGTAAGTCATAATGGGACTTCTGGGAGCAGTAGGTACAGGAGCTGAGGTGAGATCTGATACAAGAAATGGTAATCAGCTCTTCATTTTGACAACTGAGGTAAGGCAGAGTAGTATGTCAATCAAACTACTGTCTTTACTCCACTAAACACACTCTGATCACTATAATAAAGCTTTATGTCATGAACTCACACAGACACATGTAGGTATTAAGGCTAAAAACTCATTCTTTAGTTTAAACTCCAGCTTGCAAGAGGGAGACTGAGTAGAGAAAGAATGTGGTCCAAATTTTATACTTAGTTACATGGTATTCTGTGGCTAGCACAGGTCTTTCTCGTGAGAACATTCTTCTGTGTTTTATAAACAAAGATAAAATTTGGATGTTTTTGAAACAGTGTCTCGAGATTTGGACAGTTCAGGCCTGGCCAGTCAGGCCTAGGGGGAGGTTTCTGACTGACCAATCTGGGCGACCTCTGAAAAGTCTATATATATTGAAATCAAAATAATAAATTGCCTCTTTCTTGTCACACTGAGAACTCGGGTCCTTTTCTCTGCTAGCGGCTCAACAGCGACAGTATTCAGTTTAAATTTTTTAGAAAGCTTAAAATGTAATTTGAGAGTCCTCTATTAGCAAAGAAGAGATAGATCTTTTTTACTCATAAAAGTATAT
The DNA here is from genome assembly GCF_008360975.1 of Lichenostomus cassidix. Taxonomy (NCBI): domain Eukaryota; kingdom Metazoa; phylum Chordata; class Aves; order Passeriformes; family Meliphagidae; genus Lichenostomus; species Lichenostomus cassidix. The sequence continues at coordinate 9,409,987 of NC_139498.1, forward strand.
AAAAATGTGACTTACAGCCTGTACTTGGAGCTGCAGGTCATTTTTCTCCTTCATTAGAGATGCCATTTTCTCCTCCAGTTCCTTCCGCTTTGCCTCAGACTTTGCAAGCTCTTCCTTGGTTTTCTCAAACTCTTCCTTCATGTTGGCCATTTCCTTCTCAGACTCTGCACTCTTCAGCAAGGGCTTGATCTTGAAGAACAGCTTCATCCATGGCCAATGTTTGACATTCATGAATGCACGAATGTTGTACTGGATGCAGAAGATGGACTCCCTGAAGCATAATTCAAAAGTACAATGAATATTCTGACTTTCCCCCAAGCAGAGTGACTTCAGCTGAAGAAGAGCAATGTGTACCTCCGCTCCACCATTCTCTGGTACTCCACCCTCATCAGGAAGCCTCTGCACCTGGCCTGGGTTCGGGTGATGAGCTGTGCCAGCTTCTCATCCCTCATCTCCTCCAGGAGTCCCAGCAGCCCAGCTTTGAAGAACACCTTGAGAGAAGGAATGTTGCAGCACATCAGTGTCAGGTAGAGCAAAGCAGAGGCAGACAGGGAATGGAGGGGTTTGTACCTTGGTGTGTCCAAATTTGTACTGGGTGTGGTCCACATCGATTGACCCAAGGAGCTTCTCAGAAGCCTTCTTGCTATCGATGAACTGTCCCTCGGGGATGGCGCTGGCATTGAGCACCTTGTATCTGTGGAATTAGAGGAAGATAAGGCTGGCATTTTGCAAGCAGCACGGAGTTGCCACTAAACCCCACTAGCTCTTTTTGAAAACAGAGCACAGCCTAAATGGACCCAGGAATGAACCAGCAATGCTTTTAGTGATGCTGAGAAGCACAGAGCTCTCACCTCTGTTTGAAGTCAGCATAGAGGACTCTGCTGGGGAACCCTTTCCTGCAGATCCTGATCCCTTCCAGCACGCCGTTACAGCGCAGCTGGTGAAGCACCAGCTCATGCTCCATGGCACCTGGCAATGCAGAGCACAAGTGAATGGCATAGATTGCAGTGCAGAGGGGAATGGATGTATCAGAGCAAGTATCTTTCAGCTTGAGCATCTCACCAGGTGTTTTTGTCTCATTGGGGATGATACAGCGCACAAAATGGGGGTGAGTGCTCCGCAGATTGGTCATCAGCTTGTTGAGATTCTCCTGTGGGATCATGCATAGTAGCTTAGATGAAAGAAGTTTACTGTTGCATACTTTGTACCTAGATACCAAGGAACTAATAAAATATATCTCGGGAGAAAGAAGCTTTCAAATTCAAAGTTTAGATTTAATCAAACCCTCTGTATACCTTTGTATTGAAATTATTCTTATTTTAAAAATGTTGAAAATTCTTTACCTTATTTTGAAGGAAGGAAAACACTACTGTATAAATATTTTGACGCAAGCCTTTTTGGGATAAATATTTATATTACATAATAGATTCTGAACAATACTTTTCACAAAATGTGAATTAACTTTTATAAGAAATTCAGAGAGCCAACTGAAGACAGAATCCTAAACTGGAACAGAGAATCACTATGAAAGGCACTTCATACTTATTATTGCTTCTTGAGAAAACCAATGCCAAAAGAATAACCCGAGTGTATTTAGCACACTTATGACATTATGTTCATGTCAATTCACAGACAACAAATCCATACTTTACCCGGAAAAGAGCTGAGACAGTCTGGAAAGAAGAACCCTTCTTCTTGCCACCACCTTTCTTGCCGCCACCACCACCACTAGCCTCTTAAAAAAAAAAAAAAAAAAGAGAAGAGTTTTTAATATAACCTGTTTTGTTGCATCTTCACATATCACAAATGTTGGAAAAGAAAATTTAGAAAAATAACCTGCTTCTCCTCCTCCATAAGAAGCAAAAAGTAAAGCCAGGGTCTTCACAGATGATTTCTGGTACAGCCCAATGACAGTTTCATTCAGAGGGTCCTTGTTCTTCTCCAGCCAGCCAGTGATGTTGTAGTCCACTGTTCCAGCATAGTGCACCAGGGAGAAGTGAGCTTCAGCCTTGCCTTTGGCAGGCTTGGGCTTTTGGAAGTTGCTGGACTTGCCCAGGTGCTGATCATAGAGCTTGTTCTTGAAAGAGGTGTCAGTTGCCTTGGGGAACATGCACTCCTCTTCCAGGATGGAGAAGATGCCCATGGGCTGGAATACAGTTCAATAAACAAGAGAGAATGCCTGTAAAATAATGTGATTATGGCTTGGTCTCAAAGGGAAGGTAGTAAAAGACAAGAAGCTGGAAAACAAACTTTGCCATGTATGAAATTAATTTCTAAAAAGTGAGTCTAAAGGATTCACCTGCTTAATTCACACTTTGGCACAGTGATTCAGGAATGGTTTTTATGCCAAAACCCATGTTAAAGTTCAGGAAGAGAAAGGATATATTTTAAAATACTTTTCACAAATGTGTCCATTGCATATTTACTCCTGTTTTTGAATTTTTAATCAGTACCCTAAATTATATGGAACCACAAGAAATCTCCGTTTCTTCTCTCAGTGGTCAAACACTGTACTTACTTTGCTATGAACCATACAGAAAAAAATGTATTTTGAAGATAACTTTATACCAGAACCCTAAGAAACTGTTTCTATTTTACCTTAGGGACTGCTCTGAATTTTTGAAGATAACATCCTTTAACTGAGGAAAGGGAGATATCTTCCATGCAGAGAATGTGTGAGAATGACTTTTATAGTTTTCTGTGTACTTCGTAATATCTACAATGTATAATTAGCAATAGTACAAATCAGGACACACTTCTGCAACTAAAGCTGAATACAAGAAACTAACCATGGGAAATTTAAAATAGTGGGCTCCTGAAAATGGAAGATATCTTGAATTAAAAACGTACCTTCTCAATGAGCTCGATGCAGGCAGCCAGGTCCATGCCAAAGTCAATGAATGTCCATTCAATTCCCTCCTTCTTGTACTCTTCCTGCTCCAGCACGAACATGTGGTGGTTGAAGAACTGTTGCAGTTTCTCATTGGTGAAGTTGATGCACAGCTGCTCCAGGCTGTTGAACTGCTCAGTGGAAAAGAACCACAATAACCAACCCTCATTAATATGCCCAGTTCTTCATCATTCTCCTCCACCTTTTATAAATCTCCCCAGTTAAAACACAACTGTATTATCAGGGCTACACCATAGCAGACCCTATATGCAGATCCAGAAAGAAATACCTACATAATGAAAATGAGGGGTTTTTTTCAGAGCAGATTTTCGTAGTGATTCTCCTAAAATTAGTAAAATACTTTGGCATTTTTATTCATCTATTTTTATTCAGCAAATAGATGAGTGCATGCTCGTCTCCAAATTTAAAACACTTGATATCTCTCATTAAACACCTAACTACTCATTCCTTGGTTCTTTAGACAATTTGAACATCATTAACCCGTTATATATTTGTCAATGGGTCTCCTAGTTCTGCTCCAGAAGCTCTTTTATAAATTTATTGTAATTATATTTGGTTATTTAATCCTTAACATTAAGTTCAAACTCTTGTAATATTACATATAAAATTAAACTTTCAGAGCAATATTGCTTGCAAGTCTTCTGATATAACAATCCTCTCTGCAAGAGAAGTCCTCAAACCTGGAATCCTTACATCAAAGATCTCAAAGCCAGCAATGTCCAGGACACCAATGAAATACTGCCTGGGCTGCTTTGTATCCAGCTGTTGGTTGATACGAACAACCATCCACAGGAACATCTTCTCATAGACAGCCTTTGCCAGGGCACCCACTGAATTGTTCACCTAAAACCAAGAAGGATGGAGAAGAAATACAATATCCAGGGCAAATAGTAACTTACTCAAGTCAGACGTTCCCAGTCACCACCTGGTTGTTCTTACCTGCTGCACAGTTTGGCCCTTGGTCACATATTCATTCCCCACCTTGACTCGGGGGTAGCAGAGGGCCTTGAGCAGGTCTGCTGAGTTCAGACCCATCAGGTAGGCAGCCTTGTCAGCAACTAAGTACAAGGACAAGGAGATAGAAAAATTAAGACTAGTAAGACATACAGCACTTTGAGTGATGAACCCTTTCCAAAACAGCTCTAATATTGAATATCCCTGTGATCAAATTTTGCTTACTGGATCTCAGAGGAACCATGACATAGTTATTCAAACAAAATCATCTTTTGTTTTGAATGTTTTACAGAGCAGTACATCTAAAGGCTCTTTATAGCCTTTCATAATCTCCACAGCAACATCTAGTGTATTTATTTAAAATGTATTTATTAAAAATTAATCCTGGAATTCATTAGTAATTCTGCCCCAAAGAGTGATTTATGAAGTAGAAGTTCTATTACTGAATATAATGCTTCCATTTTCTCTAAATATCAACCAGAAGCAACTTTAAAAAAGAATAAATCTTTCCTTTCTCAATGGGCCTAAGCACACTGAGCAGGCTATGCTAATTCAGAGTGGTAGCGCAGGAGAGATTTATGGACATATATGCAATTGGTAATGTAGATAATGATTAAGCAGTAATTGAAAAAAGAGTATTTTGCATTGCAGTTTCATACCTATGTACTATCTCACCTAAACACACCGTTTTCTTTCTCCATCTTTCAAATACTGAATTATTATTGCCACTTGTATTTCTAAACAGGTCAGCCAAAGATTTTGCTGATACCTTCTGTGCCATCAGGCTCTGCCTGCTCCTCACGCTGCTTTTGCTTGAACTTCAGGTTCCCATAGTGCATGACAGCCCCTGTCAGCTTGTAGATGGCTGTTTTCTCATCAGCACTGAAGCCCAGGATGTCAATGGCACTCTGCAATAGGAACAGTAAAATAAAAGCTTTGTCTGGGAGATGAGAATAGGTAAAATACTATTAATTGTTACTTACATCTGTAGCCATCAGCTCCTCCTGGTCATTAATGCTGGCGACAGTGATCTCACCTTGACTCACAAATTGGTAGTCATATGGGTTGGTGGTGATGAGGAGCATGTCTGAAAGTAAGAAGATGGGACATGTAGACTTAGTTTAGTCAAGCAAGTATTAGTCTGAGCTGCTATTCAACAGTCTTCCTCCACGTTAGTAATTCTTCCTACCAATTAGCTCTGGCTTCTTGTTGGACATGATCTGATAAAAGATGTGGTAGCTTCTTTCCGCCTTGAGCTGGAAAGTGACTCTGGATTTCTCCAGCAGATCTGGGGGAAAAAATTAGTTAGAAACAAGAAGAAACATCAAAAAAAGAAGAAAGTAAAGAGAAGATGGGAAGTAAAACAGGGAAGGCAGGATAGATGGTGGGGGAAAAATATGTTCTATGGAGAGATGGGGGAATGGATGGATTGTGAACTGCTCAGGGAAGTGTCTTACATGTTTCGATATCTGCAGAAGCTAGTTTTCCTGTGGCACCAAAATGAATTCTGATGAATTTGCCCTTTAAAGGAAGAAAAGTGTCTTAAGATTTACAACCTAAAAAGTATATCTGAAATGAAGAATTGTGCCATTTATTGCACTGGGCAAAAGATTTCTACATAGAGACATTTTCTTAAAATCAGATATATTTCTGCCACTAACTGTCTTTTTCATTTTTGACCATGAATTCATCAGACAAATCATTCTAACTATATCCTGCACACAGAGAGCAGCTACCTTAGTGATACAGAAAAAGCAATATAAGTAGTACAGCTGCTTAAATCTGCATTGCAATCTAATAAACAATGTAATTTCTAATTAACTGAATTTGAAATACAACAAATATATTATTAAATAAGAAAATATCTTCCTACCCCTCCCTCCCTGCCTATTCCTCTCTCTTTCTCTGTCTCTCTCCCCTTTTCTTTTCTTTTCTCAGAGCTTTTTTTTAAACACTGCAATATATTGTAGGAGAAAGACCATGCGATCTGTTATTTTAAATTGCTTTTTAATGTGAAACAATTTTTTGTGTTTCGAAATCTGGAGGATTATCTTTAAGCTAAGTGGCAAAGTAATGGTAAGAAAATTCAGTTTTACTCTTGAAAACATGATGGCTGAAGAACAGAAAAGAATGACTGACATAAAGTCCTATTTACTATGCTTCAGGAACTATTGTGTTAAGCAACTCACAAAGCGTGAGGAGTTGTCGTTCCTCACGGTCTTGGCATTTCCAAAGGCCTCCAGCAGTGGATTGGCGCTGATGATTTGATCCTCAAGCGTTCCCTACAGGGAGATAATTATTGCCAGTTATCCTTTCCAAAAATCCTAACAGGAAGAGAAGCATTGATCCCAAATCAATGTCTACTAATTGATCCCTAATGTGTCTACTAATTTACCTGCATTTTGCCTGATGTCTGCTCCTCCTTCTTCTTGTCACCGCTGGCTGCAATTGTTGCAAAGTACTGGATGACACGCTTTGTGTTCACAGTCTTCCCGGCACCGGATTCTCCGCTGTCAAAGCCAAGAGAGAAGCAGAGAGTGCCTGGTCAGGCAGGAGGTCCCCTGGCACTGGGCAGCCCTGCAGGGGTGTGAGCAGGGGGTGTACATACGTGATCAGGATGGACTGGTTCTCCCGATCTGTGAATGAAGCAGAAATACAGTGCTTAACACTCAATGAACAACAGAGAAAGCATGAAATATAGTCAGGTAAGTTTAATGTCTTGCCTGAAATGAGCTTGACTGAAACAAAAAAACCTCCAAAGCACATCACTGAGTGCAGAAGTATCTTTAATTTAAAACAGTAGAAACAATGCTATGAAGATAGAAAAACCCGCAATAGATGTGTGTGTCAAAACCAAGAAAGCTTTGAAAATGTCTCTCCACATTGCTGAGACAGAGCCTTCAGAGATTTTAATGGTCCAATGCCTCTGAGACAGACAGAGCCACTCACCAGTCAGCATGAACTGATAGGCATTGTCAGAGATGGAGAAGATGTGTGGAGGAGCCTCCTGGCGCTTCTTGCCTCGGTAGGCCAACACCACCTCCGGGTTGTACACTGGCAGCCACTTGTAGGGGTTGACAGTGACGCAGAAGAGACCCGAGTAGGTCTGTGAGGAAGGGAGACAGCACGTTGGCTTCCCCTGAGCCTGGCACAGCAGCTCCTGCGGCTGCCCAAAGGAAGCTGCTGCTGCCACTTACGTAGATCATCCAGGCTGCGTAACGCTCTTTGAGGTTGTACAGCACAGCGGGTTCGTGCAGGTGGGTCATCATGGCCATGTCCTCGATTTTATCGTACTTGGGAGGGTTCATGGAGAAGATCTGATCATCCTTCACGGTCAGGGTCTGTCAGAGTGCAGAAGGACATGCATGTATGCCAGCTAAGCACCCAGAGTGGGGACCAAATGTTGTCCTTCAGCCTTGTTTTTCACTCACCTCTCCCTTTTCAGTCTTGACAGTGACTTTGCCCGATTCCCTGCTCTGGATTGTCCCTTTCACAAAGGATTCTTTGGGATGAGCCACAAAGACAGATGTCTTGGCATCAAAAGGTTTGTTCTGGGCCTCAATTCTCTCCTTTTCCGATTTTCGGAGGTAAGGAGCTGCCTCCCCAAAGACGGCCATCTCCGAATCCGAAGACATGGCTGCACTTTATGGAGAGGCTTGCCAGCAGAGAACACTGTGGAAGAGCAGATATGTTGCTCAAATTTGCCAAAAAGTAAGCACTTGTTAGTAGAAGAAAAGATGTGGAGAGAAAAGAAACTATGGTAATACTACCTGTAGCCTTTTGGAAGGAATTGCAAATTTTTGCATTGGTGCAATTCAATATTTATGGAAAATGTGAAAATTCTATTTTAGGACATTATTTGGCTTGCACTGAAATCACATTTAAATAATCTATCGACCCTTAGGATTCAACTATTCAGGTACTGTACTGTGGAATTAGGAACCTCAAAAATCCTTTCAACTGCTCAGGCACTCTTAAAATTAATCTGAAATTATTATCATGCTCATTTGTCCCAATTGATACTAATTCACAAAGCTCAGAATCCTCATACTCCACTGTCTGAATTACATACTGAAAACTCAAGCTTCTTAATGGCTCAGTTTCAGTATTTAAAACTTTTGTTTAATTGTATTATTATCCAATTTCCTCTAACTTTATTAAGTGCTTGAATCAAGGCATAAATTGCAACATGAATGTCAAAAGAAGATTAATGCTGTTTCAAACCACACTGAGATAGCTCTTTTTCTAGTTCTTTCTTTTGCGTTTTAAAAATTAGTAGAATGTCAGAGAAAAACAAAGTTCAAAGCTCAAATCAGTTATTTAAAAATAAGGAATTTTAAAGCCTGTATTAATTTCTCTTAAGTATTTTTTTTCTTCCCCGTGCCCCAAGGAAAAACAACAACAACAACAACAACAAAAACAGTGGGCAGCTTAGGAAAATATTTCAATATTTCTTTCTGTATAGAGCTAAGTACCTGATATTTACAAACATCTATGTACCAGATAGTTACACAACATTTAAACTTGTGTCTATTTGTACTCAAATGAGAAAATATAACATGATATTTCTTTAGTTGTCTCTGGAGGAAGAGGTAGCAGTTTCTAGAGGAGAAGAGCTGTATCTTTCATTTCTTGTGAGGCAGAGAACAAGCAGAGCAGGGAACAAAGGGCAGCATTGCTTTTTACAGAGGTGACAATCAGAGCTTGGTTGTTTATACTACAGCTCTTTCTGCTCTTACTGCTTTAGTGAGTCCATGGCAAATTTTGGACAAAATATCACATTAATTCACATATTCTGAGACCAAATGCTGAACTATGTAGTTTTGCTACTGTGTTGTTGGTTCAGTTATATAGCTGCAACAGCAATGATGAGAAGGCAGTACACTCCCTCCCTGTTAGGTGAGTTAAGCAGAAGTGAAGCATCTCCCCATGGGGATTTTCTGGCCTGCCAGGAGTAGTCAGAGACTTCAAACACAGCTCCTTAAAGTATGGACTAGATCACCTTATGAGATCCTTTACAACCCAGACTGTTCTATGAGTCAATGATTCACTTGAAAACGTTACCAACCTTCGGCACCTTATGCTGTGACTACAATGGGCTTGAGAATACACAGTGAAACAGTGACCATTCACTCAGCTATACAGAAACCCCACCCAAAAGGATCTGTCTCTGCCCCCTAAGAATTAGTAAATCAGGTTCTTACCTCTCGTGACACCAGATGTGTGGCTTGTGGGCTGGCAGCTGGTCAGTACTGTAAAACAGAAATAGCAGTTCCCAAATTGCTGCTGCACAGAAATCAAGAGTGAAAACATGCAGGTGCCTTGAAAATAGATTTATAGTGGAGTCCCCTTCTGGACGTGAGCACTGGAGCAGCAGGAATGCTGTAGCACCTTAGGCTGCCATCCCCTTCCTGCCAGATTGCAGACCCCATACTCTTACCTTGGAGCTTTCTGTGGAGCCAGGGCTGACGTGTCGCAGGGACGCTTTATACGATCTCGTCTGCAGATGCTACAGATGCCTACTCTTTCTTCGGTCAAAAATATTTTGGCAAACACTCTTTGGCTAAGCATTGTCTGGCAAACTGAACTAAGGGCATAATTGTCATTTGACATGACTAGATATAATTAGAAAATTTTGATGTCTTAGTGGCTATATGAATACATATCCTATAAATAATGTGACAAGGGTGTTAAGGAGAGAATCTGGACTAGTCAAAGCACTTAAAGAACTTGGATTCAGGACTTATGGATTCTATTGCTGGCTTTCCCACCGACTCACTGCACGACCTGGGATGGATTGCTTGGTATGTCTGTGCTGCAGCTATCCCAGCTGTACAATGGGAATGTCAGCTTTTATTTTTCCCTTGTGATGGTATGAATCTTGTAAGAAATGCTTAAGAGGAATACATTAGTCAGGCCACTAAGAGGGAAGTAAGTATTAGTAAAAGCATTTGGCGTATGAGCTGGTAAGATTCTGAAAGCAGAGGAATAATCTGGTGCGATAATGCTGGTGCCTGAGAGTCACAGGGCAAGGAAGTATAAGGGACAAAGATTTGGTCACAGAAATAAGAGGCTGGGGTGTAGGTGCTGGTGTGGGTCTGAGAGAGAGATGTGAGGTCACTTCTGATACATGAAGCATACATACACTCATGCAGATATACCCATCTGTACACTTGAAATTGCAAAAAAAGTGGGACATTGTCCAAGAAGGGTCATTATAAGCCTGTGCATGAATTTGTGCTAAGGGGAGTGTAATAAGATATGCTGTGATTTCTGCTATGTAGATCAGTGCAGCTTAACAACAGATGTTCTTTTCTTTTCTTGATGATTTAATTCACCAGAAAGTACACATTCTGGTACAAGGCAGATCAGGAAGAGATCTCAGTTGTTTCTTATGCCTTTTTTCCCAAGTCTGACCTGTCCATCTGTACCATAAATAAAAGAAATCCCTGAGGTAAAGATTTGGGCCTGTAGAAATCTATGCCATTTGAATATTCATATCTCTTTCAACAAGGAATGGTTATGGTCATTACAGAGTCTATATATCAACTGTTTTCTTAAATTCCTGCAGAAATTTCTATTCCTGTAGAATTTAAAAGCCCTTCACCAACACAGAACTCAGCTCACACATCCAAAAGACAACCTCAGTAAAGAGACTTGCAGTCCTCAGTTTATCCTTGTTTCCATTTCTGCTAACATAAACAAGCCATGGACTCAGCTGAAAGCCTGTCTCACATCTACATGCTTCCACTGTCAAACTCACCAACCAGGAAAAAAAAGTCCCAAGTCTGCTCTCCTGAAGTCCAGGACAGTGAGCTTGCTCTATCCCTTCTGCCCCAAGGATCTGCAACTCCACCATTTCATGGTCACCACAGTCAGACCTTGAGCTTCACATTCCCCACCAGCCCCTCCTTGTTGATGAGAACAAGGTCCAACAAAACCCTTCTTCTTACTGGTTCCTCTACCACTTGAAGAAGAAAGTTATCATCAACTCATTCCAGGAAAATCCTGGACAGTTTTTGCTCAACTGCGTTGTTACTCCAATAGATACTAGGGTGTCTGAAATTCCCTATGAGGGCCAAGGCTTGTGTGTGGCAATAAGACCACTCCTATCCATCTATAGATAGGGTTGCTGGTGAATAAAAAATTGGACATGAGCCAGCAAGGTGTGCCTACAGCCCAGAAAGCCAACCACATCCTGGGCTGCATCAAAAGAAGCATGGCCACCAGGTGATGGGACTTGATTTTGCCTCTCTATGAGAGGCCACCTGCAAGTGTGGAGTCCTCAACACAAGAATGTCCTGGACCAGTTAGAGTGGTTCCTAAGGAAGGCTAAGGCCTGGAACACCTCTCCTATGAAAAAAAGGCTTAGCTACTTCATAGACTCACAGAATCATTAACGTTGGAAAAGGCCTCCAAGACCATAGAATGCAACCTTTGACCAAACACCACCACCCTTGCTAAACCAGAGCACTGAGTGCCATGTCCATTCGTTGGGGTTATTCAGCCTGGAGATCAGAAAGGTTCAAGGACACCTTCTTAAGGCCTTTCAATACTTAAATGGGGATTGTAAGAAAGATTGAGCAGGACATTTAAAGAGCAAGAAGCAATGTTCTTACCCTGAAAAAATGTAGATTTCAAATAGATATAAGGCAGAAATATTTTATGATGAATTTAGTGAGACATGGGATGGGTTTCCCAGAGTTCTTCTCTGAGTACCTGCTGTTGCCTTTAAGTCCTGCTCTCAGTGGCATGTAACAAGTCTGTCTTATTCAGTGCTGGCAGGCTGAGATAAAGTGCCCTCAGGATGTGCCTGGATCACCAGAGACTGTATGGAGGGTCTAACTGAGTGTGACTTTGGGGACCGAAAGCCTTTGTGTTTTCAGTAGCCAATGAGAAAGCCATGCTACTCAGAGAGCTCTTGTGGGTTTTTGCCTCTGTGCTGTGCAGGATGTGGACCCAGCCGTACAAGAGGCAGGAGTGAGGCACATGGCCAGGCAGCTCTGGGCAGACAGCCAAGGGAAGGTCTGGACTAAATGGGAAGTAGTCAGTGAGCTGAGGTGTCTCCCAGTATTGACAATCACTCACCAGTGCTTTCAGGATGATCTTCAATGAAGCATCAGGTCTGTTCACAAAAGAGATTAAAAACCAAAAGCCTTTTATGGAATTGGTCCCAAACCTAAGTTAGCTTCTCCCATGTGAGTCAGGCTGTGGAGAGGAAGAATTCCTTCCTTGCTCCCTAATGTCCTCTCAGTAGTCAGATGATATTTCCTCTAGCTGCAAATCATTCAAGATTTATTTAGTTGAAGGTCAGTGTTCCCAGGAGGACATAACTGTTGCCTGTGTTATATGGCTATATTATATGTTATTCTGCTATACAGTAGAATATATTTATAAATATTCTTTCTGAAAAAAATTGTGAAGGACTTTGTGAAGTTATTGCAGTAAAGATGCACGAAAGATATGCCCAATTTCCAATTTTACTTAAGGAAAAACTACAGTATTGTGTCCATTTCAATATAACATCCATAATTATAGTACACAATGGTCCTACAATATATAAATGTAAGTATATATGGATATTCAGATCTTAATTCTTACTGCGTTTTAACTTTTCTGTACATGAGCAACATACTGTTTGCCAGTATATTTCACAGTCCTAAACTCAGGTGACATTCTCTGTGATTATAAATAGGGTTACAGTGGTTTTGTGTCTTTTCAAATATTCTCAATATTTTTATTATCTTTTTACTGAATTGTGTCCTCAAATTCAAATTATAGGCAGTTTTTCCTGCATTGATTGTTTTATTTTGTCGAAAGACAATGCAAATAAATTCAAAATGCATCATGATGAGGAACTTTTGTTCAGCTTATGGAACCTCACACAATTTCTACACATTGAGTGAAACGGATTTAGAGAGAGTAGTAAAAATTTAATCATGATGATGTGTATATGCACTAAGGCATAATGTCAAAGTCTGCTAATTTTCAGTGTAGAGAGAGCAGGGAAGCTGAGGAAAATGCCTGAGTATGGAGCTCATCTAAAATACGATAAAATATATGCATAAAAGAAACTATCCTGCTGCCTTTTCCATAAGCCACACAATCTAGTGCAGCACTGACCTGTCGTCTCAATGTGACCTTCAAGGGAGCCTATCATGGCTCTTTTTACATTACAGCAACAGCTGAGAAAAGAAGCCACTGATTCCCACTGCTGCCAGGACCTAATGGAAACTCAGCAGGGGATGGCTGGAGAAATTAATTTATCTTATGTGTTCTCTCTGATAGTAATGTCTGCTGCTCTTTGCCACCATTTGCAGGGTGATATATACCCTTTTCCTTGTCCCTCTCAGGTCTCTTTCCACATACAAGCACAGAGGGAAATAATATGCTGAACTAGCACAGTAAAAGTTTGTAGTGCTGCAGTATTTGCTTCACAAGACACAGGATCCAAGGTAGTGGAGATCATCACAACAGGACACGTTAATAAAACTGAAATTCTTTAGTATATTTATTCCTGGCCTTTCTCTGGTCCTATTCCACAGCAGCTAATTTTTGTTCACTCACACAAGTATAGTTGGGGCAGTACTATGTGTGTTGAAGAACATGGTCTTACATTTGAGTCAATTCAGAAAATTCAGGATTCAGTGGAGAATTAGAAGTATCTTGATGGTGTTCTGGTGACAGCATGTTCTGTCCACCTGAGTAGCAAGGAAAGTCATAGTTCCCAAAGAAGTATCATATGACAGAAAGTGTGCCATCTCCGTAGGCAGTGCTGTAAACATGCTCCTGCAATGCCAGCATCTCGCCAGAAACAGGAAGTTCTATTTCTTTCAAAAGTAGGTGATAATTTAGAGACAGCTTAACTAAGAGGTTGGGAGGACTTCAGCCTCATGTCTTGTAGGAAACATTTATAAATTGCAAAATTTTATATTTATATTTATAAAGACTTCTGTATTAGCAAAAGCTTTGCAATGACTTAGTATTGTCTGTAGTGCTTTGAACTAGGAAAACACACAAAGACAATAGAAACAGGTAAGAGATATTGAGTAATTTAGCTGAAAAAGCTGAACTAAAGCATATGAAGCAATAACTTGAAAACTCTTAAGTAATTTTTGACTAAATACTGCTGTGTTGGTTTTGGTTTGGTTGTTGTTTTTTTTTTCCTGGAAAGGACCTGAAAAGCCATGGGCAGAAACACCTTCCACTGTTCCAGGCTGCTCCAAGCCCTGTCCAGCCTGGCCTTGGACACTTCCAGGGATCCAGGGGCAGCCACAGCTTCTCTGGGCGCCCTGTGCCAGGGCCTCATCTAATACAAAACTCTTCTCTTTCAGTTTAAAACTGCTACCCCTTGTCAAACAACTTGGCATGGTGAAATCAAAGAAAGTTTGTAAGCATTCTATTCCCAAGTGTCCTTCTTCTATAAGAAGTGAAAATTACAAAAAGTCATGTCCAGACTCTTGCTCATACCTGTATGAATATGAGGAATTCATCCTTTGTGGCAGCTTTATCTTCTTTCACAAATCTGATCTTTCTCCCACTGATTATTAATTAAATTTACTGGTACGTTGGCCTATAAGCGTCTTGTAAAGAATCTAAAGTCCTCAATTCTATTGATTGTCTTCTCTGAGTTCACAGACATGGGTGAATTACACTGGAGAAAAGTGCATTTCATGCTGCCTTTCCTAGTACACTGCCTTGTGCTGGGGAATGTTTGCAGACAGGGGAAGCCAATTACTTATACTGATAGATCATTAGCACATTTCTTGTCAAGCTTTTGACCTCTGCCAGCAACACAACTCCTAATGAGGTTTAAAGGCATAACTGGACAGCTGGCATTTTCTGGGATCCTTCCCAATACAGTCTGCATCCAGCTTCACTATTCTTGATACAGAAATAGTTGACTTCTATAAGCATAAACAGTTCCATGCCAATTGGCCTAAGTTCCTGGACATGTTTAATTTACTAGCCTAGTTGTAGTGTTACTCTGGAAAGGTTTGGAGCAGTGACAGCAGTATCTGTCCTTGGGAAAGGAAGGACCTGCTGGGAGAAGAAATAATACTTTGATGAACAAAGGGAATTAAAATTGATTCTGCCTCTATTAACTTTCTGCCAATGTTTCCATCTCTTCAGGGCTGGACTCGAGGCAAAACACAAGCTGAAGGCAAAACACAGAGGAGTCAAAAGAGAGGAGGCAGAATGAGGGTAGACTCTGTCTACAGGCTGTCCTGCACAGTAGTGAGGAGTGGGCAAGGATCTGCAGTGCCAACATTCCCATGGAAGGATTTTATTGTGCTGAAAATAGATCCTTCCTGAGATGGAGACCAGGCAGCTGCCTCACCCTCTGCCAACCCTTAACCATGGCTTCCCCTCTCCCGTGTTCTGTGACTGTCTGTGAATCCAGGAGCAAGAATCACAGCAAGGCAGCAGAGTCAAGTGGGAATGTGAAGGCATCGACTACTTGTCTGTGTCCTGCTAGGACACCATCCTGAAGCCCCCATCCATGGTTTTTTTCCTTGGTACCATTCAGCTCACAAACTAGAAACTGGACTTTAGCATGTGGATGAGGAGCTAGTGGTGGAAATAACACATGATATAAAATACCTTGCTAAACATCTTCAGGCTCCATTAAGTGTTTTCATAGTATATCTTGCAGATGTCCCATTCAGAAGCTGAGGATGGGTTTTGCCCTTTGAAAATTGTCTGAACTGTCTCGACTGTTCAATCAGCTGCTAATTGGTACCTGGCTGGCAATTGTTAATGAGAACAATGCCCTGCGGCTCACAACGAGACTCTTGTCTTTCAAAATCTCCACCAAAGCCCTGTGAGTGAGTCACAGATTGCACCTTTAGTAAATTTGCTGATAACGTTAATCTATGCAGGCGACAGAGAATTAATCCATTGAAACTTCGACAAATCTGAGTGTGAGGCCAGCAGAAACCTCATGAAACTCATTAAGAAGTGGAGTTTTCTGCCTGGGGCAGAATCACACTTTGTGGACAGGGAAATGTCTTAGCAGCAGCCCTGCAAGAAAGGATGTGGGTGTTTTGTGGGATACCAGTTTAACTGTAAGCCAGCAGTGCTTCCTCATCATGAGGACAGCAAATCCAAGAAGGGGCTGCATTAGGAACAACATGTCTAACAGACTGAAAGAACTTAGTTACCCTCCTGCACTTGGGGTTGTTGCAGTCACACCTGAAAAACAGTATTGCATTATGGACTCTGCAGTTGAAGGGGAATGTGGAGAAGCTGGAGACTGGTCCACTGAAGGGCTACCAAAATGGCAAATGACCTAGAGCACATTACCTGGGCTACAAGCTCCCAATAAGTAGAGGATGATGACCTACCTTCACATCTTCCACGATTTCCCATCTGCACTTCCCTTAAGCCCTCTGCTCCTTTGGCCAGAATGTGTCTGTTCATGAAGTAGTGAAAAGCAGCATGGTGTCAGAGGTGGGTCTGTAATTCCATGGCTTCTTCTCTGCAAGAGAGGCTGAAGAAAGCTGTCATTGTACTCAGTGACTCTCTACACCTTCTTTAAGCCAAAACACACTCTTTAAAGATTTTACTGCATGACAGTGTCATACAATGGGGATTATCTTTACAACTGCTATGAAACTTGGCGGCTGGTCCTTGTTTAAATTAATGACAAGAATTAGCTTTACTCGATGCAGCAGGTGAGCTGAAGCTTTCTCAGCTGTTTGGGGACCCATGGTCTGTCTCCTTCTTTCACCTTGAGTTTCCTATTGCACCTCTTTCTGACAATGTTTCTTTTGTCAAATCGTGATAAATTAAAATAAATGTCTCTTCAGCCTGTGTGAGTCCAGCCTCTTGCCTTTCATTTCGAGATGCACTCCAGAGGTGGGGTCTCTGCACAATGATTCCAGTTCTAGTCAGTAGAACAACTTAAATCATTCTCTTCTCAGTAACAGGAAGGTCCTGGTACCAGATTTTTCCCCACTCTGAAAAAATAAAAGAAGCCACAAAATCCAAAATGTACTAAAGACCACAGGCAGAGCTTCTGAATTCAGAACAAGGCACAGCTTTACGAGTTTACAAATTCACAATTTACAAGAACACAGAATGGCAATTGGGTGTTCAAGTAGGAGAGTCAGCTTGGTACTGACCTGTTGCAGCTGCACTAGGAGACAAGGCTGAGCTTATAGATCTGTGCTGTCTGTGTGTGAGGATGTAGCAGCAAGTTAAACTTTTTTGTGTGTTCTTTGGAGATGAAAGTTGGGACCAATGATAAGTTCCCATCCTCTTTTATGTGATAATTATCAGACTGCTGCAGAGGCATGCAAACAATCCCTGGGAGTGCAATGTAGTCTGTGCAATCCCAGCTGGTAAGGATTTGTGCTGGCACCTGACAACACAAAAATAAAAAAGTAATACAGGGAAATGATGGTTTGGCCTTAAAACTAAGATTGTCTCACTGTCAAAATGTCTTTTCTCCATGGGCTTTCTGCCTTTTTCTTAAATGGGCTTCCATTTCTAAGAGGCTGGATGAGAAAAGCTTTTTACAGAGCAAACACATCACACACATCCTTCCTATGGGACTATATCTACATTCTCTGAAGATAATATAGCAACCAGACTAAAGTCTTAGGGGTCATATTTACTCCTGCACCACCGTTATGCACTCATTAATGAAAGAGTAAACTGTTAACTGCAACTTCCAACTAATAGGGTTTGTCAGGCAAAGCTTATTGCAGTTAACTGAGTTTTTCTCCTTCCTAAGGCCAGTTTTGGTGATTCAAATGCATTCAGATTGTTCTCAGCCCTTGCAAATACATTTGGATCTTTTGTGCACATCCAGGGACATATAATGCCCTGCTCATTCAGATTTGCTTTTTGTTACACTTGCATTCAGATTTCTTCTGCTTATAGCTGTGGTAGCAATCCTGTGCCTCAGTGAACATGGAGAGTCCTGGTTGTAAACATGTCAGTGACACTCTTATCTGTCTAATGGAAATTGGAACCATGTGATAAGAAAACAGATTCCAAGGATAGCCATGCACAGCACTGTTCTTGAGCTACTGTAGTACCAGCTAGACAAGGCAGGGATGATTCACGGTGGCAAGCAAACCCAGAGCCTTTCTCTGCTGGGAATTCAAGCTTTAACAAGTCAAGCAAAACCTGTCTTTACATATTTCACTATTTCCTATATGTATTAATAAAATGAAGCCTTTAATGAGAGTCACAGTATCAAAGCAGATGTGTCACAGACAAGAAATCTCTCAGCTGGCTTCCGGTAGTCCCGCAAGAAAATGGGATAGAAGATACTGTGAGTAATTAGGGAAGATTGTCTCAGCACAGGGGAATCATGAACCTCCATCATCCAAAGGACATTAAAAAGCTAAGTAACAGATGCATTTTGGTTTGAAAATGGGGGCACTGGGTTATCTATTGGAGCCTTTCCTGTCAGCTGCTGGCTGCTTGTTACCTTAAGCAAACGAATATCACACATGGAAAGATAAAGTTTTTGATGAAGCCACCAGTAGGGCATGTGGACAGCAGGCCAGAGCTACAGGCCACAGACTTACCTCATGGGGATGGCAGGGAAAAGTCAGCAGGGATGTCAGGATCCAAGAAGAAGTACCTTTTTCCCTGTGTCATGGGCTGGCCCTGCCTTCACACCCACAAGCACAGTGCTGCCACAATTGCCAGAGTTATCAGGGTCCTGACTTTAGCCAGCTGCTTCTCTCCCAAGGGAGAGAAATCACATTGAAGAAGAGCAGAGTGAGTTTGCAAACTGGCTGCAGATGGAAACCCCCAGCATGTGGGTGTGAGTAGCCCTACTGCTGCCCATTGCTGGCTCAGTTGTCTGGACTATAGGTGGTGAAGGTTTGTTGTAGGTGTAGTCCTGTCCTGCTGGGAAGATTTCAGGTTAAGATATCTTTCCTGATCTGCAATATAGGAGGATGAAAAAGGTAATGGGGAGAGAGAATGCAGGGAATACAGAGAATACCTGTGCTTTTTACTGGACTAGCAACTTGCCAGTCCTTAAGCTTTAAATATTCTGAGCATCAATATTCCATTGGTTGTTGCTCAAAGCCAGCAAAAAGTTTTAATTAAAGAAACTAATAGGAAACCCCAGGATGAAAGAGCAATAGAAGTTACAATGTCCATTTTTAAATTGGCAGAGTTCTTGTAATAATTCTTCTGAGAAATAGGGAACATCATAAGCCTTGTGGGAAAAGCCAGTCACAGGTGTACCAAGTTAGCTGTTATTGCTGGACAATCTGCATTATAACATGAAAATTTGGATTGTTTGTTGCTGTCTTGACAACTGAGATGGTAAATTAATATTTGATCCACATGGGCTGTGTAACACTGCAGTAAATAAAATAAACTCCCTGCAGTTCAGAGGTAAGATGAGAGCCCAGCAGCAAAGAGTGGCTGAAAATAAGAGCTGAGAGCATTAGCAAAAATCACGTGTTCTGTGGGTTTCCCAAACAGGCACAGTGATGTGGAGCACATCAGCTGTGGTACTTTGGAAACTGTTAGGGAGCACACGTGTGGCTCTGTAAAAAGTTCTGGTGGCACCTCTGCTGAAATACTCTGTGCTGTCTAAGCATTACACATTCAGAAATTACGGACTCAACGGAAACAGGGGAATTTGTGAGACCACAGGGGAGCAAAGAAACTCCCTTGAGGGAGGAGCTTGAAAGAGTTCAATTTAGAGCTCTCGGGCCTTGGCCAACACCCAAGGAGCACTGGTGAGCCACCCACTTGCTTTTAGGTGGGACAGATCCTTACAAATCTGTCCTACAGCATGTTGCCTCCCCAGGCTCTGTCTCATGCACTTTGCAAACTTGACTTGCCAAATTTGAAGCCCACATCAGCCTGGAGCCAGCATCACCAGGCACAGCACGAGCTGCTCTGCTCAGACAAGAAGAGTCCCCAGCTGGCCCTGACTCCAGCAGCTTTCTGTGCTTTCCAGGAGCACACAGAGTGCTTTGTCCCCAGGTGTGTGCTGTGACCAGAGCCACAAGCAGTGGCTGTGTCTGGCACTGCCTGTGCTCAGCCTGCTGCCTGTGCCAGCAGAGAACTGTCCTGGCTCCAGAGCAGCAGCACCTGGGCTCCAGGCTCTCCATGGCCTCCTTGCAAAGGGGATGTCCCTGCCTTGCTGCTGTCTGTTGGCTTGTTGGGACAGACATGGCAGGACTCCAAGGGTGGCCCAGAGCATTGTCCTGGCAGTGGCTCAGCCTCCATGGTGTCTGGGGCTGGAAAGCAGAGGAATGATGAGACAGGCAGATGTGCTGAGGCTTTCCCTGAACATTACTGCGTTCCTCAGGTGCCCCAGGCTCTGGCACATCCCAATCTTGCTGTCTTTGTTGTGTGTGGGATCAGGAGTTTGCATCTGGTTTTCCTCTCATGGATTTGTCTGGCAGATTTTTGAATCAATGGAAGCCTTCAGTAGCCACTCGGTTGGTGGTGATGAGCTGTGCAGATTAATTACAAGTGTTTTGAGGAATATGTGACACTAAATGGTCTCCAAAGAATGGTTCTTCTCATAGTGGAGACACTTTTGGGTCATGAATTTTCTTTCCAGAGCATCTATTTTTTTGACTCTGGAGCAGGCTGAAATGAGACAGAGAGCTGTTTTTGTTTTGCCACACATGAACCGTAACCTTTTCAGATTTATGATGTGGACATCTGCACTGTCTTGGCCTGAACAATTCTGTCAGCAATACATCCCTAAGGATCCCAGACCAGTTATTTTTATGGATGGTAGTATCATGCTCCTTGGGGTTGGGTTTCAGAAGCAGGGAGATTATTTTTCACTGACATCTTAAAATTTGAGGGGGAGATTAGAATTCTCCAGGGACTAAGTGTGGCATTTGACTCTGTCAGCTGCATGAGTATATCATCTGTTCCTATAATAAGAACACCAGGATTTATACAATTCAGGACATCATAAATTATGCTAAAATGGGGGTGTTTTCTGAATTCAGGAAATTGAAATGGAAATTCATGGAAATTCAAGGAAAAATGAAAGTACACCCACATTTGCCCACACACTGTTTATATTACTCTTGTATTTTCTTTTCATGTCGACCTTGCAGTGGCTGTGCAGAGCTTGGACTCTCCTTGGGAAGAAACCTGTGCATGAATACACAGAAGGGGTGAAAACCTTCCTAGGCTGTTGTGCTGAAAAACTTCCTGAAAAAGAGATTTCTCCAATGCTGGTTTTCCATGGAGGCAGGAGGACAACTTTTTGGCAGGAGTAATGAGGTGATAGAAATGTCCCCCTGGTCTGGTTTCCGTAGAATTCACCTGGAGAGACATCTCCTGTGTGGCATCAGAGTTCCATAGGAAATGTGTTGGGCTCATCACAGGCACCCTAAGCAATATCTGCATGAGCTCCTCTGTGCTGCCTCCCTCTGTCCCTGCTCCATCTTCAGTATCAAAAATTGTAGCAGCCACTATTGCAGCAAAATTGTCAGGGAATTTCCTGAATTTTCCTGCAGAAGATTTCACACTGCAACCTGCTCTGTGCTTAGATGCATCCTGCCCTCCCTGGATTGCAGCACAACAAAGCATTTCCCAGAGCTTCTGCGAAAAGGTGTTAGTAAGTGGGGATGCTATCATCCTCTTCTGCTGCCATCTGAGATCCACTGAACAGGGAGGACTGGGAAAGCCTGGAAACTGTCTGCTGCAGTCAGCATGGGTCAGTCAGCTCTGTGTCAGAGCAGCATCATCATTTCCTGAGGGACAGGGAGAGAAGGAAGGGAAAACTGGGCCAGAGAGGAGTCTTAGATATGGTCTGGTACAGTGTAGCTGAGGTATCTCACCCTCTCCAGACTATGAAAGCATCACTGACCCTGTGTCAGTCTGACAGTTTTCCCCCTCAGAGAAAATTTCTGGTCCCCTGCCATGAGAGAACAACCACCTGTTGTGGGTCTCCCCAAAGCTGTAGGGAAACAGGGCTGTTGATGGTGACTTGCATTTAGCTCAGGGCAAAGTGCTGAGCTTCCTGCAGCTCTTGCCAGAGCAGCAGCTCCCTCATGTCCTCAGCTGAGGTGTCCATGTGGCAGTTCTTACAGAGCAGTCCTGGCAAAAGGCTTGTTAACATGCCCAGGAAACAATCCACACATGCAATGGCTTCTTGGATTGTTTGGGAAGAGCCTATGGCATGGCATCTACTAGACACTGGATTATCTGCATAACAAGGAAGTTTGGATTTTGTTTTATGCAGAGCATTCAGGGCTCTTCTACTGCAGGCCAACAAAGTGGCATGTGCAGGAAGAATGTGATTCCCATCCAGTACAATGTGGCATGAATGAACTCTTTCCTAGAATGGTATTGTATAACCTCCAGTGAGCAGCTCATCCAGAAGAAAAGGCAGGTGGGTGCCAGAGAGCACAGGGAGCACTAATCTCCTGCTAATAACATAGACAAAGTGAGGCAAAGTAAAAAAAAAAACCAAAAACCAAAAAAACCGCACAGTAATCCTAGAAAAAGGCCATCACATCAGTCATTTTAGAAGAACAGATATAAAGTCACAACACTCAGTGCAATATTCCCACCCCTTGTCATAAATTCAGTGTTTACAAGGCACATGGTTCTCCCCTAAACAATTCTCCCCCAAAGGTGAGAAATGTTTGGCATGTCATGAAGGCTTTTGTTAAATTATTTTTGTGATTTACAGATTGCTATTAATGAGTTGGCATTTTGGCATATCATTCGTCTGTCTAAGACTATAGTTTGTAGTCTACACATCTGTCTGGATAGAGAAACTTGATAAATATCCTTGTCATTCATGACAAAGCCAAAACTTCTTGAGCAGAAGAACATTGGAACTCCTGGAAGTCTATCTGGAACCAAAAAGAGGGTTGAGCCTTACATTGAAAGCAACACTGCTGTCACTTGGAAATGAGAAGGACAAGAACACAGAAACAGACACCTTCCTAGTCTGCCTGTAACAATCAACCTAACTTATGCTCAATTCTGTAATCTCATCAAGTCACAAACTATTGCCAGTCATAATGAAAACCAATAGAGGGATAGAGAAAAATTTATGATATGGTGCTCACCACTGCAGTGGCCAGAATTTTATGGCATATTTCCAGGTCTTAATTTCTATGTGGCTTTTTACCTCTAAAATTCTCAAAATATGGATATATACATGTTTGAGGATCAGAAATGTACCCCTAATTCTCAAAATGAATTAGCAAATGGACTCTTTTAATTCATTCATTTTACTCCTAATATTTTCTGTCAGCCTAAAGATATTATTTTCTTCCTTGTTTTTTTTTTCTCCTCAGTGCAGTTATGCAAATAAATCCATCTTGTATCAGTTTCATCTCCCTAGACTATATTTTCAATCACTCACCAAGTGTGACCCATCATCATTCCAGCCAGTCTTTTCAAGTCTCTAATCATAAAGGAGTTCATCCATTCTTGGGAACATTTTAATAATTCTGAGGGGGTGGGACAAGAGTAACAGGGAGAGAGGAGCATGCAGTATGGACCAAGAGGCAGGAAAAACCCAAAAGCAATAGAGAGGTGAGTAAAGAGAAAGCTGTTTTTGAGCAGTGGGAGAAAGCATTTACTGCTCAGTAGTAACTCTGATGACCACCTTATTCAGAGAGAAGTATTTCTTTCTTCCCAAATCAATCCTATCAGTAACCTGGCAGTAACTGACTGGAAGTGTTTTCTAACCCACCCAAGACTCACAGTGTTTCTGCACAGGATAAGCCACTTCAGGGGTCAGGCTGGCCTTATGAGAAGGACCATGATCTCACTGCTCTATGCTGCACAGTTGCTTCCATGAAGGTCACACTCAATCTGTATTTACAAGAGTCCCCTGCTTATAAAACAGCTTACCATGCCGTGCCCAGTGAGCACATACTCTCCCAGGAGTGTCCTAAATACTTTCTGTCCTCTCAGTCCCCACCAGTACCTCTCCTTTCCCTTCCTTTGTTGTTTCCAGTCATTTCTTTTGGCACTCCTGCTCACAAGGACTTGGGGTGTGAGGAGGCACCAGACACTGCCTGCCTGCCCCTCCTGCAGTGCCAGGACAAAGCATGGATCTGGCAGATGGATCTGTTTCCCATGGCATTCATTCAGTGCCCAAAGAGACACCCATCGAGGTACTGGGCAATGGGCATGAAATTGGGTGGAAAAACACAGAATATACCCAAAGCTGGTAGGTCTTTTCTTCAGATATTTTCCAAAGATTCATCTTTGCTCCTTCTTTTGAAATTATGTTTGCCTTGAAAGATTGAAAACCTCTACTTATCACTGCTTAAATAATATTTATTCATAGTTCCTCTTTATTTTGAAAGATCCCAGCAGCATGTGCAAATGGTGAACATTTCCCAAAGTGAATAAAACTGCAACTATCAAGCCTTGAATTACATCTCACAAGTCAAATACTGTTTCTTCTCGGGCATTAGATTATTGAGGGTAAAGCAGTTTCACTAGTTAGTCTTAAAGATATAAAGTCACTCAAGAAAAATAGTTTCTGTGGAACAGGGATTTGTTCATCTGACTCTGATGATAGCAAAGGGAATGGAGCTCTTATTTTCTAAGAAATACCTGTCACTCTTTCACATCAAGACTATTATGGACTTGGAAGTCTATGCAATAAAAACAAGGTATCAGATGCATCTATTTTAAGCTTTCTCTCAGAGGTGTACATTTATGCCTATTATGGATCCATGTTTTTCCCAAGATCAGTTACCTTTACATCAGCACTTACCAGCTGACGGGCAGCCTGACTCCAGGAATAGTGTGTCACTGCAAAATGATGCCCATCCTCCATGTATGGCAACAAATCACAAAGTGAGGAGAAATTAATTTTCCATTTCACCTCTATTAATATTCCATTTTGATCCCGATAATCCTCAGTAATTTATAGGGTGTGTAGTAAAGTTCTGCACAGTGCAATGTGTGGGAATTTTGTGTTGCCTGAATGTACCTTTTATAACAGAAGATCCAACAGATATTTGCAGAATTTTTCTATTAAAAAAAATCCACAACATCAGTAGTTTTTGCAACGCACTGTAAGACAATAATTTATTAAAGAAATAAATAAAAACATTTGATGTAAAATGTGTTCTGATTGCTTTAAAATAAATATATATCATCCATTCCATATTCTTTGCGAGATCATCCAAAGCAAAGAGAATGGATTATGGCTAGTTATAAAGTCTATTTGCCCTTCAGCAAATAGACATAGACTTCAACCTTTTCTACACTTCAAATGAATTTTTTTAGGAAATTCACAGGAGCAGAATGTAAATTAAAGGATTTACATTCTTTCTTTTACTATGTTATGAAAAAGATAGTAAAAGATAGTGTGTAAAACCACTTTCAGTCCCCCTGGTGTACACCAGATTGGTACCCAGGTACCAAATATTATCACTAGTGCCCAGTAACCCTGAATTTCTTGTTTCTATAATCTTATGTGAAACCAAATTATATAAAAGTCATGGAGTCATAAAATTATGAGGTCATAGGGGGGCTCAGGGGATTAGCTAGTCCAACCACCCTGCTGAAAGCAAGGTCAACTAGAACAAGATGTTTAGCTGGGTTTGGAATATCTCCAAGGATAGGCACTCTCAATCTCTCTGGGTAACCCTTTGTAGTGTTTGAACATCCTAACAATCTAAACATCCAACAAGCTAAAATATTTATTCTTATTTTTAAGAGGAATTTCTTACATGTTATTTTGTGTCCATTTTCTGTTGTGCCATCATTGCATAGCATTGATAAGAGTCTGGCTTTGTCTTCTTAACCCCTGCTGCCCATAAAATATTTACACATATTTACATAGATGTAAATATGAGATCTCTTTTTTTCGGGGCTAAACAATCCCAGCTAACTCAGCCTCTCTCCATAGTCAGATGCCCCAATTCTTCAATCAACCACACCTCCCAGTTCTGTCTCATCAACATATTTGCTGAGGGTGCTCTCTGTTCCAGCATCTAGAATGCCAATGAAGATGTTTAAAGAATGTGGGCATTTGTTTTGATGACTGGAACAATACTATTTTAATGTTAAACTTTTCCACAAGAAAGTCAAAACATGAAGAACATGAATACAAATCACCTGTGAGGGACCACAAAAGTGCAACAAACTGTTGTTTCAGAAATTTTAAACCATCAGTTGCTGAGCTCAGGAAGGCAAAATGATATGTCAGCTTTTGCTTTTATGTCAGGGACTGCATACCCTTGAACAATCCATAGTTTTCATGCAGAAAGACTAATACGAACAATTAATACTGGATTTTTATCTGAAGGGTTTAAGGCTCAATCTGACACCTTGGGAAGGAATTTTATGTTGCAGGAAGGACAGCCTCCTCATTCTTTATTTCACAACCACTGAAATCCTTACAGAACACTGTCCTCAAGAGAGGGTGCTTGATAACGAGATCCCAGGCTCACACAAGCTGTATCCCTTATCTTTTAACTGCAGCTATAAATTGCTGGCTATCATGACTGGCAAGATATTCAAGAACAGCACTGCAGTTCAGGCTAGGGGATCCCTACCATGGAAGCATCCGACAGACGAGCACAGAAATCATAGTCCTTCACTCTCTGTCTGCTTGAGTAAGTATTTAAACTGTTCTTCAAACTTCCATGGAGTCAGATCTGTTAAACTTTGTAACAAAAATATAATTTTAGGATTTTTTGTTGTTGTTTTTGTTGAGTCCAGCATGGAGAAAATAATTCTGTAATGATCGATGCACCAAAAGAGTAACCATAAACAGGCTGGTTTCCTGGCACAGCAGTCCTTATCCCTGTGCAAAGTAACACATTGATGTACACAGTGGGACAAACCTTTGTCCATTCTGTGGCAATGGAAATTGTTGTAACTCTCAGCGACAATCCATAGGAAAACATAAATTCCTGCCATGTTTTCCTGTACACAGTTCTTCCTTAGGCCATGAGATTCTCTGCCACAGCTGAGTGTCCCAGCCTGTTCCCTTGCCCACACAGTGCTACACTATAGTATGTAGCAGTGTGATCCTAAATATCTTCTCTATTTTTTGCATAATCATAAAATATAAGAATTAAAATGATCCATCTAGATCTAGATAGTTAGGAAATGAAAGAATAGAAGAAGACCCTCAGAGTCCACTGCAGAAAGAGTGCAGTGTCCAATGCATCAGAGTCCACTGCAGAAAGACTTCCTGCAAACACTGATTCTCAAAGCACAGCTCATGTTCTGCAGCCAGAGTTCATGCTGGATCAGCAGCAGTCCATTAATCATGACATGTTAGTAAATCCATGAGAAATTCAACACCATATTTGACAGGAGCAGGTGCATCACACTAGTGTCTCTAGACTTTGGCAAATCTTCAGGAGTGTGTAATTTCATTCCCCAAGAAGCAAAACAAAACTGAGCATTTTCAGATTATCCAGTAGCTTAGTTCTTCTTTTATAAGTTTCTTTCAACACATTTACCTCTGTAGTTACACAATTAGCCCTGTTAGTAATTTCAGAGTTGGATTGAGAACATAACCAATGGAACAAAGCAACTGGCAAAGTACCAAAGCCATCGTCATCGGACAATTCTTCTTCAATTCAGTCTTGCATAAAAAAGTGAGACATAAGCCTATGTAATGTGTCCTCATGCCACCCAGGGACACATCCAATCAAGAAACCACAGGAAATCAAAAGACTTTGGGAGAAGATGACAAGAAATCAAGGAAAGATTATTCTCTGTAATCACCAGATTCTTACTCAGCGTGGATACTGATGTACAAACAGCATACAAACAAAACCTGAGGGAAGACAAAAGAAAAAGGGCTGAGGGCAATTATGAGCAGACTGAATATAGAGTTCAGCAGAGACAAACCATGCAGACCTGTAAAAATCTCCTGTGAAAAGCAGGTGTGTGTGCAGAAAAGCCAGAGGGCTGTCTGCAGGGCAACACTGAGGGTCAGAGCTCTCAGAGAACAGGCATGAATAGAGCACAGCTTGCAGGAGCAGTTTTCTCATGCAGGGTTTAATCCTAATTTTAGCTGCCACTTCTCCTGGGCTGGACCTAAGTGCTTTCAGTTAGCCTTGTTTTGGAGCAGCGAGTGGCTGAGCCATTCAGAAATGTGCCCTTTCCACAGTATGCCAGATTGCTGAGGATGCCAGGAAGCAGCTGGATGCCACAGGAGCTCAAACAGGAGTCTTTGCACCTACCTTGAGCTCTGTCCATTGGTGGGAAGGTAATCAGCCTTGCATTTCCCTGTTGATTTAGCTCCAAGGACAGAATCTCTTATGCTAGACATTCCCTCAGACAGGCAGCCAATTTACAAGTGACCCATTTGGCTAATGTTAATAAGTCATCTGAGAGTGAACAGTAACACCATAGTGACAATAAATATACACTGTCCTTCCTGGTGCTTCCAAAAACATCTAATGGAAATTTTTACTGTGTGTTCATTAATAATCATATTCTTGGCTATAGTGTCTTCTGATTTTGTTTCCTTAAAATCATTCTTGGAACTTTTTTAAATATTTCCCTCTCTTTGTCCATACTTCGTGTACTGAACAGAATGAAATGTTATTCAACAGACCACATAATTTTAAAGACATTTGCTCTTCGGAGAAACCACCTTTCAAAGTTAATGAACTCAGGTCATGGCAAATTTTTGGGTTCCAAAATTCATCTTTGGAGGTACCTGGAAGACGTTAGGGAATGGATTCTCTTTGGGCTTTCGATATATAAAATTCAGATTTCTGAGTCTGTCATTATCATAACCTCCTTGCACAGTCAAAGGAGAAAAAGCCTGAGACAAGTATCTAAGACCAAATGATTTGCCACATTTTGTAGTCCATTCTCTTAATAAATTGACAACAATTAGAGTCATTACATCATCAATAATTCAGGCATTAATGGAAATTATTCTTTGCAGTTAAACTTTCTTCATAGAGCATTCAAACCAACACACAAAAGATGAGGGAGAAAGCTCAGATTTCAATACATTGCTTCAAAAGTTAATTTTACAGTATATCATCACCTGTATTTGACATCTCATATTTAGTTTCATCCCCAGGTTAATACGAATTGCCTAATAAGAGAATGGACCTAAGAACAAATGACAGAGGAATTGCTATTTCATTATGCTCTGCTTCTTTGACTGTCTCATTTGACATCTGAAAATCAAAGTCCGTCACCCCAGTTTCCTGTTCTCTGAGCAATATTTTACTTTTTTCTTCAGAGTTAACCAAAAAACCTAATGATCAGAGGAGAGAATACTTCATTATTTCCATAGGAGGCAACTTCAGATCCACGCAGGAAATACTGCTCTAGCCAATTTCTATATATTATCAAGCTTCCCACTTCTGCCTCTTTGAGAAGGTAGAAAAGGCACATCAAAAGCTATTTGAACCAAGATCATTATTCTAAACCCAGCATGATGTGGCAGATGGAATGAAAACAGCTCTTTAGTGGCACTGATGGATGGTGCTCTGCTGCCTGTAGATGGAAGCAGAAATATCCATTCTCACACTCCTCCACAGTGTCAGCACTGCCAAAGGTGATAATGCTGGCCTGCTTGAGAGAGCTGCCATGGACATATTTTAAAGAGATCTACACAGGGGAAAGGCAGGAAAGGTAAAGAGCATGTAACCTCCACACTGTTCTCAGTCCTGCGAGATCCAGTTCTCAGATTCACTTGACTGTAAGCAACTGAGGTAGCAAAATTAATTGTGCCTCCTGACACAGAAATACTCCTGTAAGTCCTCTCAGTTAAGGAGGTATGTGGGCAGATTATCTCAATGGAAGTCCAAATCATAGATACATAATTTATACCTTACAAGCAACATACCTCCTTTAGCCCCATGCAAACACACACTGTCATTTAACTGTCCACTGCTTTGGTCAAACCATGGACCATTGTAAAGCACATTTATTAGTATCACCCAGTATCTCTTAATATTGTAAACCAATGTCAGTAAGTCTAAAATACAGCTGATTAATCTATCACACATGTAGAGAAAAACAAAACAACTGAGAAAATTTCCATTTGACATGAAAAACAAATGCCATCATCTTCTTATCTTCAGTGGAAAGGACCATCCTGTTTGTGTTTGTAGGCTTAGGAATTTGTGGTATAGTATATATCAGTGTCTAAAAATACAATTTCTGGTTTACCTTTGTTTCTAGACGTCTTCCTATGGAAAGAGATAGGATCTTCTGTAAGTGATAAACCCTTCTCTAAAAAAGATATCATGGTCAAGGAAAGAAGTGCCTTTCAGAGTGACTTTCCTCTTTCCATGTACTACTCAAAATGAAACTCAAAATGAATAGCTTGAACCATGAGAATGACCATTCTGTGCCAGACCAGCACCAAGCCAGTTACTGTGGTTGGACCCTGGCCAAACTCCAGACAAAATTCTATGGTTCTATGACTGATGATTGCCTTATGCTTTCTCTGGTTGGTGCACTGTGGCTACAATTGATAGCATTAGGCTAAAATGTCACCACTTTATAGCATCTTGAGAAATTTTTGGTGAGTCACAGGACTCACCTTTCCTTTGGAAAGCTCTTTTTTTATCTCCTCAGTTATAACCAGCAAAGTGCCAAAATTTTCTCAGTTGTGTTTTTAGTGACAAGAAAAGAGGCAATGGGCAACAACTAAAACACAGGAAATTTGTTCACACATTAGAGGAGACTTTTTGCTGTGAGGGTGGTCAAACATTAGAGCTGGGTGACAAGGTTGTTTAGTATCCATCCTTGGACATGTCAAATACCTAACTGGCTGAGTCTTCTGCAACCTGCTTTCCTTCACACTACTTGAGCAAGGGTGAATTGAAGACAAATGAACAAGAAAAAATGTTTGAAAATGTCTAGGAAAAAAGTGATCAAGGATTTAATGAAGTGTTTTTTCTTGAGTTGTTTCTGTAACACAAAATTACTGTGAAAAGACTTGACTACATTTGTATCTTTTATAAGCCAAATGCTGTTTAGATGTCTTCTAATGGTTTCTAAAAAATTACTGATTTTGGCTTAGTAACTCACACTTTATTCAACAAGATTTAGAAACAGGATAATTTGCCTTCCTGAATCCTATTTATTTTGAAAGATCCTTCTTCTTTCACTGATGTATTTTCCAACAAGCTTCCTGCCTGTCAACACTGACTGGTTAATTAGCGGGTTTAAAATAGATTTGTGACTTACAAGCCAGGCAGACTGTGGAGCTTTCCAAACATGCTTGTCATTCACTAGGTACCTCAGACACTGCCAAAATATCTTCTGTAGTTGTTATTGCATGTCTTCCAGTCCAGCTAAGACCAGCTAAAAGGTTAGATCTATAATGAGAAAACAAACCTAGAAGAGTGGCATAGGAACACTGAACCAACAAGAAGCCTTGCCCTCTTCTTTTATAAGTCTCAACATTGCAAAAAGAGAGAAATGTCAACCACCTATATTATATTAAATGCAGCCCTGATTGCCTTCTCTGTACCTCTAGCTAAACTTATTGCTTAAATCAGGGCCAGCTGTAACTTTTTTTAAATGTCCCGTGCTGGGTGATTAGTTCACTCAGAAGCAGTTTTGATCGGGGGAGACATGCCTTTCTGCTCCCTAAATCTTTTGCAGTCTAGGTTAGGTAGAATGTTAGCTAAAAATCTCTTCAGTTTCCAGGATTTGTGATCAAATGTATGGTGCAGGAATGCCCAGTGGTTAAAGCACGTGCTGAAACAGTGAGATACCTGAACAGTGAACTGTGGGTGCTCATTAGTCAAAGTGACCATCAAATAACATACTATGACAATGCTCTAATCATTAGAATATAACCCACTTCATATAGAACAGTATTCAGTTTTCGAGATTTGTGGATCAGAAGAGCGACAGACAAGAGAATATTGTCAGCTGACCTGGGTTTGCAGTCAGCAGAACTGGGTCACTTTCCTGATAAGATGCAATGCAGCACAATACTGTGAAGAATACCTGAACTTTAGCAATGCTCAGTAAATTTGCAGTTGTAGTACACAGAGAAAAAAAGCATTTTGATGGAAAAATTCTGAAAGAATCAATACTGACATCAATGAATGTTAACACAGTAGGGCACATGGAAAGATTTTAAATGTTCATACATATTCCATATTTTTTAAATACTCTAGCTAAATTGCATGATTTTGATATTCTGTCAACTGTTAAGCAGTTATAGTTCAGATCATCTAAGCCAGTCACTGGCAGTTCATGTAGCTGAAAGCTTTCAGCTGAGCTCAAATTGCAAACAAAACTTTTAAAATAAATCCAGAATAGCAAAAACTGTAGTGGAAAAAGACAAGATAAAGCCAGAAGAGTACCAGTAAAGTCAGTACATATGGAACCAGAAGTAACTGAAGACATGAGGAAGCCACTGAAAGGTGATCAAAGGAGATCTGAATCTTTGAAGTAAGGATCACAGGCCATTATGCCCAGCGAATTCTTTGAAGTACAGGAAGAATGGCTCTACACTAGATTTTGAGGCAAGCTCATGGACCATAAATCTATGCCTTTGGTTGTCATATAAAGTAGCCAGCCTACTTGTAAAGAGGGTTTCCTAATACATCCAATCTATCCTCCCGTAGAATGACCAAAATTCCATTTGGAGGCCAAGTAAATGTCAGGGTGCTTTATCAGCAAAGGGTTCAGGAGCCCAAGTCTTTGCATAGAGAGAAGGGTAGATCTGAAAGCCCAATATACTCTCAGAAATCTTGTGTAATAGGCACTGCAATAAAGAAAAGTTTTAAATCCCATCCAGTATGGCTCTAGCAGTACTAAAGTCAGAGCACTCCTTTTGGAAGAGAGTATTCAGTTACTGAAGGGGAATATATTATTCTTCCCAAACATTAAACCCAACAAGCTGTCCTGTAGCAAGAAGACAGCCAGTGGGTATGGGGTTGATCCCTTTGCTCATTCACCAGTAAGTCTCTGCTACAGAAAGTTTCAGATTAGCCACATGATCAAAAAGATGTAAGGTCAGAGACATCTACAGATCTCACCGTGGTTTATGGGAAGACAATCCTAAGTCTCATGTGGGTCAAGTCATTACATACATTCAAATGTTATTTAATGACTTAAAATTCACAAATGGTCTGATACGACAGCATGTGCCAAGACCTGGAAGTTACAAATCATATTGAAAAACACCAAAACAAAAAACACACAAAAATACTATCTTTGTGTAATCTGCAACTTGCAAATACTGCTGTCAGCTCTACTATCAGAATTGGAACAACATGCATGGAAAGATTAATATGGCCTGAAAACCATCGGTGTGTATGATATGATGAAGGAAATACAGCCTCATTCTGCTGTTCTCTGGGTAAAAGGAGATCTTCTAGGAATGTTGGCAGATGGTTAGCAGAAATGTCAGAACTCTAATCCTTCAGAGCAAATCCTCTCATTGCTACACTTTGACTAACACATTGCCATGAACAGGACCTGGAGATGGTAAGGACACACTTTTATATAAGATTTGATAAATACTGGTTCAGATTAAATTAATTATAGTGACTAATATATCCTGCAGAGAACTTGTTTGTTAAATACAGAGCTTAACATGCTGTCCTACCTTCTTAATTGTCCTCTAAGAGTCTGTTTGAATGTTCCTGATAAAGACTTGGTGTGCTGGGGAGGACAGAGATGGAATTTTGAATTGATTTTTTGAGATAACCCAGTAATTACCATTCCTAATGGGAGTTGCTGAGTCATTCTCTAGGGAGAAAGGCACTTGGGACCAATAATTTATCTGCTTTTGTAAAAGGGAATGACTGGGACTAAATGTAAATCCCCCAAGAATATTATTAATGAAAATTATCTTGTGCTCCAGTTCATAGAAGGCAGAGATGCCTTCTCTTAGTAGCAGAGATGCCTACTCTCTTTCTTGATCTTGCACTTGCCTTCAAGAACTCATATCTGTATGCCTTGTGTATTTATAATTTAGTCTTAACTACATTAAAAGGGAAGCAAACATTCCATGTCTCCACACAGAGAATGTGGAAAATGAACTTCCATACCCACAAAGACTTCTCTTTCCAGCAGCACAATAGACTGTTTCACACATATTCTAAAGCGACTTAGTCCCTTGGAGAGATGCTGAAACAGCCAGCTGAGGGTAGAAAGGTAGAAGGTAAATGTGCAACCTGTGATTGAAAAAGGACAGTAGTGAAGGTGCAGGCAAGGTGAGCAATGCACATATCTCCTATTTTCACAGCAAATAGGAGGTAACAGGTGACATGCAGAATGTCATTTCCTTCACACTTCTAAGCAGCTGCGTGACTCCAGTTACAGAACAGCTCAGTGAAGTAAAAAGGCTTAGAAGTATCTGAATAAAGTGCAGAAAGCAGAGGGACAACAGGTGGAAAAAGAGTCAGAGAAGGACAGAGAGGTGTATGGAAGGGAAATTACAGTTGCTAGCTTGATATTACTATTAGGATGCAAATGACTCAGAAAAATAAGTCAGATGGCAGGTTCCCTTAGCTGACCCTCGTCTGTCACAGGATGGGAGAGGTTTCATGGTGCAGGCAGATTAGCATAACTCTGATGTGGGACTCTTGGACATGATACATGGGAAGCACAACTAAACTATGTTTTGCTTGAACTTTGTGAGAATATTTCCTATCCATTTTAAGCTATAAAGACCATTTCACTCATCACTGCTTTCTCAGGTATGCAGGGGTAACCTTTGCCTTCTGCATCCCTGTTGCAAACTCCCTGATGCTCCCTCAGGGATTTCTCCATCTTTTCTGTATCCTCCTAGAGCAAGGTGATCCCTAGGGCCTTTTTTTCCAGCACTGATAACCCAAACATTCCCAGAGGTCTTTTGGCCCATCCCACCTGTCTTTGTTGTGTCCCAGTGAGGAACACATGAAAGTGGCTGGATTTTAACACCTCTGCTGTGATTTGCTCCTAACAGGTGGGCCAGGCAGTTTCAGCAGGTTTAAAGCAGCCAGGTTTCAGTGAGGCCTCATTGCTGTGTGCACTGGAGCAGGGCCCAGAGGAGGGTCCCCTCGATGGCTCCAGGCTGCCATCCCCTGGCCCTGGGTGCCTGGAGCAGAGGACCTGGCCAGCTGCTGCCTGGGAGCTCCCTGTGACTGACAGGAGCCTGATGGGGCCTGAAGCTGAGAATAAGGCTGATGATGGAGCCTTGCCCTGACATCACAGCCTAAATGGTGAGGCAAAAGGCACGGCCATAGCCCAACTGATGTCTCTGTGTCCTACACCAGCACCCACGCTGGGCCATTGCCACAGCTGTCTGTGCTTCCTTCCCATGTCACCAATGCGTGGGACAGATGTACATGTGGGGCAGTGAGCCACTGCTTCACCACCCATGGCCTGTTCAGGGTCTCTGCACCTGGGTGGGAGTAGACAGGCAGCTTCCTTGCAATCCCTGCCAGTGCTTATCCCTGGGCTTGACTTCCATAAAGCTGATGGGATGCTCACCTTCCTGCCCATTCCCCAGCACTGCTTTGGGCCTCCAGCCTGAAGCTCTCTGATGGGTCTTACCTTGTTTGTACCATTTACTATACCTCCATGAATACATCCCAAGATTACAGGTCCACCTGCAGGGTTCAAACCAGTATGGCCAGCTCCTGAGATGGGGAAGGCATTTGACACATTTCCAATAAATGGTGCATCTTATTACAGAAGTGCAGTTTGCTCTTTTCCTTCTCTACAAGGTTATCTTAGAAGGCATTCCCGAAAAAGGTAAATTACATCTGAGAGAAGCCCAGACCATTCTGTCCTGCCCTCCTTTCTAGTAGTGAAGGTCTCTGATACTCAGCTGCTGCTGATATACAGTAAAAATGCCACTTATATGCCAAAAAAGTAACTTATACATTGTTGGCTGAGTATGATTTTAAAATGTCTCTAAAATCTATTCTACATGGAAATCCACATATCCTGCCTAGTGGGGACAAGGAAGGCATTATCACTTGCTATGAGTAGTTGTTCCTATTCTAAGTCTAATAGTAAAAATCTTCTAATTGATATAGAAGAGCCTCACCAACAAAACATTTTTTACACAAAATATTTTCTCAAAACAGCCTCTTTTGCATGGTTATATACTTACCATCCCAGTGTTACTGTCTGTTCCAAGACTGACTCTTCAGTCTTGCGTAAGAATGGTGCAGTGGCAAGGAGGGGCCTGCTATGAGTTATCAGAGTCCTCACATCTTTGCCAGGAGGAGTACAGCAGACAAGGATTTCTTCCTATTTGTTCTAGGTTTGCTTGGCTTTATTTTTGTCTACTTCCTGATGACATTCTGCTTCCCTTTCACTGGTTTCCAGCCAAAGTTTAAATGGTTCAGAACAGCTTCTGCTGCCTCAGTTCCTATGAAAGATATTTCGTTATTGTGCAGTGAACCCCCAAGGCTTGTCAGACCTTCACCATGTGTGGTGTTCAGAAGCTTAACCTGAAACAGGCTGTCTAATAGTTGTGTGACTACAAGCTAAAACCACTTCAGGCCCAGAGAAGCCCTAAGAACATGCACTGTCAGCTCAGTGCAAACCCTCAAACCTTTTGCTGTTAATAGAAAAAAACTGCATTTACAGGTCTATGATAATTGAGATTTTAAGGAACTGAAGCAACAGAGTATAAACATAGAATGGTCACATATTCAGAAGGAAGAGTGCAAAGGAGAGAAATTGATGGTAAAGACAGTATCACAGTCAGGCTTGTATCTGTCATGAAGCATGAGTGTGGAGAACAAAATGGAGTGAAAATAATCTAATGTCTACTATGGAAACATAGGAAGCTTTCTAACCTATCGTGGGAAGGTGGAGCTGGGCTGACATCACTGAAATAGTGATGGATCTTTAAAGCTCTTTGTGACTGAAAGGTGATTAGCTCCAAAAAACTCACTCTCATCACACTGTCAGATAGCAATGACAGAGACATCTGTCGTTGGATGAGAGGGAGCTTCAGACAAGCCCTGCCTTAACCTCAGATTTTTGGCAACAGCTTAAATTTAAGAAATCACTCTGGCCATCATGTTCTAAGGATGGCAGATCAGGTCTATTTGTAAGATGAATTATTTATTAAACAGACAGGAGATAACATATGAAAGATCTTAATCAGAAGTACTTACTACACAGTATAAAACTGAAAGAAATACTAGTAGAGTACATAATACAGTGCATGGGATCAAGGTACCTATATTAAAGCTAGCAAACAAAATAATGTTGATTAGGAGCCAAATATAACTTACTCTCAAAATGACAAAAGTATACACAGAGTTCTTTCACTCAGCCTCCAGAGGAGACTAATTGACTATTTCCTATTTGAGTTATCTGACTGATTAACAAGAAACAGATAAGCACTTGTGGGGGGTCAGATGCCCTGCTACAACATCTGGGGTTTCTGCTTTTGCATCCTCTCTACTGACAGCAGGACAGCCTCAAGATTAGTGTGCTGCTGAGTTTGCAACTTGGAGGCTGATAGTTAAAAACTCATTTTGATAATTCTGGTTTAGCCATACAGAAGTGGAGCTTCAGAGTGTAAGTTTCCACCAGAATGAGTAAAGTTCACCAGAATCTCACATTCCTCTTTGGAAGCAAAACCTATGCTGTGACAAGGATTTCTACACACACTGACTGAGGTACCACTGACAATCTTAAGAACTTCCCAGGAAATCTCAAAAGCTCCAATGGCAGGCTCTGCTTTGAAAATTTGAAGAAGAATAGAGCTGAAGGTTTTGGAGACCACCAGCATCAGGCCTGGGCATAGCCACGACCTGTATGCCATGCCTTACTGAGCAGGCGAGAGATTCAACTGCATTTGATTTGCACACACACATGCTCCCAAAACCTCCTCACTTTCCTCCCAGACCTCCCTATCCTCCCCCTTCCCTGTGCAGTCTCCTGTTTCTTTTTGCACCAGAACCACTGAGGACATTGATCCCTCTCAAGCCTTTGCACACTGTGTTGGTTTTAGAGCTCTGCTTTGAATGTCCACTCAGTTCTCTCCCCTCCTAAGACCCTGGGTCTTTGTAATTGGTGCTCCTTGACCTTGTTTCTTTTTATTTTCTCTTCTGCTATCACTGCTGAGAAATGAGCTGATATTTTCACACAGTTGTGCAGAACATGTGGCAGACCTTCCTCCTGACAGGCAATTGTCAGCTAAGTCCACCTCTTCACAAATTATGCTGCATTATGTTTCCTATCTGTACAGTTCTGTGTTTTTAACAGTATTGAATTTTGTGTACTATTTAATGGCACTGTTTTGCTGAGTTTCATGGAAGCCTTCTGCATTCCTAACATATCAATCCTTGTCTTTAGTGCCTGAAACAGCATCATCTCATTGAAAATGTGTTCCTCCTGTTAAACGTCCCTCTGGCTTACTTTAACAGTACCTTTGACAACGCAGGCAACTGCACAAATAACTTTTCTCTTTCACTCTGTGTCTTTCAAGATAATTTATATGAGTAAGAAGCTTTCTTTGATCACTGCCAAAAGTGTTATAGAAGGGATAATCAGTTGGACATTAGAGGACAAAAAGCTGTACCATCACAAAGGTACACAAAAGTTCTAAAAAGAAAAATGGTGTCGAAAGACTAATGGCAATGCATTGTTTTTGTTTTTACCCGTAAAAATCAAAACAAATGAAAACTGCTGCTGAAGTGAATTCAAATGAATCTACTCTTTATTCTCTACATATTGAGATGGTAGCAAATATCAAATATTAAACAGAGTGACAGAGGGCTCACATTTTGTGCAGCCCTCAGATCACTTTGCTGCCTCATGGCGTTCTCACTCTTCCTCTTCTATCTTCTTGCCATGAATGTCACGGCTCTTCACTCGGAGCTTGTTGACCTGTGACTCTGCAATGTCAGCCCGCTCCTCGGCTTCCTCCAGCTCGTGCTGGATCTTGCGGAACTTGGAGAGGTTGACATTGGACAGCTCCTCCTGTGTGGGGAGAGGGAGTCAGGGGTGAGGAGCCCAGGGCAGGGGTTTTGTTCCTGCTGCACCTTGGCCTTACAGGGGTGCAATTCTCAATCCCCCTCCCACCAGTGCTCACACATCAGCCTCACACAGAGCTCCTCATCCTCCCCTTTTCAGGACCCTGCAGGGACAAGCTTCACCAGGACTACATTGCACATGCAATTTTGTCCCTTGGGTTTGTCATTTCTGCACTTATTCTCCCACTACTTCTCTGTATGACTTACAGGGTTCAGAAGACCCTGAAGCCTTCTGCTGCTGATTATTAGCAGAGATTCAGGAACTTGTCAGTCTGTGGATGTGGCCCCTGGCTTTGTTTACTCTGACCTCCTGTGTGAAACAGGCTGCAGAACTTCCCTTAATGAACCTCCATGAATGCAGGGTGCCCAGAGCTCATCAAGTCCTTGTGACACAATAGCAAAGCAGCGAAGCCAAGACTGTTGTGTCTCAGGAGTTTCTTTCACACCTCTCTCCTGGTATTCAGCCTCATTCAATGTGTGTCCTGCCTCAATGGAATGTGACCCTTGTCCATTCTCCAAGCAATACTTACAGCCTCCTCAGCTTGTCTCTTGTAGGATTTCACTTTCATTTGCAGCTTGTCCACCAGATCCTGCAGCCTGAGGACATTCTTCCTGTCTTCCTCAGACTAGGGAGGTTGGCAAACAGGAAAGAAAGTCAATTCTTGGTTCTGCATCATGCAAGGTTAACAATTCCCCTTGGGAATGGTGTGTGCAAAATGTGATTTGCTGTGAGAAAACCCTGTCAGCCCAGGAGACCTCCTGCCTTACCTGGTAGGTCAGTTCCTTCACCCTCCGCTCGTACTTGCGCACACCCTTCACGGCTTCAGCGCTGCGCTTCTGCTCAGCATCAACCTCCCCTTCCAGCTCGCGCACCTGCAAGGAGAAGCCATCCCTGCAGCTTCCCTGACAGTGTCTCTCCAAGGACACGCTCACTCATGCACAACCCCAGCCCTACACACCCTGGCCTCCAGCTTCTGCAGTTGTTTCTTCCCTCCCTTCAATGCCAACTGCTCAGCCTCTTCCAGACGGTGCTGCAGGTCCTTCACTGTCTGGTCCAGGTTCTTCTTCATCCTCTCCAGGTGGGCACTGGTGTCCTGCTCCTTCTTCAGCTCTTCTGCCATCATGGCCGCCTGATCAGAGCAAAGGGTCAAAGCCATTTTGGGGCTGGAGATATCTGGGGGAGAGTCCATTCCCCATCAGCAATGCAAGGAGTGCCCAACTCACATCTGTGATGGCCTTCTTGGCCTTCTCCTCAGCATTGCGGGCCTCCTGGATCGTGTCCTCCATTTCACTCTGGATCTGGGAAATGTCTGTTTCCAACTTCTTCTTGGTGTTGATCAAGCTGGTGTTCTGTGCAAAAGGAAAGACAGGATTCCTACTGTCAGACCAAAGGCC
This sequence comes from Lichenostomus cassidix, assembly GCF_008360975.1. Classification (NCBI taxonomy): domain Eukaryota; kingdom Metazoa; phylum Chordata; class Aves; order Passeriformes; family Meliphagidae; genus Lichenostomus; species Lichenostomus cassidix. The sequence continues at coordinate 9,450,151 of NC_139498.1, forward strand.
TCCACATCAAGGTCTGAAAGTGCAGGTATAGTTTAGGAAAATCTTTAGTTCAAGGGACTTCTTTAGCACCAGAGCAGTAAACCAGACACTGGGGACTTGCTGGAGGGGTTGCAGCACAGTTCCTCCAAAGTTTACACATTTGTAAATGTGTAAAACTTTGTAAATGTGTACACAGTAAATCACTTGCAAGATGCATAACAACCTAAATCTTTGTTATCTCTTATGAATGGGAACAATTTCCAGCAGGGACTGACCTGGGTGTGGAGGAGCTGTGCACGTTCTGTGGCATCCAGAAGCTCCTGCTCAGCCAGTTTCCTTGACCTCTCTGTCTGCTCCAGGGCTGCCCGTAGCTCCTCAACTTCAGCCTGCAGCAGGTTTGCCCTGCGTTCCACCATGGCCACTTGCTCCTTCAGGTCATCCTGTGTCCTGAGAGCATCATCCAAGTGCAGCTGTGTGTCCTGGAAAGAAAGACAAGAGAAATACCCATGCATCAACATGTGCTTAAGTGGCAAAAATGTCAGGGATCTCATTTTTCTCTTTCTGTAGGTTTGCTAAACAGACCTTGAGAACTCCCTGCGTGTTTCTCAGGTTCTTCTGTGCCTCAGCAGCCTGGCGGTTGGCATGGCTCAGTTGGATCTCCATTTCATTCAGGTCTCCCTCCATCTTCTTCTTCAGCCTCAGGGCTTCATTCCTGCTCCTGATCTCAGCATCCAGAGTGCTCTGCATGGAGTCTACAACTCGCAGGTGGTTTCTCTTCAGCTGGTCAATCTCCTCATCTTTCTCTGCTATCTTCCTGTCAATCTCAGACTTCACTTGGTTGAGCTCAAGCTGCAGGCGCAGGATCTTCCCCTCCTCGTGTTCCAGCGAGGCCTGCACAATTCAGCATGAAGAGTGACTTGAGCCACTGCTTGCTTACTTTCTAAGTAATCTTTTATGCAGTTCCACATGAAATCTAGGCTCGCTATCCTGATGTGTCTCCAAATAGCTACACCCATCCTCTTGGTGGTGACCCTATTTATTATCATTGTACTTACCTCAGCTTCCTCCAGGGAGGCTTGCAGTTCAGATTTCTCCTGCTCAATCTGCTTCTTGACTTTCTCCAGCTCATGAATTGCCTTTCCTCCCTCAGCAATCTGCTCCGTGAGGTCAGAAATCTCCTCTGTGGGAACAAACACCAATGGCACGGTCAGGCACACAGCAGAATGGCAAGGGCCCTGTCCCACCAAGGTGTCCCACCAGACATCTCTGCAGACCTGCAGGCACAGACCCATGAAGGATGGTGGTAATGGCTGATAGTGAGAAAGCCCACTGAGGAGCAGAGGGACTCACGCTGCAAGTTCTTGTTCTCGCGCTTCATGGTTTCCAGGTGGTCCAAGGACTCCTCATAGGCATTCTTCATCTTGAACAGCTCTGTGCTGAGAGAGCGCGACTCCTTCTGCGAGGCCTCCAGCTCAGCCTGAGTTTCCTCATACTTCTGCTTCCATTCTGCCAGGATCTGAAGAGAAACAGAGTGTGAGTAGGGATGGGGCAATCACAGGGGGATGCTCTGGCCAGGAGTCGTGGTGCTGGAGGCCAAAAGACCTTGTCAAAGTTCTTCTGCTTCTTATCCAGAGCAGCACAGGCAGCATTGGATCTCTCCACGTCAATCATGAGGTCTTCCACTTCATTTTGCAGCCTCTGCTTTGTCTTTTCCAGGGAGGCACATTTGGCATTGACAGCCTCAACATGTTCCTCTGCATCTTGCAGGCGCTGTGCCAGCTTCTTCCTGGCAGGAGACAGCACAGTGCCATGTTAGAGCTTGGAAGGGCATCAGCTCTGTTCTGTCATAAGAGCGCAGTTCCTCACGCGAGTTTTGAGCGAAGCACTTTTTACCCATATACAAAAGGATTTACCGTCTGCTGTGTCCTTTCACCTATGGAATATTCAGCCTGTCCTAGCACGTCCACAGCTTATGTTCTCCCTTCCCATCTGCAATATTTCTCTTCCTCCCTCTCACCCCTTTACCACAAAGGCAGAGTCTCCTTGCCTTCATCCTACTCTGTTCCTAACCCAATCTCAGAATCTGCAATTTCTGTTGACCAGCCTCAGTCTTCTCCAGTCATTTTCCATCCTGCTTCCCACATACTTGGCCTCCTCGAGCTCCTCCGTGCGCTGAATCGCGTCAGTCTCGTATTTGGTTCTCCACTGGGCCACCTCCCCGTTGGCCTTGGACAGAGCTCGCTGCAGCTCCCCCTTGGCCTCCTGCTCCTCCTCATATTGTTCCCGGAGCAAGTCACAGTCGTGGCGAGCAGACTGCAGGGCGTGGGCCAGGGCGTTCTTGGCCTGTGGGGACATGGGTTTGCTAACTTGAATACTTTTCTTGAAATGCCTCCTGACTGTGAAGTTGACAGTGAAATTGGAATGAAATTCTAATTGGGCAAATGTAGAGCTTGGAGCTGATGAGGCCCTCAGTGACACATTCTGGGGGATCAGCACCTGCTATTGACAGCTCCTCTGTGGACACTTATCAGTGGATTGTGTAAATGTGGGGCTGAATCCTGTCTTAGAGAGGATCATCAGAATCTCATGGAAGCCTTGTAGATGACTTCCTCCAGCACCTAAAGCACCCTGCTTCCTTCCCTCTCTAGTTGAAGAATAGGGGTTTGTGCATTAGTGCTGCTCCCTCCAGTCGCATATGTGCTTGGAAAAAGAGCACTGAACCAGTCTAGTGTCAGACAGGATTCCCCAAATGTTTTTAGGGGTGATGTACACTGTGGATCATAGGGCACTTCCAGACCTTGATTTCTTCCTCTAGATGTCTCTTGAGCTCCTCAATCTGTTGGGTAAATCCTTGCTTGCCCCTAGACAGCTGAGAAATCAGAGCATCTTTCTCCTCCACCTGGCGTGAATATTCACCTGGGAAGAAAAACGAAAAGGAGGGAGTAGACTATTCCTCCTACAGCCTTCAGCCTGTAAGGCCAATGTAACCAGAGAGCTTAGACCAGTTGTCAATTTGCACCCCCTGGTTTGCTCAGGGCATGCAGGTCCTGCCTTTCACTTCAGGGCTGAGGATGTCTCACCTGACTCTGTCTGCAAACGAGCTCTTTGCGTATTGAGGTCATTGATCATGCGCTGATTCTGCTCCTCCTTCGTTTTAATCTCACTCAGCTGATCTTCCAGTGTGCGGCACATCTTCTCCAGGTTGGCCTAGAGAGGAAACAACAGAAGGGAAAAGAGATTATCCTCTGCACTCTGCATTATTGTCACAGCGAGGATTTTGTTTCTGGGAATATGACTGGAAGTGGCACCTTTTATGCCACACATTGGTCCTGTCAGCATGTTCTCCTGCAACTACATACCTTGGCTTTGGAGACAGACTCCATGTTACTGGCCAAGTCATCAATCTCCATCTTCAGCTCACTCTTCTCCTTCTCCAGCTTCTGCTTCACACGTTGCAGGTTGTCGATCTGCTCCCCCAGCTCAGCTGTGCTGTCCGCGTGCTTCTTGCGCAGGGCGGCAGCCGTGGCTTCGTGCTGCAGCGTGGCCTCTTCGAGGTCACGGCGCATCTTCTGAAATTCTGCCTCTCGCTTCTTGTTCATCTCAATCTGAGCTGCTGTCGCCCCTCCTGCTTCTTCCAGGCGCTCGCTGATCTCCTCCAGCTCCCTCGACAGGTCAGCGCGATGCTTCTCTGCTTTAGCGCGAGAGGTTCGCTCTGCCTCAATTTCCTCCTCCAGCTCCTCAATACGAGCCTGGACAACAGCAGGGACCCTTCACAGCCTTGCCCTCCTCCTGCCTGAGCTGAGCCTGAGCAAGGGAGGGGAAGGAACAGAGACTTGCCTGCAATTCCTTGATCTTCTTCTGAAGTTGCATGCCCAGGGCTTGTTCATCCTCGATTTTGCTCTGGATCTGGCTGATTTCAAAGTCTTTCCTTTGGGCAAAGCAAACTGTGTTAGAGCTCAAAGGAAAAAGCCAAGTGATCCAGCCCAGCACTCAGGTGCCCCAGAGCCACACTTACTTCTTCAGCTTCTCATCCAGCTGCTGCTTGTCATTCTCCAAATCCATGATGCTGTCCTGGGCCAGCTTCAGGTCTCCTTCCAGTTTCCTCTTAGCTCTCTCCAGGTCCATGCGCAGTTTCTTCTCTTGCTCCAGGGACCCTTCCAGCTAAACACAACAACACAGCAGTGCTCTACCAGCCAGCTCAGCCTCCAGACCTGTCCTGTTCCTGCTCTATGTCTCTGTGCTTACATCGTCCACTTGCTGCTCCAGCTTGGTCTTGGCTTTGGTCAGTGTATTGACTTTGTCCTCTTCAACCTGCAGGTCATCCAGGGTCTGCTGATGGGCCTCTTGGAGGGCTTTCTTCTCTTTTGTCAGCTTGGCAATGGTCTCGTCCAGGGTTGCCATCTCCTCTGTCAGGTTTTTCACCTACAAGTAAGAGCAATTGTTAAAATTCAGGGGAAAACATGGTAGCTGTTTTGGTCAAATTTTCCATCTGCTGTGCTTAGCCTGAAGTTGTGCTTTTCCTTTCAGTGCTTAGCTCAGGCCCAGCTCCTATGTTCAAAGGGCAACATGTCCTTGGGTTGCTCTTTTGCTCCTAGAAACATTGATTTTTCTGTCTGGCTCTGTGATTCCTTGTTTGTGTACCTTGTTTTCCGTGGCATGTTTTTCCTTCTCCACCTTGGCCAGTGTTAGCTCAAGGTCATCAATATCTTTCTTCAGCTCTGAACATTCATCCTCCAGTTTCCTCTTCTTGGCTGTCAGTTCAGCATTAATTTCCTCTTCATCCTCAGCCCTTTCTGTCAGCTCCTTAATTTTGGCTTCCAGCTGGATTTTGTTTTTGATGAGCTGGTCACACCTTTCTTCTGCATCTGCCAAGCTATCTGCTTCCTGGTGGGGAGACAGAATTTTGTGGGTTGTAATGTCTTGAATTTTCTCTGTTCTCCCTTTTCTTGCACTGAATAGGTGCATTTAAAAGTGATGGGTGAACCTGACCTTCAACTCCACCAAGAGAAGGATCTTGAGTGATGTCTACTGGGAAACCTTGTCATTTGGAATCAATATTTATGCCAAAGTTTTTGTATCTCCTAAATATTCTTTCCAGGGTGGTTATCCATGAGGATGCCTCCCAGCACAAGGACTAACAGAGAACAGGACGGGGGTTACTTCAGTTTCTAATTTCAGCAGCAGCAATGTCTTGGACTATTTTTTTTTCTCATGGAAAATATATCTGCTCTCTTTTCTTTTTAGTTGTCTCTACAACTGTCTTGAAATATTTGTTTTTTAAAGGCTTTTCTATTTCTGAGAATACTTTACTTGAGAAAGAAATTATTCACTTTTCTATAAAATTGCATTAAAATTGCTGCAGGACCAAGAGTTCTGTCCTATCAACTACCTCTATGGCTTCTTTCGAGACCTGGTCTAGGATCTCCTGTGCTAACCAGCTGATTGCTTCATTGGGTTTTAAGCAACTGCCCTGTCCTATTTGAGTTTGAATGGGAAGTATTCATGTTTCTGAAAATAATCAAGGCTCTCTTGTTTAGTTGTAAGTAGGAAAAGTAGGTCTTTCTCGGGTTTGCCTTTACTACATTAGATAGAACAAGTGCTTTGAAGGTTGAGATATTTTCCTTCCAGCTCTGAGCTCTCCACTGTTCAATACACCTTGCCTGGTGTTACATGGCTCTTTCCTCAGACAACAGGAATGATGAGTGACATGTGGGGCTGCCAGCAGTCTCACCATGCCCTGGCCAGCGCATGCTTACTCAACATTAGAGTGCCTTAGAGTGTGTGATTTAAACTGTTTTCTACCACCCATTGATTCCTGTGAGTCTCTATGTGGGACAAGAAGCATTCTTACAGTTTATCATTATTTTTTCAGGGAGAAATGAATGGTGATACTCACTGCCTGCACTTGGAGCTGCAGGTCATTCTTCTCCTGCACCAGGGCCACCATTTTCTCCTCCAGCTCCTTCCGCTTTGCCTCAGACTTTGCAAGCTCTTCCTTGGTTTTCTCAAACTCTTCCTTCATGCTGGCCATTTCCTTCTCAGACTCTGCACTCTTCAGCAAGGGCTTGATCTTGAAGAACAGCTTCATCCATGGCCAGTGTTTGACATTCATGAATGAACGAACGTTGTACTGAATGCAGAAGATGGACTCCCTGAAAAGAAATTCACATAGTTATTACATGAGTTTGGTGTGATCAATTTAAACTTCATTAGTCAAGTACCATGAAAATCAACTAAATATGAGAAAAGTCTACCTCCTCTCCACCATTTTCCTATACTCCACTCTCATCAAGAAGCCTCTACACCTTGCTTGTGTGCGAGTGATAATTTCTGCCAACTTGTCGTCCCGCATCTCCTCCAGGAGTCCCAGCAGCCCAGCTTTGAAGAATACCTTGAGAAAGGAAATGTTGCACCATGTCATTGTAATGAAGGACAGAACACATGCACAGAGTCACTCAGGATCCTGACAGACTTTAATGGCCATGATCGGTATCACCTTGGACCCTCTGCAAAATCCTCTGTCCAAGGGCTTATGACTTCCCATAATCTCAGCCCTAAGCATTCAGTCCCTGTCTGAGCTGTGTGTCGTGAGTACAGGTTTCCAGTTCAGCCAAGCCTCAGCCACCCCTATGCCTGGTCATGGACACTGGTGAGCTCTACCATGACCTACTGAATTACTTAATGTCTTGATGTTAGACCAATCTCACTGCTGTATAGACATCCATGAATTAATGACTAGAGCCTTGCCTTGTTAGCCTACCCATATCTGACCCTGACAAATCTTGAAAACCAAGGCTTTATGGCTTCACTCTAGACTATCCTTACTCTAACAAACCTGGACTTTCAGTTGAGTCTGACTGCAATTCCTGGGTCATCCTCACATGCTTTGATTGAGTGCTGTGGGGCTGGGCACTTGCTGGTAATGGCCCCTGGTCTGGCAGCTCTATTGTGTTATTGTGCTGTGCCTGATCCCCTGACAGAGCCCACTATTATTGCTTTTGACAACCTTTTAACACAGGTCTCTTTTTTACCTTGGTGTGACCAAATCTGTACTGGGTGTGGTCAACATCAATGGACCCAAGGAGCTTCTCTGAAGCCTTCTTGTTGTCCATGAACTGTCCCTCTGGGATAGCACTGGCATTAAGTACTCTATATCTGCAGAAGAAGAAAGAACATGAAGAAATCACAATCATAGAAACCACAACTTGATGGTAAAACCAATGATTCAACCACCGGACTTCTCAGACTGTACTGCTCAGACTGTACAGTAGAACCAATCTCATGCCTGGAGATGCCTCATCCTGTCAGGACAGGATATAGGAAATATTTTTAATAGCAGTTCTAAGTGCAAGAGCATCCTGATCTCACCACTCCCACATAATCATGAACTGAGGGTGAAACATGTATATTCCAAATCAGTACCAATTAAAAAAAAAGTTTAAAGTATATTATAATGACCAGGTTCTTCAGCTCGGTCTGAATGGGCAGAGAGATGCAGTACTCTTACCTCTGTTTGAAGTCAGCATAGAGGACTCTGCTGGGGAACCCTTTCCTGCAGATCCTGATCCCTTCCAGCACGCCGTTACAGCGCAGCTGATGCAGCACCAGCTCATGCTCCATGGCACCTGACAAATACCACCATTAGTGACTACCCTGCTGTTTGACACTCAGAAGAGCTGCTGCTGCTGCTGCTCAAGATTTTCTCCTCTTGGCTTGCCTTACCAGGTGTTTTAGTTTCATTTGGGATGATGCACCGTACAAAATGGGGGTGAGTGCTTCTCAAGTTAGCCATCAGCTTGTTTAAATTCTCCTGTGACATTACAAGGAAAAGTGCAGAATAAATCTGGTAAGAACCTCATGCTTCTCTATATTGTACATAAAATACCTTTGTCTTTCTGTGTCTTGAACTATGACAAACACGATTACGTTGGTGTAAAACTTATATAAATATTAATGAGACTCTTCTTAGAGAATTACAGGCCTTCTTTCTGACTGCAGCTTCACTGAACTCCAATGTTATTTAAGTGGGTATTTTATTGAGGAAATGAATTCCGCTCTTACCCTGAAGAGAGCTGAGACAGTCTGGAAAGAAGAACCCTTCTTCTTGCCTCCCTTCTTGCCACCACCACCACCAGCCTCTGCAGATCAAAAACAAGAAAAAAAATGTTTTACAGTATGGACAATATATAATGGAAACTACAGAACACAAAGCCACTTTATGTTTCTAGTGTTTGCAGCTGTAATTCTGAGAAAACTTTGTCCCACACTGAAAATACAATTTTTACAAAACTAACCTGCATCTGCTCCACCATAGCTGGCAAAGAGTAAAGCCAGGGTCTTCACAGATGATTTCTGGTACAGCCCAATGACAGTTTCATTCAGAGGGTCCTTGTTCTTCTCCAGCCAGCCAGTGATGTTGTAGTCCACTGTTCCAGCATAGTGCACCAGGGAGAAGTGAGCTTCAGCCTTGCCTTTGGCAGGCTTGGGCTTCTGGAAGTTGTTGGACTTGCCCAGGTGCTGATCATAGAGCTTGTTCTTGAAAGAGGTGTCAGTTGCCTTGGGGAACATGCACTCCTCTTCCAGGATGGAGAAGATGCCCATGGGCTGGGAGAAATCACAAGAAGGGAGAAAGAAAGGAAGGCTGTTGGTGGGAGTCCAGGCTACTTTTCCATGCTTGAAGTGCAGACGATGCAGGACTGATGACACAGATGTGCATCTCCCCAATTCTCTTTCCCAGACTAAACTAAATTTCAGTGTCAAATATTTTGGTTAACTGATGCTACATGTCTGGCTGTGAGTTCCTTCTAAGATCACTGTGCCTCAGAAAGATCACACAATTCCAACACACATCTGATAATAGCATGGGAAAATATGGGAAAAGTACCTTCTCAATGAGCTCAATGCAGGCAGCCAGGTCCATGCCAAAGTCAATGAACTCCCATTCAATTCCCTCCTTCTTGTACTCCTCCTGCTCCAGCACGAACATGTGGTGGTTGAAGAACTGTTGCAGTTTCTCATTGGTGAAGTTGATGCACAGCTGCTCAAAGCTGTTGAACTGCAAAAGCAAGGAAAGGTGCACAGGTTCTCAAGGTGTGCCAAAACCCACAGGCCTTTGCTAGCATTCTCCTAAGGCTGTTTGAAGTTCAAACTGAAGTCCCAACCCCACTGTACTGGCATATGTTTCCTTATCAGGGCTTCTACTGTAATACTCACTGTCCTTCAAGGACTTTAAAATTATTACTTTTGAAATCAGAAGTAATAATTCTTTTTCACTGTACTAGTCAACAGCAAATCCTTTGGTAAGCTCAGTAGCTCCATCATGTCAGTTCTCTGACCTCCTGGGCAGTAGGAACCTCCTCAGTGACTCACCCAAGGATTTCTCTGGCCTCAGATCAACAGTCTGGGGCTTTCTATGCTCTGACACAGAAGTCCTTGCATCATCACTGCATTCAGAGCACAGGAAACATGCTGTGAACTTGCCCAGATCACTACCTTTCCTTGGCTTTTCCAAGAGCATCCAGCCCTTTGGCCCACAGCTGGGTGAGCCTTAGTCTCCTATCTGTTTCTGAGTCAAGACCCTTCCTTGCCCATTGCTTGACTGTGGTGTCAAATCCATGTTCCTTACATCAAAGATCTCAAAGCCAGCAATGTCCAGGACACCAATGAAGTACTGCCTGGGCTGCTTTGTATCCAGCTGTTGGTTGATACGAACAACCATCCACAGGAACATTTTCTCAAACATAGCCTTTGCCAGGGCACCCACTGAATTGTTCACCTAGAGCAGAGGAGACAGGACAGGAGTTACCTCTGAGGGTCAAAGAAAAATGCACACGTACTACTTCAAGCCATGCATTTGCAACCTCCAGATGTTACCTGTGTCACATTTTGACCTTTGGTCACGTATTCATTCCCAACCTTGACTCGGGGGTAACACAAGGCCTTGAGAAATTCAGCTGAGTTAAGGCCTGTTAGGTAGGCAGCCTTGTCAGCCACTAGATGTGGGGAAAGAGAGAGTGAGAAAAGTATTTATCTCTGGACAATCTCTAGAATTCAATGATGTCAACAACTCTGCTGTTCATGTTCTAGGAATGGAAGAACATTGACCTCATCCCACACAGAAGGCCTGTGAAGGAATACAAATTCTGGAAACTAATGATGGTCTTCTTTGAAAGCAAGAACAGGTATGGCTTGGATAGGAACAGCTTGAACCTGGAACTTCCTGGAAGAACTCCAAAAGCCTCTAGGAATACATAAGGCAAGGTACGTTCTTCTTCTGTGGGAAGGGGATTTCTGGATACTACAGCTTGCAGGAGTTATTTCCCCGAAAACATAATTGCCTCCCAGGGTGTCTTGGAGTGGTTGGAGGTTTTCAAGAGAGAGAGAAAGAGATATCCTGTGTTCAAACTGAAGGTCTTGCTTTCAGGCAGTATGCATTTGGGGAGCAACCATTGGATAGAATAATGGAATATGCCATTACTAGGAAAGCATGTCTTGCAGTTAGAGGGACCAGCTGTAAAGATGGTATTCTCCATGTTTTATAGGGAGACATGGGCCAACTGCAGTGCCTTTGGAGGCTAACATATTGCCTCTGGAGGCAGAGAAGGGCATGGCACAAATGGGTCCCTGAATTTGCTGATACCTTCTGTGCCATCAGGCTCTGCCTGCTCCTCTCGTTGTTTCTGCTTGAACTTCAGGTTCCCGTAGTGCATGACAGCCCCTGTCAGCTTGTAGATGGCTGTTTTCTCATCTGCAGTGAAGCCCAGGATGTCAATGGCACTCTGCAGTCAAAACAATGAATTCAAAAATGTGTCCTTAGTGAGTCAGAGCGGCCACCCTTGCAAAATGCCCAGTAGGTCCCTTCTTGCTGTGTTACTTACATCTGTAGCCATCAGCTCCTCCTGGTCATCAATGCTGGGAACAGTGACCTCCCCTTGACTCACATAGTGGAAATCATAAGGGTTGGTGGTAATGAGGAGCATGTCTGAAAGTAGGGAGAGTAAAGGCATAGGCTTAGTGTTTCCAGTCAGGTGAGAGAGGGAAGTGATCACCCTCAGTGATCATCCTCAAAAAGCCATAATGTTCCTTCCTACCAATTAGCTCTGGCTTCTTGTTGGACATGATCTGATAAAAGATGTGGTAGCTTCTTTCCGCCTTGAGCTGGAAAGTGACTCTGGACTTCTCCAGCAGATCTGCCCAGAGAGGTAGAAAGAGTTAGGCACTTGTGGGAATGCAGATGGACGTGTGAATTTGGGATGGGAGCAGTCCAGGAGAGTCTCTTACAAGTTTCAATGTCAGCAGAAGCCAGTTTGCCTGTGGCCCCAAAGTGGATTCTGATGAATTTGCCCTGTTAAGCAGAAGCAGCAGCAGGTCAGCCTGGATGTGTTCTGCTGATGTCTCCTTTACATGAAGAACTGCTCAGGCATCATTTGTCTTGCCACGATGGCAAGAGATTTTATGCAAAGCAACAACTTACAAAGCGTGAGGAGTTGTCATTCCTCACGGTCTTGGCATTTCCAAAGGCCTCCAGCAGTGGGTTGGCGCTGATGATTTGATCCTCAAGCGTTCCCTGCAGGGAGGTAATTCTTCAGTGATTGTGTTTAGCTCACATGGCAATGACAGGCCAGGTTTTCAGTCTCTTCTTCCTGACTCACCTGCATTTTGCCTGATGACTGTTCCTCTTTCTTCTTCTCCCCACTGGCTGCAATTGTTGCAAAGTACTGGATGACACGCTTTGTGTTCACAGTCTTCCCAGCACCGGATTCTCCACTGTCAAAGCCAAGAGAGAAACAGAGAGTCAGACAGGAGGTCCTCTGGCACTGAGGAGTCCCACAGGGATGTGAGCAGGGGGTGTTATCAGCAGGTACATACGTGATCAGGATGGACTGGTTCTCCCGATCTGTGAAAAAAGCAGTAATGAAGAAATTATTGGTATGTGTTCTGAATATCATTGATAAAATTGTTCATGTGACTTTTAGAAAATGAACTATCAGTAGGCGGCTATTTCCAGTCATAAACCCATCTACCTTCACCCCAACTTCCTTTTGAACATTTTCTTGTTCCCAGCTGGGGCTGGAAAGCTGATATATCAACCCTGAGGTTGTTGTCAGGTGCATCACACATGCACTTCTTTTTCTGGATATTCCCTTCATGCCAAGCTGTTAATTTTCATTATGAAAATGCTTCCAACTAAGGTCAGTTTTGTAGAGTTACTGATTTAATCATCTTCCAGTATGCTGAAGTGAACCTCATAAAGTTTATTACATAGGAACAACCATTCCTAATCAGTCCATAAGCCTCTTAAATGTTTTTTATGTTGGTGGCTGATTGATTATTGCCTAAAGAAAATCAGAGTAACATCATAAATATGTAGTAACCTTTACCAGAGTAGTCTCCCATGCTCTACAATATTGAAATTTTGGTACTTCCAAAACTAGATTTGGTATTACTCTGTGGAATACCTTCAGCTGAGTTTGCTTTCCACAATTTTGTCTGCTTGGTTTTTTATTCTATGCTCCTATTGTGACTCCATTGATAAAATCTTTGTGACTCCATTGATAAAATCTTTGTGACTCCATTGATAAAATCTTTGCACTATAAAAACTGAAAAATCTGTAGGAAGTCTGAAGAGACTAAAGCATTAGGGAACTAACTCTTAATGGAGGTGTCTAGGTTTGCACTCACAGAGTTCCTGCATTTCTTTTGAAGGTGTCAGAAAGGGTAAATATATGACAACTTACATGAATATGACCATGACAAGACACACTATTCAAACATCAAATTTATATTGACAATTTTCATTGTATTCTCTTCCAATTAACCTGCTTAATGCTCGGAATACTGCAGAATTAAATACAGTAATTGGGGACAGAAGAGTGTAAAAGATGTATTTTAACATATTAAAATATATCTCTCTCTGTAATCTATTTTTCTGATGAATCTGCTCTTTCCTAAAATTCTGAAGATTTAGACAATGCTAGAAAAGTTTTCTCTACCCTTCTTTGGTATTGCTTTTTTTTACATTAATGAATGGAAAAGAAGAAATTGTTTCTGAAATGGAGAAAGGAAGTATCAATTTTACAAGCAGATATCACTGCAATGTCTGACTAAGACTGCTTCTGAAGTTTTGGTAAAGCTACCATAGAAAGCACTGGCTCCAACATTGAATGTACTTACGCTTTACACACAGTGTTATTTACAGAACTCCACCCTATTGACTTTCATTGACTTTCCTGCATAGCAAATCGTTCAAAGAACAATCCTTTCATCTGAGAAAAAGCAGAATTTTAAAGTATATCCAAAATTCTTTAATGGAAAATCTGACAAATGTAGTCAGTGTTAAATCATATCCTCCCAAATACACTGGACACGAAATTTTAACATTCATTTCTAAAAACCTGATCTAAATGATGATGTTCAGTAAAGAATCTATTTACAGTGATGACAGAACATCCACCTTTATAGTAACATTAAACGGAAATATTTTGCAGTGAAAAGACTCTCCTCTGTGAGTGTTCAAAGCCAAGTGATTTTAAAGAAAACCAAGTAACTCACCAGTGAGCATGAACTGATAGGCATTGTCAGAGATGGAGAAGATGTGTGGAGGAGCCTCCTGACGCTTCTTGCCTCGGTAGGCCAACACCACCTCCGGGTTGTACACCGGCAGCCACTTGTAGGGGTTGACAGTGACGCAGAAGAGACCCGAGTAGGTCTGTGAGGAAGGGAGACAGCACGTTGGCTTCCCCTGAGCCTGGCACAGCAGCTCCTGCGGCTGCCCAAAGGAAGCTGCTGCTGCCACTTACGTAGATCATCCAGGCTGCGTAACGCTCTTTGAGGTTGTACAGCACAGCGGGTTCGTGCAGGTGGGTCATCATGGCCATGTCCTCGATTTTATCGTACTTGGGAGGGTTCATGGAGAAGATTTGATCTTCCTTCACCGTCAGAGTCTGCCAAAGAATAGAGAGATGCATGTATGTCAGCTAAGAACCCAGAGCGGGGATTAAATTTAATTTATAAATCTTGAATTTATTCACCTCTCCACCTTCAGTCTTGACAGTGACCTTCCCTGCATCCTTACTCTCGATTTTCCCTTTCACATAGGACTCTTTGGGATGAGCCACAAAGACGCATGTCTTGGCATCAAAAGGTTTGTTCTGGGCCTCAATTCTCTCCTTCTCTGACTTTCGGAGGTAAGGGGCTGCCTCCCCAAAGGCAGCCATGTCAGCGTCTGGAGTCGACATCGCTGCACTTCTACAGGAGGCACAGCCAGCAGGGTATCCTGTAGGGTAGAAGATGTGTTGTGTCAGCAAGTGAACAGCTTTATGTGGAACAAAGGAGATCCCTTGCACTTTGATTTTTTCAAATATTAAAGTAGGAATAAATAAGTCAAAAGCTGCATTTAAACTTCCCAGTTTTGGTTGAAAATACTTGTATACTTCTCTAAAATTAATCCTTAGACATCCAGCTAAGCAAAAAAAGCACAGAACAGCAGTTAAGCATGCAGTCTGTTGTGAAGTTTAGCAGTATTATTTCAACTTAGGAAATTCTAGCAAAGTTGGGTGTTCCCATAACAGTCTCTGATTTTTTTTTTAATGCTACTGAAAGTCTCTGAAATAATTCCTTTTCTGATAGCAAATAGTGGCTTTCTAAGAATTACTTGCTCTGAATAATTCATTGTGCATTATGACAGATATAAATGTTACTATTTCCTGTTGTCCCTTCCACAAATCTTAGACTCTTGGTGGCAGAGGTCACTGCTGTTTGAAAACATAATTCATTTTGTGTTGCACAGATATCAAGATCTGATATATAAGTTGAAGGAAAATATGCTGCCTTCAAACCTACAGTAAAATTACTGCTCACAGAGTCAGTCCATGACAGAAATGGATATCCAAGTCTTATAGTAAGTTAAATTGAGTGAAAAGGTGTATGTTTTGCCCAGCAGTTCACAGGAGCCAGACACTTACCTTGAAATTTTCTGTCAAGACTGGGCACAGCACTCCAAAGAGACTTTTATAGACTCTGGTATGCAAATGCTTTGGATGTTTCCTCTTCCTTCTGTCAAAATATATTTTGGCAAACCATCTTTGGCAAAATATTGTCTGGCAAACTTAACTAATGGCATAATTGTCATTTGACCTGATATATTTAGAAATGTTTTGCATCTTACCATTCCTGTGGATACATTTCCTATAAATAGTCTGACAGGGCTATTAATATTGGAATGTGGACTAGTCAAGGCACTTAAAGAACTTGGGTGTATGATTTATTGGTTCTTCTACTGTCTTTACAGGTAACTTAATCTTTGGTCCTGATGCGATTTTTTGGGATTTCTGTACTTTTCCAGATGTAAAAGTGAAATAATACAATGTATCTTGTACATGTGGTCCTATGAACTTAAAGCTTGCCTTTGCATCATTAAAAAAGGCAGTTCTACATAAATCATTATTAAAAATCTTTCAGTGATTCACTATATATTATAATGAAAAGGGGGAAACCAGATATATTGTGGGCCAGGATTTTGCCTACAATATCAGATAGAGAGGAATCCAACAGACAGGAAGGTCAAATACGGTTTCAAGTTTGGACATGCAGTTTGTGCCTAGAGTGTGAAAGGTGACTCCTTAGCTATACAAGCAATTAAATATCTATGTGAATAAATCATCACTTGGTATTTTTCAGAAATCAAAAAATTCAACATGTGCATTCTAGAGGAATGTTCACTATTGTAACAATCAGTCATAACTGATACAACAGAAAATTCTTTGTAGTTTCAAACAAACAAATTATTCATAATATCTCATACCTAAAAAAAAGAAAATTGTATGGCTTTTTGTAAATAATTTCAGGTTGTGAAAAAGCTGATTCTTCTGTTACAGAGCTGATATAGAAGAAATGTGTAGCATTTTATAACTAGCACCTTTATTATTAGGAAAATTGTTCATATGAAACTTTATTAAAGATTCTCTAAGGGTTAAGAGAGCCTAACAGGCAAAAGTAACCTAGACCAGGAAATACCTTCAACCCCCAGTAGACATACAGTCAATAAATATATAGAGCAATAAATATATAAAGAGCTTTAAGAGCTTAAGCTCTTTACTCTTGCTAATATTTATGTGCCCATTGTCAGTGTATACCAAGCAATGCTCTCAACCAAGTCAGGCCTTCACTACCTACAACTCCAAAAAAACCTTCAACCCTTCTGCCCAAACACAACTCTACCCACATTCACACACAGAGCATAAGTATGGGGTCCTCTGCACTCTGATACATCTTCAGTCCAGCACTCCCACTCCATCACAAATACCTTGCACTCTTACACATTCACACAGTTCCCAGCAACAAGAGCTCTCAACATGGTGCTGTTTTGGAGCAGTATTGCTGTGGGCAATACTCTGAGAAAGAGAGAATTTGCCAGTAGTTCTCAAGAACGAGTGGTCAACTTCTAGGAAAAAGGGCACTGTCACTTGAGCTGTTTTCAACAGTGTCACTTCTGAACATGCTCTTCTCCTGGTCATTGGCATTTTGATTATTGAAACAGCTCAGTGGATAAAGCTCAGTGAAGAGCACAGGGGCAAGGTCAGTAAAAATGGTACCTGTGATCCAAGGAGATATCCAATGTCAAGCACTGGCATGGGTGTGAAAAGCTTGTTCCAAGGATGAATATGCACCTTTGTGGAGTTCCAAACCAGAGCTCACCCTGGGCTTCTTGCACAGGGCAGGGGGAAGCTGGTAGAAACACCCTTTGCCCTAAACAGGAGGAGCTCAGAAACAAGCTGTGTAAAACAGTGAGCACAGGGGTGTAGCAGAAATCCTGTGTCTCTGGGCAATCTCTGACTTCCACGGACATACAGAACTTAGGAGACAGAATCAGAGAATGGTTTGGGTTGGAAGGAACCTTAAAAGAATCATCTAGTGCAACACCACTGCTGTGGGTAAGAATATCTTTGACTTGATCAGGTTGCTCAAAGCCCCATTCAGCCTGAGCTTGCATACTTCCAATGATGGGGTATTCCCATATTCTGGGGCCAGTCTGTTCTGTGTCTCACTGGCCTCTTCTTAAAAAATGTCACTCTTATATCCAACCAGAATATGGCCTTTTTAATTTAAAACCTTTTCCCCTTTTCCTATGGCTACAGGTCTAAGTAAAAAATGTTTCCCCATCTTATACACCATGCGGTAATTGAATCATGGGCACTCCCCCCAGATGTTTAGACCCAGAAAGCAGAACTAATTGCACTCACTCGAGCTTTGGAATTGAGTAAAGGAAAAGAAGTGAACATTTGGACTGATTCAAAATACACTTTTGGAGGGGTACATGCACAGAGGGCCACCTGGAAAGAAAGCGGCCTTTTGACATCTCAAGGCATATTGATCAAAAATGGAAAACAAACCTTGGATTTACTTGTAAGTATCCAGAAACCAGCAGAAGTTGCCATCCCGCATTGCAGAGCACACCAAGCAGGTAAGAACAAACCAGAACTGGAGAATCATTTAGCCAATAAGGCTGCCAAAGAGGCTGCAGAAAAAGGCCCATTAGAAAATGAAGTTTTATCTTTAATAGCCCTGCTATAGATACCTCTCAGGGTAGAGAAACAAGAGTACAGTGCTAGGGATTGTCAATTAATTGAAATCTTAGTAGTAGGATTTGGTGCACAAGCCTGCGCAGTTACCCCAAACTGGCAAATGGTAGTCCCAGAACCGATCCTGTGTGAAATAGTGGATTGCAAACACAAAGCCACTCATGGGAGTACCAAAAACTTTTTAAACATTCATAAAATCTATAATTTGGTCTAAAATGGCTCAGATTGTACAATCAAGAATCCAACAATGTATAGTTTATATTTACAGATTGATTTTACTGAATTGCCCAGAAAAGGGGGCGATAAATACCTCCTAATTCAGGTGGATTCCTTTTCTGCATAGCTAGAAGCCTTCCCTTGTCACACCAGCCTGGCTAGAGAAGTGACTAAAATACTGTTGAATCAAATAATACCTAGATTCAGAGTACGTTTGGGAATGTCATCAGACAGAGGTTCCCACTTCATTGAAGAAGTGGTACAGTAAGTTAGGAAAGCCTTGGGAGTAGCCTGGGATCTTCATACTCCTTACAGGTCCCAAGGTATTGGGTTTACACCAAGTGAATGGTTTACACAATCAAATTGCAATTGGATAAAATATGTCAGGAAATCTCCATCAAAATAAGCCCCTATGTGTAGCAACGTGGGGTTTTAGGATTCCATGTGCTCCTTTGTCCCTCTGCTTTGTATACCATTGGTTCATTTTGAAATATGCTCTGCTGTACCCCGAAATCTATTGGTGGGTTCCCTATTCCTGTCTTCCCTTCAGACTCCCTGGGACTGGCTCTGGGGGAGACAGTCCCTCCCCTTCCTTTCCCTTTATAAAGCAATGTTCAGATCTGCTCGTGGTCTGCATCTCTGGGCTGGCACACCTTATCCCGTCCCTGCCTTTCCTCCCCGCTTCTCCTCCCCTGCACCCCTTTTCCCATTACCCCAAATAAACCAATCTGCCAGAATAGAGATGGAGTCCAGTTCTTCCTAGTCTCACTATATTCCTGCTTGAATTGACGTGGTTGGAAGACTGCTGCCATGCCGCGGAACCTCGGGGGCCGCCCGCCCCAGATCCGGTGGGATTTACACGAACCAGAGACCCGGTCCGGGGGGGCAGCCGGCCTGTGCCACCCTCCCGGACTGTGTTACAACACCTATGAGCTGTTGTATGATCAACCCTACTAAGTTCCACACATTCCAAGAAACATACACATAAAAGAAGGGGTCAATTTCAATCATTACCTCATTTCTCTTAATAAAACCTTACGGGATTTGCAGTGAGCAGCGGTGATCCCCAGACTGATGGGATTGGATATACCAGTGGACATCTCCAACCAGGAGATTGGGAGTGGGGAACAGCTCCACTCCAGCCAAAGTGGAAGGGACCTTTCCAAGTACTATTGACAACTTTTTTACAATGCACAGCTCAAAATGATACCTCCTGAGGATCTGAAGAAATTTGGACCAAACTGACCTCATGGTTACCCAGCTGGACTTGGTGAAAATGTCTGTTCATAATGGTCACCATAATAACTGTTGTATGTGTTTTAGCTTGCATCATGATTCAGTGCTACAGCTTTTGTAATGCCTTATACTATAAATGAAATAGAGATCTTGAGAGACTTAAAGAACTTAGTCTCAAGGAAAGGGGGGACTTGATAAGGAGAGTAGAACAGAACAGCACTTTACTCTCATCAAGGACAGTAGAACAGAACAGAACAGCCTTGGAAAAATAGATAAAGGAT
Organism: Lichenostomus cassidix; assembly: GCF_008360975.1. Taxonomy (NCBI): domain Eukaryota; kingdom Metazoa; phylum Chordata; class Aves; order Passeriformes; family Meliphagidae; genus Lichenostomus; species Lichenostomus cassidix. The sequence goes on from NC_139498.1 coordinate 9,469,442, forward strand.
GTAACTTAGGAAAACAGAAGTCGTGAAAAACATAAACAAGACGCCAGCTCAGCTCTGCAAGGCTAACAAAGTAGAAGTTATGCAAAACAACAATAGTGCTTACTTAAAAGCATGGATTGAGGAACAGCTACCTAAAAAGGACACCAGACATTGAAGACAAATCCGGAAGAGCCATGTAAAGACTTTTGATAAGGGGTCTGACTATGTAAAATAAAGCCAAGGAAGTGGGGATAGCTAATGAATATGTAATCAATGTGTATGATAAAACCTCTCTTCACCCAGCACTGGCTGCACTCGAACGGAGGACGGATCCCCTGAGGAACACTGAGCACGATGCAATAAAGAATGCCTGGTTTCTAACACTCAAAACGGTGTTAGGAAGTTTCTATCTGGCTGATTTCGGTATCCGTAGAACCTTATCTTCTCCAGTTCAAGCTGCAATGGTCAACTTTGGTTGGCCACTGCTTTGCCATACCACACCAACATGTATTGCCTTTTTTCCAGATCAGTCTCTTCAGCTCCCGGAGAAGTGTCTCCAGTTAGCCAGTGCAGGGTGACTCGTAGGGTGTCAGACAGAGCCATGCCATGACCCCACATTTCTCTCAGCCTCACAAGACAGCTAAGCTTGGACTATCCCTCTTTGGGCTCCTATTCCAAAGCCTTCATGCATTCTGAATTGTGTTTCTCCAGGAGTCCTATGCTGCTACTGGAACTGTGCTGATGGCATGGTGAGGGGGGTCAGCAGGCCCCTTCTGTGGGAGATGTAAGAGCACATTCATGAGACCTTAAGAGCAAGGTTCAGGTGCTAGGAAAACCCTCTACTCAATGGGAAGATGTGACAGGGACCTCAACTCTGCTCATAAAGTGGGCAACATTCCTGGAGTTCCAGAATAATATGTAGAGCAGAGCAGCTGAACTGAGCTTCTCTGGCAAAACTGTCAGCATAATAGATTTCCCGATTCTGATACTGGTCCTTTTACTTGTAATACTCCCGGAATTGCTGCTTTTGTGTTTGGGAGAGACATTGCACTATTTCTTGTTCAGATTGTCAGAAATCCACATTCCTCTGCAATCCATATGAGATTCCCTTCATATGGGGAAAACACCGGTGGCACTTATTTAAAACTTTCTCTGAGAGATCATCTTTTATGGGCTCTTATAAAGTGATCATTTCCTCACTTTGCAGCAGCATCTAATAGGTGACAGCAGCCTGATTCAAAAAATATCATGTCAGAAAAAAATGGCTCCTCTTCTCAATGTGTGACAACAAATCTTGAGTCAACAAATGTACTCTTCAATGTCTCACTCAATGGTATTTTACTCAGATGCTGAATATCTGCTTGTTGGTGGTTAGCATTTTTCCGTTTGTTTTCTCTCTCTCTTGGGGAATTTTCTCCTGTTGCTAAGAGACCCTAACTATCAATACTTAAGAGATACAAAATATATACCCACGGTGGGGGACGGGGGGAGAGCACCTGGCCACACCTCTTTTATCTGAGGTCCTTCTCTCGGAGGGGCAGACATCCCATGGGACTCGAGCCAGGGGTAGGGGCTGAAGGCAGCTCCCAGCTCTCTCTCGTGCTCCAGCTCTGGGCATCGAAGGGGACAGCTGAGCTCCTTTTGCTCCCACAGGGTTCTCTGCGACCACTGGAGCCCAGCTCTGGACTACCTCTTTCCTTACAGGGTGAGCCTTTGTTTGTAAGAGCAGCTGTTGAACTGGGACCTTATTAACACCAAATCTGACTGGGGGGGATCCTTCACCATCCACTCAGGTGCCTCAGGGGAAACCCAGGACCCTGACCCTCTTAGCCCTGTGGAGGAGTCTGGCTGCTGCTTCCTAGCCCTGCCGTTTTGTCTGCTGCTGACTCGGGTTGTTTTCTGTTACGCTGTAACCCCGCATCCCCCGCCTGCCGGGACACACTGCCACTCCTGCTACAGCTGCGTAGTTTCAACCACCGTCTGCTTGCTACTCCGGGTGAGCCAGCTCTGCTGCTCCAGCCTGATGCTCCGAGCTCCGTGCTGCAGTCTATCCCGCCATGCAGCCCGCCCGCCATTACCGCCTGAGGGAGGCTCGCCCGGCCTCCCGCCACAGCGCCCCCTGCAGGCGCGGGCATCATCGCACCGCCCTGCCGGCCGGGAGCCAACAGCGCCCCTGCCGGCTGTGACCGGAACTGCGCCAAGGGGAAGGCGCTTTGGCAGCTCAGAGCTGCTCCTGGGTTTCTGGTTTGCTTGTTGTTGCTTGTTTGCCTCGTTATAAATACCAGTAAAGAACTGTTATTTCTTTCACCACATCTTTGCCTGAAAGCCCTTGATTTCAAAGTTATGATAATTCGGAGGGAAGGGGATCATATTCTCTATTCTCCATTCTAAGGAAGGTTCCTGCCTTCCTTAGCAGACACCTGTCTTTTAAACCAACACATTGCTATACTCAATGGGCATTCTGTGTCCCAGATTTGCCAGCAGAGCATTAGTACATGGGACAGATCTGAATGCACTGACAAAGGTGTTGCAAGTAACACATCCTGGGATTTATAGTGTAAATTTAAGCAACTACATGGTTATGGTCGATAAAGCATTCCTCAGAATCTGTCACATAAGTGCATTAAATGTGCTGACAAACCTAGGAATAATTTCAGGGCATTTTCGTGTAAGAGTAATTATTGGATGTCTTTCTCCGATTTGTCATTTCATTTTGTCACATTTTATTTTTCATCTTGATAATGTCCTCTGAAGTTGCTTGGTTGCCCTTTCCTCCGCTGGCTCCTTGGCCCTGTGTTATTTTCAGTGAGTGTAATCATGGTATCGTATGACCATAAGCTGTGAGCAAACAGCAGTGAGTGACATGGCAGCTCAGCAGTAGAAGTCCTTATGTCCTTGTGTTTCCTGCCTTACCCCAGACACTGAATCTCAGCATTCCCAAGCAGACTTTGCTGGGCAGCTCCTCTCCATACTGGTACCTGTCAGTACTTTGGCTGCTGGTCGATGAATGTCAGCATACTCACTGCCCCTTAGAAGTTTCTTCAGATATTAAAGGTGGTACAGATTAAATTTGTTCCATGATAATAACTAGAAATACTGGGTTTTTCAAATGACCTGTATTCCCAAGAAAATGGAGCTTATGAGTTTACAAGTTCCCAGACTGGGCAGAGGTGAGTTGGCAGAATGTAGCCCTGCTCTGCTTCTGTGTGTGTGAACAGTGAAGACCTAGATGGGCTTTGGTTGAGGTCACAGTTCTGTTTTCACATCCTCTTCCAGAGGAGCAAAAGCTGTGATTATTGGTGTATTTTCAGACAGTGTAAAGGTGGACCATAAGAGTGACTCCAAGTCCTTCCTCTCGGCTGCTGTCACTCCATTCTTTGCCCAGCCTGTATTTGTGCTTGGGATTGCTCCAACACATATGCAGGACCTTGCACTTGGTCTTGTTGAACTTCATGAAGTTCACACAGGCCCACCTCTCAACCCTGTCAAGGTCTTTCTCTCAAGAGTCCTTCCCTCCTGCATGTCAACCACACCACACAGCTCTTGGCCTCACTCATTAGATAGGCTTGACTTTACTTCTTTGGTCTCCAGTTCCAAAGTTTTCATGTATTCTAAACTGTATTTTTCCCAGCTCTCCCAGGGAAGTCCAGTAGGGCTGTTATTGTGGCCATGCAAACAGCTTTTGCATAAAAGCAATGGGATTCAACAAGTCTGTGTATATACCTGTGTCTTCTTGGGCTGCCTCATTTGGCAGCTGTGTTATGACTAGAAGCCACCTCTTACTTGGATTTGGCAGTAAAGAATGCAATCCGTTCTCCCAAATGGTAATAACTTTTTACCCTCATGTGCTCTCTTTGTAGTCCTTAGTGCCTGGAACAGTGTCATTTCACTGAGAAACACTGTGTTCCTTCCTGTTCAACGTGGCTTTTTCTTGCTTTATCAGTAGATTGAACAACACAGGCTCCAGCACACATAACTCTTCTCTTGCATTCTATGTCTTTTTTTTGTCTGAGTAAGAAGCTTCCTTCTTATCCCATGGCTTCATCAGTTCTATAAAAGCCCTTTTTGGGATTCCTTGCTGAACGGTTTTGGAAATCCCAGTCAATTATATCCACTGTATCTCTCTGTTCACGTGCTCATCTATCCTTTCAAAGTTTCGTGTGTTGTTTCACATCTAAGGCTGACTTGAATTTAACAGAGTACTCCCTTTGGAACGACGTAAACCACCTGTCCTCAGGTCCCCATACCAGTTCTTTCCTTGGAGGTGCTGCATATTCTTGGTCCAGTGCTCACTGGGAATTCAGAAGCTGTGAGAGTGGCAGTGAACTCTGCCCTAGGAAGCAGGGCCTGGCACTGAGCATGACATCCTTCTATCCCTGCACTCAAGTCTTCATTGTCAGTCCATGTGGTTCTCTGCCTCGGGGTCAGCATCTGCCATTTATTTGTCCATCTTCTTTATTGCTTCTTCTGCACATTGAGTGGAAAATTAGTAGTCTAGACAGGAAATAACAGCTAATGAACTGTTTTCCTTTCATTGATGGACTGCTGCAAGCTGTCTCTTCCCTGCTCACTGTCTTCTCTGACACTTCCCTGTTCACTTTCTTGCCATAGGCTAGTGAGAGAAGATCCTGGTGAGGATCTTGAGTTTCTACAATACCAGTAAAGAAAACACCACATCAAACAGCTAGGCTTCTTCATCAGGAAAGAAAAATTTCCCAAGGCAGGGCAGTGTCTCAGAAAGTAGCATGGCAGAAACTCAGCTTTTGTAGACACTGATCTGATTTATAGGAGATAAAGGAATTGTCACAGAACTGTCAATGACCTTCTCCAGTTTTAATCCAAGGGGATGTGATACTCTTCATGGCCATTTAATTAAATTTAAGAAGTAAAAGTAGTGGAGACTACAGACTACCTTCTGTCAGCTTCACAGAAAAACATAAACTCTTTGGGTAAGCAGCACTCTATAAATCTGTCTCAGATAGAAGCCAGCAAAAGGCGCAACTCACTGCTGACAGCTGAGCTGGAAATTGCTGAGGTGACAAATGACTGAATAAAGGATAAGATATTGCATGGAGTACCACAGTAGAAAGAACTTGCAGGAGTCACAATCAGGAATTATTGTCCTTGATTTCCCTTCATGTGATGTTAGTTTTCTATTCACACTTTAGTCACTAAGTAAAAAAGACATGAGTAGTAAGGAACTAGATGACAAAAAGCTGCAATTTGACATAGGTACACAGTGGTCATAAGGCAAAACTGTGTCCAAAGGCTAATGGTAATACAGGTCTAACCAGTAAAACCAGAAACAAATGAAAAATACTGCTCGCGGTATGCACACAAAGAAATCTATGGGATTTATTCTCTAGACATTAAAATGGTTACAAAGACAAATTGCAGTAGGAAGTGACAGAGGGCTCACATTTTGTGCAGCCCTCAGGTCACTTTGCTGCCTCATGGCATTCTCACTCTTCCTCTTCTATCTTCTTGCCATGAATGTCACGGCTCTTTGCTCGGAGCTTATTGACCTGTGACTCTGCAATGTCAGCCCGCTCCTCGGCTTCCTCCAGCTCGTGCTGGATCTTGCGGAACTTGGAGAGGTTGACATTGGACAGCTCCTCCTGTGTGGGGAGAGGGAGTCAGGGGTGAGGAGCCCAGGGCAGGGATTTTGTTCCTGCTGCACCTTGGCCTTACAGGAATGCAATTCTCAATCGCCCTCCCACCAGTGCTCACACATCAGCCTCACACAGAGCTCCTCATCCTCCCCTTTTCAGGACAATGCTGGGACAAGCTTCACCAGGACTACATTGCACATGCAATTTTGTCCCTTGGGTTTGTCATTTCTGCACTTATTCTCCCACTACTTCTCTGTATGACTTACAGGGTTCAGAAGACCCTGAAGCCTTCTGCTGCTGATTATTAGCAGAGATTCAGGAACTTGTCAGTCTGTGGATGTGGCCCCTGGCTTTGTTTACTCTGACCTCCTGTGTGAAACAGGCTGCAGAACTTCCCTTAATGAACCTCCATGACTGCAGGGTGCCCAGAGCTCATCAAGTCCTTGTGACACAAGAGCAAAGCAGCGAAACCAAGACTGTTGTGTCTCAGGAGTTTCTCTCACACCTCTCCCCTGGTATTCAGCCTCATTCAATGTGTGTCCTGCCTCAATGGAATGTGGCCCTTGTCCATTCTCCAAGCAATACTTACAGCTTCCTCAGCTTGTCTCTTGTAGGATTTCACTTTCATTTGCAGCTTGTCCACTAGATCCTGCAGCCTGAGGACATTCTTCCTATCTTCCTCAGACTAGGGAGGTTGGCAAACAGGAAAGAAAGTCAATTCTTGGTTCTGCATCATGCAAGGTTAACAATTCCCCTTGGGAATGGTGTGTGCAAAATGTGACTTGCTGTGAGAACACCCTGTCAGCCCAGGAAACCTCCTGCCTTACCTGGTAGGTCAGTTCCTTCACCCTCCGCTCGTACTTGCGCACACCCTTCACGGCTTCAGCGCTGCGCTTCTGCTCAGCATCAACCTCCCCTTCCAGCTCGCGCACCTGCAAGGAGAAGCCATCCCTGCAGCTTCCCTGACAGTGTCTCTCCAAGGACACGCTCACTCATGCACAACCCCAGCCCTACACACCCTGGCCTCCAGCTTCTGGATCTGCTTCTTCCCTCCCTTCAATGCCAACTGCTCTGCCTCTTCCAGACGGTGCTGCAGGTCCTTCACTGTCTGGTCCAGGTTCTTCTTCATCCTCTCCAGGTGGGCACTGGTGTCCTGCTCCTTCTTCAGCTCTTCTGCCATCATGGCCGCCTGACCAGAGCAAAGGGTCAAAGCCATTTTGGGGCTGGAGATATTTGGGGGAGAGTCCATTCCCCATCAGCAATGCAAGGAGTGCCCAACTCACATCTGTGATGGCCTTCTTGGCCTTCTCCTCAGCATTGCGGGCCTCCTGGATCGTGTCCTCCATTTCACTCTGGATCTGGGCAATGTCTGTTTCCAGCTTCTTCTTGGTGTTGATCAAGCTGGTGTTCTGTGCAAAAGGAAAGACAGGATTCCTACTGTCAGACCAAAGGCCTCCACATCAAGGTCTGAAAATGCAGGTATAGTTTAGGAAAATCTTGAGTTCAAGGGACTTCTTTAGCACCAGAGCAGTAAACCAGACATTGGGGGCTGGCTGGAGGGGTTATATTGCAGCACAGTTCATAAAATGTTTACACATTTATAATGGGTAAAACTTTGTAAATGTGTACACAGTAATCACTTGCAAGATGCATAACAACCTAAATCTTTGTTATCTCTTACGAATGGGAACAATTTCCAGCAGGGACTGACCTGGGTGTGGAGGAGCTGTGCACGTTCTGTGGCATCCAGAAGCTCCTGCTCAGCCAGTTTCCTTGACCTCTCTGTCTGCTCCAGGGCTGCCCGTAGCTCCTCAACTTCAGCCTGCAGCAGGTTTGCCCTGCGTTCCACCATGGCCACCTGCTCCTTCAGGTCATCCTGTGTCCTGAGAGCATCATCCAAGTGCAGCTGTGTGTCCTGGAAAGAAAGACAAGAGAAATACCATGCATCAACATGTGCTTAAGTGGCAAAAATGTCAGGGATCTCATTTTTCTCTTTCTGTAGGTTTGCTAAACAGACCTTGAGAACTCCCTGCGTGTTTCTCAGGTTCTTCTGTGCCTCTGCAGCCACACGGTTGGCATGGCTCAGCTGGATCTCCATTTCATTCAGGTCTCCCTCCATCTTCTTCTTCAGCCTCAGGGCTTCATTCCTGCTCCTGATCTCAGCATCCAGAGTGCTCTGCATGGAGTCTACAACTCGGAGGTGGTTTCTCTTCAGCTGGTCGATCTCCTCATCTTTCTCTGCTATCTTCCTGTCAATCTCAGACTTCACTTGGTTGAGCTCAAGCTGCAGGCGCAGGATCTTCCCCTCCTCGTGTTCCAGCGAGGCCTGCACAATTCAGCATGAAGAGTGACTTGAACCACTGCTTACTTTCTAAGTAATCTTTTATGCAGTTCCACATGAAATCAAGGCTTGCTTTCCTGATGTGTCTTCAAATAGCTACACCCATCCTCTTGGTGGTGACCCTATTTATTATCATTGTACTTACCTCAGCTTCCTCCAGGGAGGCTTGCAGTTCAGATTTCTCCTGCTCAATCTGCTTCTTGACTTTCTCCAGCTCATGAATTGCCTTTCCTCCCTCAGCAATCTGCTCCGTGAGGTCAGAAATCTCCTCTGTGGGAACAAACACCAATGGCACAGTCAGGCACACAGCAGAATGGCAAGGGCCCTGTCCCACCAAGGTGTCCCACCAGACATCTCTGCAGACCTGCAGGCACAGACCCATGAAGAATGGTGGTAATGGCTCATCTCACCATTGTGAGAAAGCCCACTGAGGAGCAGAGGGACTCACGCTGTAAGTTCTTGTTCTCGCGCTTCATTGTTTCCAGGTGGTCCAAGGACTCCTCATAGGCATTCTTCATCTTGAACAGCTCTGTGCTGAGAGAGCGTGACTCCTTCTGCGAGGCCTCCAGCTCAGCCTGAGTTTCCTCATACTTCTGCTTCCATTCTGCCAGGATCTGAAGAGAAACAGAGTGTGAGTAGGGATGGGGCAATCACAGGGAGAATGCTCTGGCCAGGAGTTGTGGTGCTGGAGGCCAAAAGACCTTGTCAAAGTTCTTCTGCTTCTTGTCCAGAGCAGCGCAGGCAGCATTGGATCTCTCCACGTCAATCATGAGGTCTTCCACTTCATTTTGAAGCCTCTGCTTTGTCTTTTCCAGGGAGGCACATTTGGCATTGACAGCCTCAACATGTTCCTCTGCATCTTGCAGGCGCTGTGCCAGCTTCTTCCTGGCAGGAGACAGCACAGTGCCATGTTAGAGCTTGGAAGGGCATCAGCTCTGTTCTGTCATAAGAGCGCAGTTCCTCAAACTAGTTTTGCGCAAAGCCCTTTTTACACATATACAAAAGGATTTATCCTCTGTTGTGTCCTTTCACCTGTGGAATATTAGGCCTGTCTTCTAAAGCCTATGTTTTCTCTTCCCATCTACAATATTTCTCTTCCTCCCTCTCACCCCTTTACCAGCAAGGCAGAGTCTCCTTGCCTTCATCCTACTCTGTTCCTAACTCAGTCTCAGAAACTGCAATTTCTGTTGACCAGCCTCAGTCTTCTCCAGTCATTTTCCATCCTGCTCCCCACGTACTTGGCCTCCTCGAGCTCCTCCGTGCGCTGAATCGCGTCCGTCTCGTATTTGGTTCTCCACTGGGCCACCTCCCCGTTGGCCTTGGACAGAGCTCGCTGCAGCTCCCCCTTGGCCTCCTGCTCCTCCTCATATTGCTCCCGGAGCAAGTCACAGTCGTGGCGAGCAGACTGCAGGGCGTGGGCCAGGGCGTTCTTGGCCTGTGGGGACATGGGTTTGCTAACTTGAATACTTTTCTTGAAATGCCTCCTGACTGTGAAGTTGACAGTGAAATTGGAATGAAATTCTAATTGGGCAAATGTAGAGCTTGGAGCTGATGAGGCCCTCAGTGACACATTCCGGAGGATCAGCACCTGCTACTGACAGCTCCTCTGTGGACAGTTATCAGTGGATTGTGTAAATGTGGGGCTGAATCCTGTCTTAGAGAGGATCATCAGAATCTCATGGAAGCCTTGTAGATGACTTCCTCCAGCACCTAAAGCACCCTGCTTCCTTCCCTCTCTAGTTGAAGAATAGGGGTTGTGCATTAGTGCTGCTCCCTCCAGTTGCAAATGTGCTTGGAAAAAGAGCACTGAACCAGTCTAGTGTCAGACAGGATTCCCCAAATGTTTTTAGGGGTGATGTACACTGTGGATCATAGGGTACTTCCAGACCTTGATTTCTTCCTCTAGATGTCTCTTGAGCTCCTCAATCTGTTGGGTAAATCCTTGCTTGCCCCTAGACAGCTGAGAAATCAGAGCATCTTTCTCCTCCACCTGGCGTGAATATTCACCTGGGAAGAGAAAGAAAAAAGAGGAAGTAGACTATTCCTCCTTTGACGCCTTCTGCCTGTAAGGCCAATGTAACCAGAGAGCTTAGACCAGTTGTCAGTTTGCACCCTCTGGTTTGCTCAGGGCATGCAGGTCCTGCCTTTGCACTTCAGGGCTGAGGATGTCTCACCTGCTTCTGTCTGCAAACGAGCTCTTTGCGTATTGAGGTCATTGATCATGCGCTGATTCTGCTCCTCCTTCGTTTTAATCTCACTCAGCTGATCTTCCAGTGTGCGGCACATCTTCTCCAGGTTGGCCTAGAGAGGAAACAACAGAAGGGAAAAGAGATTATCCTCTGCACCCTGCATTATTGTCACAGCGAGGATTTTGTTTCTGGGAATATGACTGGAAGTGGCACCTTTTATGCCACACGTTGGTCCTGTCAGCATGTTCTCCTGCAACTACATACCTTGGCTTTGGAGACAGACTCCATGTTACTGGCCAAGTCATCAATCTCCATCTTCAGCTCACTCTTCTCCTTTTCCAGCTTCTGCTTCACACGTTGCAGGTTGTCAATCTGCTCCCCCAGCTCAGCTGTGCTGTCCGCGTGCTTCTTGCGCAGGGCGGCAGCCGTGGCTTCGTGCTGCAGTGTGGCCTCTTCGAGGTCACGGCGCATCTTCTGGAATTCTGCCTCTCGCTTCTTGTTCATCTCAACCTGAGCTGCTGTCGCCCCTCCTGCTTCTTCCAGGCGCTCGCTGATCTCCTCCAGCTCCCTCGACAGGTCAGCGCGATGCTTCTCTGCTTTAGCACGAGAGGTTCGCTCTGCCTCAATTTCCTCCTCCAGCTCCTCAATACGAGCCTGGACAACAGCAGGGACCCTTCACAGCCTTGCCCTCCTCCTGCCTGAGCTGAGCCTGAGCAAGGGAGGGGAAGGAACAGAGACTTGCCTGCAGTTCCTTGATCTTCTTCTGAAGTTGCATGCCCAGGGCTTGTTCATCCTCGATTTTGCTCTGGATCTGGCTGATTTCAAAGTCTTTCCTTTGGGCAAAGCAAATTGTGTTAGAGCTCAAAGAAAAAAGCCAAGTGATCCAGCCCAGCACGCAGGTGCCCCAGAGCCACACTTACTTCTTCAACTTCTCATCCAGCTGCTGCTTGTCATTCTCCAAATCCATGATGCTGTCCTGGGCCAGCTTCAGGTCTCCTTCCAGTTTCCTCTTAGCTCTCTCCAGGTCCATGCGCAGTTTCTTCTCTTGCTCCAGGGACCCTTCCAGCTAAACACAACAACACAGCAGTGCTCTACCAGCCAGCTCAGCCTCCAGACCTGTCCTGTTCCTGCTCTCTATCTGTGTGCTTACATCGTCCACTTGCTGTTCCAGCTTGGTCTTGGCTTTGGTCAGTGTATTGACTTTGTCCTCTTCAACCTGCAGATCATCCAGGGTCTGCTGATGGGCCTCTTGGAGGGCTTTCTTCTCTTTTGTCAGCTTGGCGATGGTCTCGTCCAGGGTTGCCATCTCCTCTGTCAGGTTTTTCACCTACAAGTAAGAGCAATTGTCAAAATTCAGGGGAAAACATGGTAGCTGTTTTGGTCAAATTTTCCATCTTCTGTGCTTAGCCTGAAGTTGTGCTTTTCCTTTCAGTGCTTAGCTCAGGCCCAGCTCCTATGTTCAAAAGGCAACATGTCCTTGGGTTGCTTTTTTGCTCCTAGAAACATTGATTTTTCTGTCTGGCTCTGTGATTCCTTGTTTGTGTACCTTGTTTTCCGTGGCATGTTTTTCCTTCTCCACCTTGGCCAGTGTTAGCTCAAGGTCATCAATATCTTTCTTCAGCTCTGAACATTCATCCTCCAGTTTCCTCTTCTTGGCTGTCAGTTCAGCGTTAATTTCCTCTTCATCCTCACACCTTTCTGTCAGCTCCTTAATTTTGGCTTCCAGCTGGATTTTGTTTTTGATGAGCTGGTCACACCTTTCCTCTGCATCAGCCAAGCTATCTGCTTCCTGGTGGGGAGACAGAATTTTATGAGTTCCAATGTCTTGCATTTTCTCTGTTCTGCCTTTTCTTACACTGAATAGGTGCATTTAAAAGTGATGGGTGAACCTGACCTTCAACTCCAACAAGAGAAGGACCTTGAGTGGTGTCGACTGGGAAACCCTGTCATTTGGAGTCAATATTTGTACCAAAGTTTTTGTGTCTCTTAAATATGTCTCCAGAGCAGTTAGCAATGATAATGCCTCATGCACCCACAAGCAGAATAGAACAGGGGTTACTTCAATTGCTAATTTAAGCAGGAGCAAGGGCTTGGAGTATTTTTCTCATGGAAAAGTAGGCAATATGTTCTTCTGCTTAATTGACTTGTAAACCTCATGGTATTGAGCAATAGAAGCTTTGTGAAAATACTTTAGTGGAGAAAGGTTTGTTTTCTTTGGTGAAAATGCTTTTTACTAATTGAGTTTGGAGGAAAAATGGGTGCTTCTTAGGACTGCCTTTACAGCGTTAGACAGAAGCCCTGCCTTGAAAGTTGTGACCTTCCAGCTCTGAGCTCTCCACTGTTCAATACACCTTGCCTGGTGTTACATGGCTCTTTCCTCAGACAACAGGAATGATGAGTGACATGTGGGGCTGCCAGCAGTCTCACCATACCCTGGCCAGTGCATGCTTACTCAACATTAGAGTGCCTTAGAGTGTGTGATTTAAACTGTTTTCTACCACCCATTGATTCCTGTGAGTCTCTATGTGGAACGAGAAGCATTCTTACAGTTTATCATTATTTTTTCAGGGAGAAATGAATGGTGATACTCACTGCCTGCACTTGGAGCTGCAGGTCATTCTTCTCCTGCACCAGGGCCACCATTTTCTCCTCCAGCTCCTTCCGCTTTGCCTCAGACTTTGCAAGCTCTTCCTTGGTTTTCTCAAACTCTTCCTTCATGCTGGCCATTTCCTTCTCAGACTCTGCACTCTTCAGCAAGGGCTTGATCTTGAAGAACAGCTTCATCCATGGCCAGTGTTTGACATTCATGAATGCACGAACGTTGTACTGGATGCAGAAGATGGACTCCCTGAAAAGAAATTCCCATGATTTTTTAATATGCTGTGTTCAGTGAATTTAGTCTCAATTAGCCAACAACCATTAGAAATCAACAAACAAGTGAGAAATATCTACCTCCTCTCCACCATTCTCTGGTACTCCACTCTCATCAGGAAGCCTCTGCACCTGGCTTGTATCATGGTCATGATCTCTGCCAGTTTTTCATCTCTCATCTCCTCCAGCACACCTATCAGTCCAGCTTTGAAGAACACCTTGAGAAAGACAATATTGTAGTACATCAGTATTGGGAAGTGCATGACTGGAACACACTGTATTTAATTTGAGAACTTCATTCTACCTTGGTGTGACCAAATCTGTACTGGGTGTGGTCAACATCAATGGACCCAAGAAGCTTCTCTGAAGCCTTCTTGTTGTCCATGAACTGTCCCTCTGGGATAGCACTGGCATTAAGTACTCTATATCTGCAGAAGAAAACAGAACATTAAGAAATTTACAGTTCTGAAACCACCATTGTGATTGAACCTCACAGCCTACTCAGTCAGAGCTGAATAACATCATGTATTATAGAGTACATTCCTTCAAGACAGTGCAAGTCTTAAAAGACAGTGCAAGAGAGTGCAAGAACCTTTCAAATAATTAACTTGGAGTCCAAGTTAATCCTCACAATCAGCAAAAATAACTGATAAATTCACAGTAAAATAGGACAATGTAAAATTAACATTTTAGAGATTTTCAGGTTCTTCAGCTTGGTCTGAATGGGCAGAGAGATGCAGTACTCTTACCTCTGTTTGAAGTCAGCATAGAGGACTCTGCTGGGGAACCCTTTCCTGCAGATCCTGATCCCTTCCAGCACGCCGTTACAGCGCAGCTGATGCAGCACCAGCTCGTGCTCCATGGCACCTGACAAATACCACCATTAGTGACTACCCTGCTGTTTGACACTCAGAAGAGCTGCTGCTGCTGCTCAAGATTTTCTCCTCTTGGCTTGCCTTACCAGGTGTTTTAGTTTCATTTGGGATGATGCACCGTACAAAATGGGGGTGAGTGCTTCTCAAGTTAGCCATCAGCTTGTTTAAATTCTCCTGTGACATTACAAGGAAAAGTGCAGAATAAATCTGGTAAGAACCTCATGCTTCTCTATATTGTACATAAAATACCTTTGTGTTTCTGTGTCTTGGAACTATGAGAAATGCATGATTACATTGGCGTAAAACTTATATAAATATTAATGAGACTCTTCTTAGGGAATTACAGGCCTTCTTTCTGACTGCAATTTCACTGAACTCCAATGTTATTTAAGTGGGTATTTTATTGAGGAAATGAATTCCGCTCTTACCCTGAAGAGAGCTGAGACAGTCTGGAAAGAAGAACCCTTCTTCTTGCCTCCCTTCTTGCCACCACCACCAGCCTCTGCAGATCAAAAACAAGAAAAAAAATGTTTTACAGTATGGACAATATATAATGGAAACTACAGAACACAAAGCCACTTTATGTTTCTAGTGTTTGCAGCTGTAATTCTGAGAAAACTTTGTCCCACACTGAAAATACAATTTTTACAAAACTGACCTGCATCTGCTCCACCATAGTTGGCAAAGAGTAAAGCCAGGGTCTTCACAGATGATTTCTGGTACAGCCCAATGACAGTTTCATTCAGAGGGTCCTTGTTCTTCTCCAGCCAGCCAGTGATGTTGTAGTCCACTGTTCCAGCATAGTGCACCAGGGAGAAGTGAGCTTCAGCCTTGCCTTTGGCAGGCTTGGGCTTCTGGAAGTTGTTGGACTTGCCCAGGTGCTGATCATAGAGCTTGTTCTTGAAAGAGGTGTCAGTTGCCTTGGGGAACATGCACTCCTCTTCCAGGATGGAGAAGATGCCCATGGGCTGGGAGAAATCACAAGAAGGGAGAAAGAAAGGAAGGCTGTTGGTGAGAGTCCAGGCTACTTTTCCATGCTTGAAGTGCAGATGATGCAGGACTGATGACACAGATGTGCATCTCCCCATTTCTCTTTCCCAGACTAAACTAAATTTCAGTGTCAAATACTTTGGTTAACTGATGCTACATGTCTGGCTGTGAGTTCCTTCTAAGATCACTGTGCCTCAGAAAGATCACACAATTCCAACACACATCTGATAATAGCATGGGAAAATATGGGAAAAGTACCTTCTCAATGAGCTCAATGCAGGCAGCCAGGTCCATGCCAAAGTCAATGAACTCCCATTCAATTCCCTCCTTCTTGTACTCCTCCTGCTCCAGCACGAACATGTGGTGGTTGAAGAACTGTTGCAGTTTCTCATTGGTGAAGTTGATGCACAGCTGCTCAAAGCTGTTGAACTGCAAAAGCAAGGAAAGGTGCACAGGTTCTCAAGGTGTGCCAAAACCCACAGGCCTTTGCTAGCATTCTCCTAAGGCTGTTTGAAGTTCAAACTGAAGTCCCAACCCCACTGTACTGGCATATGTTTCCTTATCAGGGCTTCTACTGTAATACTCACTGTCCTTCAAGGACTTTAAAATTATTACTTTTGAAATCAGAAGTAATAATTCTTTTTCACTGTACTAGTCAACAGCAAATCCTTCGGTAAGCTCAGTAGCTCCATCATGTCAGTTCTCTGACCTCCTGGGCAGTAGGAACCTCCTCAGTGACTCACCCAAGGATTTCTCTGGCCTCAGATCAACAGTCTGGGGCTTTCTGTGCTCTGACACAGAAGTCCTTGCATCATCACTGCATTCACAGCACAGGAAACATGCTGTGAACTTGCCCAGATCACTACCTTTCCTTGGCTTTTCCAAGAGCATCCAGCCCTTTGGCCCACAGCTGGGTGAGCCTTAGTCTCCTATCTGTTTCTGAGTCAAGACCCTTCCTTGCCCATTGCTTGACTGTGGTGTCAAATCCATGTTCCTTACATCAAAGATCTCAAAGCCAGCAATGTCCAGGACACCAATGAAGTACTGCCTGGGCTGCTTTGTATCCAGCTGTTGGTTGATACGAACAACCATCCACAGGAACATTTTCTCAAACATAGCCTTTGCCAGGGCACCCACTGCATTGTTCACCTAGAGCAGAGAAGACAGGACAGGAGTTACCTCTGAGGGTCAAAGAAAAATGCACACGTACTCCTTCAAGCCATGCATTTGCAACCTCCAGATGTTACCTGTGTCACATTTTGACCTTTGGTCACGTATTCATTCCCAACCTTGACTCGGGGGTAACACAAGGCCTTGAGAAATTCAGCTGAGTTAAGGCCTGTTAGGTAGGCAGCCTTGTCAGCCACTAGATGTGGGGAAAGAGAGAGTGAGAAAAGCATTTATCTCCGGACAATCTCTAGAATTCAGATGTCAACAACTCTGCTGTTCATGTTCTAGGAATGGAAGAACACTGACCTCATCCCACACAGAAGGGCTTGGCACAAATGGGTCCCTGAATTTGCTGATACCTTCTGTGCCATCAGGCTCTGCCTGCTCCTCTCGTTGTTTCTGCTTGAACTTCAGGTTCCCATAGTGCATGACAGCCCCTGTCAGCTTGTAGATGGCTGTTTTCTCATCTGCAGTGAAGCCCAGAATGTCAATGGCACTCTGCAGTCAAAACAATGAATTCAGAAATGTGTCCTTAGTGAGTCAGAGCGGCCACCCTTGCAAAATGCCCAGTAGGTCCCTTCTTGCTGTGTTACTTACATCTGTAGCCATCAGCTCCTCCTGGTCATCAATGCTGGGAACAGTGACCTCCCCTTGACTCACAAAATGGAAATCATAAGGGTTGGTAGTAATGAGGAGCATGTCTGAAAGCAGGGAGAGTAAAGGCATAGGCTTAGTGTTTCCAGTCAGGTGAGAGAGGGAAGTGATCACCCTCAGTGATCATCCTCAAAAAGCCATAATGCTCCTTCCTACCAATTAGCTCTGGCTTCTTGTTGGACATGATCTGATAAAAGATGTGGTAGCTTCTTTCCGCCTTGAGCTGGAAAGTGACTCTGGACTTCTCCAGCAGATCTGCCCAGAGAGGTAGAAAGAGTTAGGCACTTGTGGGAATGCAGATGGACGTGTGATTTTGGGATGGGAGCAGTCCAGGAGAGTCTCTTACAAGTTTCAATGTCAGCAGAAGCCAGTTTGCCTGTGGCCCCAAAGTGGATTCTGATGAATTTGCCCTGTTAAGCAGAAGCAGCAGCAGGTCAGCCTGGATGTGTTCTGCTGATGTCTCCTTTGCATGAAGAACTGCTCAGGCATCATTTGTCTTGCTATGACGGCAAGAGATTTTATGCAAAGCAACAACTTACAAAGCGTGAGGAGTTGTCATTCCTCACGGTCTTGGCATTTCCAAAGGCCTCCAGCAGTGGGTTGGCGCTGATGATTTGATCCTCAAGCGTTCCCTGCAGGGAGGTAATTCTTCAGTGACTGTGTTTAGCTCACGGGGCAATGACAGGCCAAGTGTTCAGTCTGTTCTTCCTGACTCACCTGCATTTTGCCTGGTGTCTGCTCTTTCTTCTTCTCCCCACTGGCTGCAATTGTTGCAAAGTACTGGATGACACGCTTTGTGTTCACAGTCTTCCCAGCACCGGATTCTCCACTGTCAAAGCCAAGAGAGAAGCAGAGAGTGGCTGGTCAGGCAGGAGGTCCCCTGGCACCAGGCAGCCCTGCAGGGATGTGAGCAGGGGGTGTACATACGTGATCAGGATGGACTGGTTCTCCCGATCTGTGAAAAGGGCAGATAATAAGAGATTATTAATGCATTGGCAATAGGCAGCTAATTCCTTTCATAAACCCGTAAGCCTTCACCCTTTTTGACTATTTTCATGTTCCTAGCTGCAGCTGGAAAGCTGATACATCAACCCTGAGGTGGCTGTCAGGTGTAGCACACATGCACTTCTTTTTCTAGATATTCCCCTCATGTCAAGCTGTTAATTTTCTTTATGGAAATGCTTCCAACTAAGTATCAATTTTGTAGAGTTTCTGATAAATGGTCTATGAGTAAGCTGAATTGAACTGGAGCATGTGCTTCTCATTAACTTTATTGCATAGGAACAACCATTCCTAATCAGTCCAGAAGACCCTCTAAGTAGCTTTTATGTAGGTGTCCAATTGATTTTTGCCTAAACTAAATCACAGAAACATCATAAACATGTAGTAATCTTTGTCAGCATAATCTCCCATGCTCTAGAATACTGCCTAAAATTTTGGTACTTTCAGAGCTAGATTTAATGTTTCTCTTTGCAATAGCTTGAGCTGAATTTTCTTCCCACAATTTTGTCTGGTCATTTTCTTAACCCATGCTTTCGTCTTTTTATGTTCCGTTGTTGTGCTTCATTTTTGACACACTTAATGAAAGAAAACAATGTTCCTGGTGTTGAGCTTGATTTGTCATGTACTCTGTCTTGTCTATTCATTGTCTCCTTGCCATGCAGAAGCTTATAAAGTAATAAAAACCTTCTTTCTAGAGTTACCAGAGCAGCCTGTCCTACTTTTGGGAAACCTTTCCATCTTCCTTTTTGCCTGTTCCATTTTACTACATTCTTTTGTGAAGAAGGAAGCCCTAAAACGCATACAGCACATCAGGTGCAGATACTCATTGTGTAACAGCCATGATATAATAATGCTTTCTGGTTTTGTCTCTTTTTATTGCTCAGTGATCTCCAGGTTTCAGCTTTCTGTTTTGTAGATTTAGGATCCTTGAGACAAAACTTTGAAGCAGTATTAAAAGACAGTTATAACAGTTCTCAGCAATAAGTGTTTTCTTCCCAGTGTCATTTGTTTCACACTCTTGTACACAAAAAATTGTTCCAAGTCACTGAATAAGAATTTAATGTAATAAAGTTCCCCTGAAAATCTTCACTGTTAGACTTAACTTTTACTGAAGAACTTTGTCAAATCAGAAATATTTTCATAATTTCCAGAGCATTTTAAAAAACATTGAGCAGCTGAAGGCCCAGAACAGATTCCTGTGCATTTCATTGATTAAAATTTTGCACTATGGAGACTGACAATAATATTTTTACCATGTCTCCCTTTTTTTAACCAGGTCTTTTTGAATCTTCTCACTTCTATAACTAATAGTGAATATATGTATAAAAAAATGCTAAGAATAGCTGCTTTACGACTGTATTGATTTTTTTATTAAATTCAGATTACTTTGATCAGCTCTCCTTTGTTAAAAAAACCAGTAGTTTTGTAAGGCAAGACTTGTCTTTTACAAGAATGTACCTTTTTCTATGTTTCTTCATAAATCACATATATATCTACATGCCCAGTAATAGTTTTTTTCAGAAACTGCTCGCAGTTTGACTTTTATAAAAATGAATTTTACTGAGCACACTGCTGGCACATAGACTCCTAGTTTTTTTTCCACTAGGATGCCAAGACCCCTCACCACTGCTTTCCACCAGCTTGACCCCCAGCCTGTACTGGTGCATGGGATTATTCCTTCCCAGGAACAGGACCCTGCACTCACCTGTGTTGAATTTCAGACAGGTTCTCTTTGCCTGTCTCTACATGTTGAGGCCCCTCTGAAGGGCTACACAGCCCTCTGAAGGGCTACTCTGGGGACTGGGCCACTCCTCCCAGCTTTGTGTTATCAGCAAACTTGTTAGGAAGGCATCTACCCCTTCATCCAAGTCACTGATGAGTAACTTAAACAATCCTGGGCCCAGTATTGACTCTTGGGCTACACCCACAAGTGACAGACCTCCAACTAGACTCAGAGCCACTATCAAAGCCTTCTGAGACCTGACTTTCAGACAGTACTCAATCCATCTCACCATCTACTTGTCCAGCCCTCACTCCCTCAGTTTGCTTATGAGGATATCATGAGAAACAGTGTCAAAACCCTTGCTGAAGTCCAAGTAGACAATATCCACTGCTCTCCCCTCATGCCTCCATGCAGTTGTCCCATTGTAGAAAGCAATCAGGTTGGTTAAGCATGATTTCCCTTTGGTGAATCCAATGCTGACTACTCCTGATCAACTTCAGTATTCTGCATTCTTAGAGATGGCCTCCAGGATGAGCCATTCCAACACCTTTCCAGGGATTAAGGTGAGGCTGACAGGTGTGTAGCTCCTTGGATCTTCCTTCTTGCCCTTGTTGAAGACTTGTGGCATTTGCTTTCTTCCAGACCTCACACATCTGCTGACTGCCATGACCATTTCAAGATGAATGAGCAAGGCCAAGATGTAATGTCCTCCAGTTCCCTCAGCACTTGCAGTTGTATCCCATCAGGATGAACTTGTGGATGTCAGCTTTGACTAAATGATCTCTAACCCGACACTTTTCAACCAACGGAAAGGCTTCATCATTCCAATGACAAGCAAGCATGCACCCTCACAACATCATTAAATTGAGTTATTGTGCAGTGAAAAGACTTTTTTCTCCTCTGTGAGTGTTCACAGCCAAAGAAAACCAAGTAACTCACCAGTGAGCATGAACTGATAGGCATTGTCAGAGATGGAGAAGATGTGTGGAGGAGCCTCCTGACGCTTCTTGCCTCGGTAGGCCAACACCACCTCCGGGTTGTACACCGGCAGCCACTTGTAGGGGTTGACAGTGACGCAGAAGAGACCCGAGTAGGTCTGTGAGGAAGGGAGACAGCACGTTGGCTTCCCCTGAGCCTGGCACAGCAGCTCCTGCGGCTGCCCAAAGGAAGCTGCTGCTGCCACTTACGTAGATCATCCAGGCTGCGTAACGCTCTTTGAGGTTGTACAGCACAGCGGGTTCGTGCAGGTGGGTCATCATGGCCATGTCCTCGATTTTATCGTACTTGGGAGGGTTCATGGAGAAGATTTGATCTTCCTTCACCGTCAGAGTCTGCCAAAGAATAGAGAGATGCATGTATGTCAGCTAAGAACCCAGAGCGGGGATTAAATTTAATTTATAAATCTTGAATTTATTCACCTCTCCACCTTCAGTCTTGACAGTGACCTTCCCTGCATCCTTACTCTCAATTTTGCCTTTCACAAAGGATTCTTTAGGATGTACCACAAAGACAGATGTCTTAGCATCAAAAGGTTTGTTCTGGGCCTCAATTCTCTCCTTCTCTGACTTTCGGAGGTAAGGAGCTGCCTCTCCAAAAACAGCCAACTCAGCATCTGCAGACGCCATGACTGCACTTTATTGAAGGCACATCAGCAGAGAACCCTGTAGGAGAAAAGAAATGTAACATCAATAGATCATTAATGTACCTTGCTTACAAGGACAGCTTTTCTAATGCTTTAAAATTAAGCACATACTAGAGTTGCTAAAACTAGCAGAATTTGCCTTCCTTGTGTTTAATGATTTAAACCCAGAAGAGAAAAATATTGTTTCATCCTTGAATAATATAGAATCATATAGATTACCCTTGTAAAATTTTCTCTTATTTGTATCTTATGGTACAGATTTTACTTTGCCTTTATGGACTGTAGTGCCATATTTGAGAATATTATTTCTGGTAAAGGAACATTGTTATTCTACTCTAAAATTAAAAAAAAAAAAGGTATAAATAGAATACATACTATAGCCATAAAAACAGGTGGAAAAACTTAGTTGGAAACCATTTTCAAAGGGAAAAATACATATGCATAATATGCAATAATGGGGATAACTAATAGCTAGATCCAGTGCACTTACCTTGAAACTTTTCTGAGACAGGGCAGAGCACTGCAAAGACACTTTTATAGAGTCTGGTTGGCAGATGCTCCAGATTCTTCCTCTTTCTTCGGTCAAAACATTTTTTGGCAAACATTCTTTGGCAAAGCATTGTCTGGCAAACTGAACTAAGGGCATAATTGTCATTTGATTTAGTAAGATATATTTAGAAATGTTTTGTATCTTACCAATGCTGTGAATGTATTGACTATAAATAATTTGTCTAGAGACATAAGGACAGAAGCTCAGTTATCAAGGCACTTGAAAAATTTGGATGTAAGACCAATGGACTAGACTGCTACATTTCCAATGATTTCCTCGTGTACTCAAGGCAGATTTTTATTGCATGACTGTGGTGTTACTCTGATACATCCTCACTCCAGCATTTCAATCCCATCAGAAATATCACTGTCACTTGAGCTCCTTTAAACATGCTCTTCTCCTGCTCTTCTCCTGCTCATTTGCATTTTGATTGTTACAAGAACTCAGTGGGTAAAGCTCAGTGAAGAGCATAGGGGCAAGGAAGGTCAGTAAATGTGATCCAAGGAGATATCCAACGTCAAGCACTGGCGTGGGCATGAAAAGCTTGTTCCAACGATGAACACGCACCTTTGTGGAGTTCCAAACCAGAGCTCACCCCTGGGCTCCCTGCACAGGGCAGGGGGAGCTGGTAGAAACACCCTTTGCCCTAAACAGGAGGAGCTCAGAAACAAGCTGTGTAAAACAGTGAGCACAGGGGTGTAGCAGAAATCCTGTGTCTCTAGGCAATCTCTGACTTCCACGGACATACAGAACTTAGAGGACAGAATCAGAGAATGGTTTGGGTTGGAAGGAACATTAAAAGAGTCATCTAGTGCAACACCACTGCTGTGGGTAAGAATTTCTTTGACTTGATCAGGTTGCTCAAAGTCCCATTCAGCCTGAGCTTGCATACTTCCAATGATAGGGTATTCCCATATTCTGGGGCCAGTCTGTTCTGTGTCTCACTGGCCTCTTCTTAAAAAATGTCACTCTTATATCCAACCAGAATCTATCTTCCCTCCAGCGTGTTGACTGCAACACATGGCTTGGTGTCATCAGCAAACTTGCTGATGGTGCACTCAGTCCCACTGTCCATGTTCTTGACAAATGTGTTAAATAATGCTGATTTCAAAACAACCCCCTGGGGGACACCAATTACTGGTCTCCACCTGAAACTCAAGCCACTGACCACAACTCTTTGAGTGTGATCATTCAGCCAATGTATCATAGCATATTTTCCAGAAGGATTTGCACCATATCTTGCCATGCAGAGAGGTGAGACTGACCAGCCTGTAGTTCCCTGGATCTTCATTTTGCCCTTTTTTTAAAATGGGGTTATGATTCCGCTTTTTCAATCAGTGGGAACTTCATCAGACAGCCATGACTTGTCAAGTGTGATGGACAGTGGCTTAATCACTTCATCTGCCAGCTCCCTCAGCTGATGAGCACCACCTGGTAAGGCATCTCATCAGGGCAACTCCCTCACCTCTCCTTCCTTGACTATCCCTTCCAAATAGTTTATAGCTGTCAGTCACAGCACATGTCAATTGCACGATCCATCCCAAAAATTTCTGTGGAAGCAATCAGGCCATAGTGCCCATCTGGGCAGTGGCTGCCAGCTCCTTCTGTCTGTTTCCAACACTGCTGCATTGGTAGACACATCTCAAGATGTCTTGAGAAAGACATCTTCATCTGGGCTATCAGCCACATCCCCTTGTTAGCAGAGTTTGCCCTAATTCTCTTAAGAATCACAAATTTGTTTGGTCACAAATTCATTCCCAGCTTTGATTCAAGGACAACATATGGTCAAAGCAGGTCTGCTGAGTACAGACACATCAGGTAGGCTGCCTTGTAAGCAACTGGAAGACAAGAGAGACAAAAAATTGATCACTGTACAAGGATTGGAATTTGATGTGTGCATGTGTGTGTGTGTGTGTGAGAGAGAGAGAGAGAGAAATGCCATTAATTACCTCAATTCTTGATTGCAAACCTTTTAATCTAGTGTCACAGCAAACATTGAATAGAGAAAAGCTATGAAAGCCAATATTGGCATTTTTCTGAACATAGTTACCAGTAAGAAAACTTTCCTTAGATATTTTAACTAAATTTATAAACTAAATTAGTTATTTTAATGATTTTCATTTTAAGAATTCATTAGGATTACAACTTGGCTTTTTAGTCATGACCTAAGAAAGCTCTTATATTTCAAATGCCATGGTCTGTACTGCCGTTAGAAGTGTATATATGACAGAGCCAAGTCTAGAGCCTATGTATGAAACTAGGGGCACCTTGTCTTCCAAAAACCTTTGCAAAACCTTCTGTATATCAAATGGTAAAATGCATGTAACTATCCCATCAAAAAGCAAACTGAATGAGTACCATTTAGTAACAGAGTTCAGGGGTCAGAGAATCAGTTTCATATATACTAAAGGAAATATTATTTTGTTTTCACATGATTAAGTAATAGCTTTTGTCCTGTCTGAAAAAAAATATTTCATAAAACTGATTTCTTTTTTAAAGGTTCACTGCTAAGGATCTTCTGTACCATCTGGCAAAAACCTGCAACCCATTGTAACTAATTCCAAGGTGATTTTACTGAAAATAGAAAAGCAGAAACCTGTTGTAGCTCATATTCTCTCACAGCCAATATATCAACTCTTTAAATACAGCTCATGTATAGAGCACTTGAGGTGATTTCCAGAATCTTGAGATACATACCAATGGATAGAAAATAATGATAAAGGTGAAGGTATATTATATGTAAAATGTATTAAATTAAGTTTCCCTGAAAGATGGTGTTTAAAAGACATTCTGCATGTCCCTAATAATAAAAAATATATTGCAAATTATCATGGTTTTTACATGTACCATATGAAAACAAAATGTGCCTTCTGATTTTAACAGCTAAAAATCACAGTATCCCCATGTCTTAAAAAAAAGGAGGTGTTTTACTTTGAGCAAAAAGATGAAATTTATTCTTTATAGAGTTCATCCAGAGGATGTATATAACAACTCTTACTTGAGTTGCTTTAAACTGTGTCAGTTCCAAAGATGCTCTTCCTTGGCATTTCAGTTATTAAGAGACCAGTGAATAAAGCATGCATGAATGGTGCATGGATCTAACATTATATACATCAAGCAACATCCTGGGCTTTGTAAAGCCCATTCCAGGGAGGGCTCCAGCAGTGCAGTGTCCAGTTTTATGGTTCCCAAACACAGGCCTCACCACAGGACTCCCCACGCAGGGCAAGGGGAGGCTGATGGAAACCCCTGGCCAGGAGGAGCCCAGAGCCTGCCTGTGGTGATGGTGAGCACAGGGAGGCACCTAAGTCCTGCCTCTCTGGGGGACCACAGGGTGCAGGTGGGGCACCTCCTTCTAGTGAGATCCAGAGTACCAGTGTGTCCCCCAGTATGAGGCCACCAATCATCGCTCTGAGGGTCCTGCCACTGAGTCCCTAGGGTGCCATGTGGGGTCCAGCAGCCCAGAGGCTACCAGTCCTGGCTGAGGAGGGAACAGAAAGGTCTTGGCAGATCAGAGCCTGGAGTTTAAAAAGACCATGAAAGAAGAGTGAGGAATGTCTGATGCTTCTCCTAGGGTGACAGCTGGGGGTTTTCTCCCCTCACATGTGGAACTGCAAATCTTTGCCTTTCCAGTGGCAAATGACAAAGCCAGTCTACTCAGCAGAGCTCTTTTATTTGTTTGGCTTTTTCTGTTGTACTGTGCAGGATGTCGACTCAGCCTTGCAAGAGGCAAGAGTGAGGCACATAGCCAGGCAGCTATTTGGCTGCTAGTCTTTTAGTGAAAGCAGCAGCAATGCCTCAATGTTAAAAGAAAAATTACCTGTGTCCTGCCCACCATTGTCTCCCAGTCCAGCTACTATCACTGCAGGGCTGGACTCCACTGCAGCTGAGAGCAAAGCACGACACACTCAAAAAGAGCAGAGGTAGAGTGAGCGCAGACCCTGACCCTGGATACAAAATGTCCTGCTCAGCAATGTGGGGTCAGCAAGGTATTGCAGACTGTCATGACATTTCCCATGAAGGCGAGACTCAAGCATGCTGAAAATAGAACTATCTTGAGAAAGACATCAAGCAGCTGCCTCACTGTCTGCCAGCTCTTAAGATACAACTTCTTCTATCTCAGACTCTGTGTCAGCAGGCAGAGAGAAAGAGAGAGAATGCTTAGCAAAAAGTGGATATAAGTACATAGACACAGATTTCCAACCCATGGCCAGGCAAAATCTCACAATTTTTAGACTGCATTGTGAACTGGAAACTTGAGTTTATAACATTCCAGTGTGGAAGACTTTTCACAGACTGAAAGAGTGATATTTTCTTCATTGCTTTTATCCATGAGTTTCTATATTTTTATCAATGAGTTTCTTCAGTGGAAGAAGCCCCATGGCTCTTGTTCTGGGGTCAGAACCTACTGCCAAAAACAAAGCTAGGAAAAGAGTGATCAGATCTTCATATAATACTAATTCATTCTGTTTTGCAACTTGAAAAAATTGAAGATGAGCACTGCTAACTTCTCACATTTGGCAAGGAAGGCCTTTGCATCTTGTCTAGGTTGAATCTTATTATAAAGAGGTTGCCCTGTGGCAGCCAGCAGGTTCCACTAAAGTAGAAAATAAACTGTGAGGTCCCATTTCCTTATTCATTATGGTGCAGCAGTGAATTTCTGCTCAATTTATAATTTTTGTATGCTCATCAACTACCTCTTGCAGTCTCATTAGTTTCTACTTTTTCACTAGTTTCCCAGCATGGGCTGAACAATTTCAGACATGTCTTCAGGATATTTGTTTATCCAGTAGGAAATCACTCAGTGGGCCGTAGATGAAGAGGTATTCATTTTTAGATTCATAAAGGAACCTTCACATGTTAGGCAGCATCATGCCTCACTGAGATTGTGACTCATAAGTTTTGAGTTCTGAAACCTTTCCTGAAGATTGGCTGTTATGACATTTATTTCCAACTGACTGTATCTTTGGAGATAATTCATTCAAGTCAATAAGCATCAGTAAATTCCAATGTAACACTGGTTATACTTATATGATGAACATGTCCTCTGCTCTAGGCCTTGTGAGGTTTTACTGCTTACAGAATAGTGTGGCATGGCATGGGAAGGATGCAGGTAGAAAGAGATTCAGGGGGATAACAAGATGCACTGCAGAGTGAAATTGGGTATTGATAAGTAATTACTACTGCCACTAGATGAACATTAAAGCATGACTCCAAGTGACTTATTTCCCTAACAACATGATAAAGCAAACAGCTTCTGCTAGTGGGCCCTGGGAGGCTGGACAAAGCTCAGAGATGCTCAGTAGGAAACCATCTGCTGTGGGTTGATGGCCTGGAGAGCAGTCTCAGCAGCCTACACAGACAGCAATGTCCTGTGCCTGGGGACAAGTGACTTCAGCTCCTACTCAGGTGATTGGGATCCCTGATGCCCTGACTGGGAACTGGGAGGTGCTCAGGGCCATGGGAGGGACCAGGAATGATCAGGATCTTCATGGATGTGCTGCTTCTCTGGCAAGCCATGGCCCATGTAAACTAAGTCCAGATGCAGCTGGGAGGGCAGAGGAGCAGTGTGTGTCAGCCTGTGCCTGGGCAGGGCAGGGCTCCTGCACACTGCAAGGGACACTCCTCCAAGGACATTTGTGGTCAGGTGGGTGAGGGCGAGAAGAATGAGAAACTTCACTGATGAAAACATCACTGGGCAAACTGAGAACGGGTAATGCAGGATAGGGGATGTAAAGAGAGGAGGGACAGGCAGTGGAGAGAGAAGGTGCAGTAATGTAGATGCATTGTATATAAGAATTTGATGAAGCAAAAATTTTGCTGGAATGGAAAGGGCTTGAGTTAATCTGTGCTGTCATACCTATAGGAATCCAGAAGACAAACTCATTACTGTATCATTCATTTTAGGATGGAGTGTTCTTTAATTGCTGACTAACATTTTTCTCTTTAACATTTTTTTTATGTCTGAAAGAGCAAAAATCTCAAGAGGAACTGCATACTTTGGAGATGAAAATTAAGAATTGTGATGAAATCCTTTTAATTCATTCTCTCCCTTCTAGTTTTAGAAATAGCTTAGTTTCAGTAGACTGAATCAGGAAAACAAAACTAATCAAAGTGCTACATCTGGAACACATACAAACACTTATTGCTACCAAAATTGGTTATTATCACATATATTTGGAAAATAGACTGAGTTACTAGAATAGTTTGTCTTCTAATGAGAAGACTTTAGCTGTAGGAATGAAATTATCAACATGCAAGAAAAGGTGTCTCACATACTGAATTGATCACAAAATGCGAAGACAAGCACCCAAGTTTCTTTTTTAAATTGGAAGATATTCAACAGTTTTTACTGCTTAATGTAATGTTTTGTAATGTAATGTTTTACATTATTCTAGAAGAAGATTCCCAATGGGTTTTGCAGCTTGCAAATGCAATGGGATTTGCAGCTTGCAAACACTATTCTCAGCTATGCTGTTAATATTTAGAAAACATGCCAAGAGGGATCTTTTTGCCTGTGAATACTTAACGACTGCTAGGGAATGTGTAGCCTCATACTGAAGATCCCTGGGTAAAATAAGACCTCTCAGGAATGCTGGCATGAGAAAAGGAGAAATGCCAGAACACTAATTCTCTGGTGCAAGCTTCTCATTGTGACAGTTTTGCTAAGATGTGGCTGGACACTGGATCCTGGAGATGGTAAGGATGATTTTCACATGAAAAGTTCTTATTCTATTGAAAGATGGGTGTTGTGTTGAATTAAATGAAATATGTTGAGTACTTGCTCTGTTCCTGGCATAACATATTTAATCTGGATAATTGTTTATCTGGGTAAGATGAGTCCTTTAGAGACTTGAGCTATCATTAGAGATAGTGCTAAAATGGATGGCTAGAAAAAGAGTTGGGGGTTACGTCTAGTGAAAAGCCAGATATGAGCCTAACAAAGAAGAGATTAACTAACCTGTTTAGGCACTCTGGGCCAGTTACTGGTTTGGCCATTGCAAGAACAGAACATGAGTGAACTAACCTTTGTGCCCATGCTTCTCAGAACCTCCTTATATCTCAGGGTAGCTATGAATGGACTGAGATGGCCTTGTGATCTTCTGATCCTGTTCTGTGCTTTGGAGACTAATTTCTGCAATGCTTGATGCAGTTATTATTTGACCTCACAGCAGGGAAAACAGATGTGACTTCTGAAGTTTCAATAGTGTATTTTAAACCTAAGAATGTCTTTATTTTGCTTGGTGACACCTAAGTATCTGCCCACTGAGGAAAAGTAAGTCTTGCAAAGAAAAGTGAAGTGGGAGGGCAAAACCAGCTAGAGATTAGTGACAGTTAACTCACAGCATTTTTAGATTTAATGATAAACTGTTTTCTGTGTGCGTGAGATTTCTATGGTTACTCAAATTCCTCCCAACTTTACAGCATATGTCAGAGAAAGATACATGAGCAGCAGGTTCTGGATGAGGAGGTGACATTCAGGATGCCCTTTCCATCACACGCCAAAACAGCTGAACAGCTTCAGTTACAGAACAGGTGAGTGAGGTGGACAGGCTCTGATGGTGATGGAAGGAGAAGGAAAAAGCAAAAGGACTTGCAAAATGGCTTGGAAGAAGAAGAAATGAGAACAGCAATATGAAATAAAATTAGCAGATGCTTGATTATTGGCTTGTTTCTGCATTGACTGCACTTGCAAGAGAAGCAGACAGAAGCTACACTATGGAAATAGATTTGCTTAGATTTGCACAACTAACTTTTTTTTCTCTAAGTGAAGGTTGCAATTACATAAAAAAATGTTTACCTACTTTCTTCATAAGACAAAGACATCAGAACATTAAAACTAAGTTATATATAAGACATTTTCAAGTGCAGAAAAAGTTTGCAGTATTGATACCAGATGCTTTCTATTGGTAATTACCATAGTCATTATTTACATTGAAAAAAGAGGGTTCTCAAAATTTGCTTTCAGTTTTGAGAGGATACGCCTCTCACTGAAGGATTCATGCAAAATTACTGTATATAATAATAATCTAACCAACTTAATTTGCAATGACCACTTCATTTGTCACCAGGTCTCTAGCTCAGTTACAATTCTGCCCTATATTCCTGGAGCAGAGAGCCTCATAGGCTCTCAGAGCAGAGCCACCCCATGTCCCCATGCTGCTGCCTGACTCACACAGCCCCTAAGCTTGGACTTGACCTCTTCAGGCTCTGATTCCAAACCTTTGCAGTGTGCTGGGCTGTGTTTCTCCCAGCAGTCCCATGCTGGTGCTGGGGCTGTGCTGCTGGCCCTGTGGAGCTACAGGGATGTAAGAGCACTATCATGAGAGCTGTGCAGCAAAGCTCAGATGATAGGTGATTTCCTCCTTAACTGGGGTGGGATAGGAGCTCAAAGGATAAACGGTTGAATTTTACTTTAATGATGGTCTTTGGGGAAATATTTATAGCAATTTGTGCTGGAGCACAGTTTCCATGTTCCAGCCAATCCCATGCCATATGGGTCATAAGCTCCATTTGAGCCCATTAAAAGGGCTCATCTATTGTAAACTTTTCTCTGAAAGGTATTTCTTTATGGCCTTTATGGATCAATATTTTTTTCAGGACCTTTGCATTAGTACTAATCACATGACAGAGAGCTTAAGTGTAAAAAGAGTGCATCAATGCAAAGTCACCCCAGACTCCCCCACACAGCAGATAATTACAAATCAAGAATAGTAAAACTTTGGTTTCTCATGGGTGTTCTACACGTGTCCTAATAATGTGATATAGATCTTCAATAAAGCCACGCTCTAATTCCCAGGAGAACATGTAGGACTAGAATTATCTATCTAAAGATGGCTTTAGGAAGAGCACACCTTGTTTGAAATTATTAGTGTAGATTGAAAATTACAGCAAGTTGTAAGAACTCTAAAAAAAAACCCTGCAAAATAAAACATTCAATAAGTGGGATATCAGTTTAGAATCCTTAGGAATATGATAATTTTCAAGTAACACATATTATATTTTATGGTATTTATAATTTATGGGTGATATTTTAATAATTTTATATTGTTCAAAATATATTTTCCAAAATAAAAATGCCGCTTTTCTTATTCACATATTTACCAACCTAACCCAGTGAGTTGTTTCCTACCACAGAAATATTCTAGGTCTGTCACAATAACATACAGACACAAATACAAAAAAAAAAAAAATTCCTTAGAAACCTTCAGAAATATCAAAATATCATTTTTTCTCCCCCAAAGTAAATTTTTAATGGGTTATAACCTCCACTTCATTTTCTTCTTAATTCAAGAGCCATAAACCTTGACTAATCTCCACAAAAGTACTTTCTTTCTCTTTATTACATAGACTTCTGAAAATTTGAGACAATTTCTCCAGTTTCTCAGAGTTACTTTTATTTCTGATGCCATTTCACCCTGCTAAAGGGCTTGGATGTCCCTGTCCCAAAACCTCTCAGGACCTTCACAAAGTCTGCAGTGTAAAACCATGTGAGGTAACCAGGGCAGGTAGTCATGATGGTCACGGTGTGGTCAAAAGGGCAGTTACTGTGGCAGATACATGGTGTGGTTTCCATGTGTGGCACTAAATATCCCTGCTTTAAAAGGCAATAGATATCACAGCAAAGGATGCTCACATACACTTTACCTGCCATTTAGCTCTGGGTACTTTAGACCAGAGGCTTTTTCCCCTGAAGACCCAGGTTTCTGGAAAACTCATGCTGGGACAGCCTGTTGCCACCTCAGTAGCTGTATCATGATGGAAAAGTCATATTCTGGCCACAGATTCCTCCTTGGAAAAGGGATCTGCCAAAGCAAGGACATGAAACACAGCTCACTTAAATGAGGCAAGAGTCCATTCTTGGCCTTCCAAAGCCCCACTCTGCTGCAGCCATGGGCAATTCACTGCCACATGCAGAAGGAGAAGAAGGACTTCACCCCTACCAGCAAGAGGAAGGAGGTGACTGTAAAGCACTGGAGCTGGAGGGCACTTCAGTGCCTGAAGCCTTAGCTGCACAGAGAGTCCCAGATGGAACTGTCCCCTTTGAGACACAAACAGCATCTTCGGGACTGGGTGTCTTTCATCCCCTTCCTCACTTGGTTTCTGCTCATTCTGCCATGGTGCAGTCAGCAGTGATTGCATGGGGAGTCTTCGAGCATGTCCTCATTAATGCTTGGTGTCAAACAGGAAAATGCTATTGAAACAAATCCCTTCTGCCCCACAGTTTGATTTGCATCACAGGTATGATTCAGGGACCCATTGAATGTGCTCACACCTTCAACTGGCCGTCAGCTCTTGGGACTCCCATTCTTTGCCCTGAAAACCCATTTCAGTCTAGGTGCCAGATTGTCAGCATTTGCTGTTCTGCCCCCCTCATCTTCTCCTATGATGCTTCTCTACCTTATAAGGGAGAGACAGCCTGGATTTTCAGTGTATGCTACAGGCTGACCCTTCCTCTCACAGCAGCCCTGCCTCCTGGGAAGCTGGTCCGGCTGACATGTCCCAGGGGAATTTGTCCCCTCTGCAGGAGGAAACCTCAGGGCAGGAGAGGAAGATAAGGAAGAAGAGGAGCAAGATTGCTTCTTGCCAATGTAACTCTGTTGTTCTTTTTCATTGAATAGTGAAGGTCAGGGGGGCTTTGCTTGGGTTCACAGTGCCATTTTCAAATCTGATTCACAAGGAAGGGAATCTTTATTACTTGTGTATGTTGACATTCTGTAAAGGTAGACTGTGGGAATGGCTTGTCTGCACTTAAGATTGCCAAGACCTTTTTCTGTCACTCCTGCTGACCTACAAGTCCAGGAAGTCCTTCTGTGTGGCAGCTGGACCTCATCCTAGGAGAAGTGAGGGTGTTCCCAACCTCCAGGCCTCTCCTGGTACCCGCACTGGACCCAGCCAGATCACAGTTGCCAAGAGAACTGCTGCAGCTGCTCTCCTTCAGCTGCTCCCCAGGGTGTGCAGTGGAGGTGGCAGGGCCATTGACACTGCATGTTGTCCTTTTGATAGTCACACTCTCCCAAGAACCTACGTGGTTCCCTTTCTGGGCAGAGTGCCCAGTGCAGAGGAGGCCCTGTGCACTGAGCAGTGGTTGCTTCTGTCAGCTCAGGGCCATTTCTTCCAGCATTGATGCAAACATTGATGACCCATTTGTGTTTGTTGTGTCCCAGTGAGGAACACATGAAAGTGGCTGGATTTTAATGCCTCTGCTGTGATTTGCTCCTAACAGGTGGGCCAGGCAGTTTCAGCAGGTTTAAAGCAGCCAGGTTTCAGTGAGGCCTCATTGCTGTGTGCACTGGAGCAGGGCCCAGAGGAGGGTCCCCTCGATGGCTCCAGGCTGCCATCCCCTGGCCCTGGGTGCCTGGAGCAGAGGGCCCGGCCGGCTGCTGCCTGGGAGCTCCCTGTGAGTGACAGGAGCCTGATGGGGCCCTGGGACCCCCTGCTGCCCCCACCGGGAATAATGCTGTCGGCTTCCTGCCAAGGATCCCTAAAGGAACTTGTCTGTCCTTCAGTGCCAGGTGGCAAGGCCCAAGCTAAGGAGAAAGCTGATGGCACCTGTGCCATCAGAGCAGCAGCCAAGGCCTGAGGGGAAAGGCACAGCCGCCATTGCAGCTGATGTCTCTGGGCCTGCTGTCCTCTGCCTGATCCCTGCACTGACTGTACCTGGCTGGCACGCAGCTTTCCTGGGCTCTCCAGAGGGTGTGGGGAGTCAAGGTACAGGCAGGGCTGGTCTCCATAACCATCATGTCAGAGTCACCAGCCTGGCCAGGGCTTCTCCTGCAGCCCTGATACTCCCAGAGCCCTTGAGGGACCTCTGGTGTTTGGCCCTGCAGCCTTCCCTCAGCGAGTGCTGTGAAAGCACAGCTTGAGCAAAGGGACACGGATGGCCCTGCAGCACTGCTAGGCCTCGGAGCAGGCCCTGCCTCTGCCTTCATCCTCACCCACACAGGGACTGCAGGATGGCAGCTGTAAAATGCTGCACTTTCAGAGCTGCAGCCCAGCCTGTCTTTTCCATTTGTTGTTTTACAAGAGAGAGGATGCCCCATCCACCCCAAGGAGCTCTGACTGCCTGCTGGAAGTACCTGGCCAGCTGCCGTGTTGCCCGTGGGACAGCACATCCCAGGAGGGAATGGCCACAGCCCCAGTGCTGGGCTGCACAGGGCCACTGCGTTGGCTCCAGAGGGGAACGCTCTGCATTCAGGCTCTGAGCAGGGGGAGCATGCTCGGGCCCCATTCTGATGTTTAACCTTTCAGCTGGGAATGGAGCTGTGCTGCAGCAGGTCTCTGTGGGGTAAGAATAGCAGCTGCTGTCTTGGGACACAGCACACGTGTCCAGCTCCTCCACGGCAGCACGTTGCACTGCGACATAGAAGGCAGCCTACCCGCCCAGGAATGTCTTCAGGCGCTATTAGTGGAAGCGAATCATCCCCACAAACAGGCACGACCCCGCACAGAAGTCTTGGGAGAGCAAGGCTATTCTGGGCTTTTGACATTGAGGATGAAAGGCGACACATGATGGGCTGATCCTCTTGGCATGGGCCTCCTCCAGGGCTCTCTGCAGCCTTGTGCCCTCCTCTAGCAATGGCTCTTGTGAGGGCTGAGGGGCCTTGGAGCATGGGAGGTGAGGGCAGAAGGAGGCATGAGTTTGCTGGGGTGCAGGGCAAACCCTCAGTGCCATCAGCAGTGCCCAACTGTGCTTAGGGCAGGTCCAGCCTGAGGGTAGCACCTGTCCCTGAGATCAGGACATGTGACCTCCTGCTTTTTTTAAACCACATCCACAAGAGTGAGACATACCACAGTGTGCGTGCAAGTGAAACAGGCAGGAAGCTGGAGGAAGAAAAAGCTGATTTTGTGAAAGAAGACTACAGTAGGTCAGAAAAGACGCAGTCACAATGCGAGAGTTGTGTCTTCAGTGACTTGCCGGTCATTTCCCACTGGTGTCCTTTGAGACAGTGCTTTTGGACAAGTCATCAAAGATACTCTGTAAGTGTCTCATATGACAGTAGGGTTCATTCACTCCTCATTGGTCTGCATCAAGGCCTTTTCCAACATAGAAATGGGGTGAGTAGCTGTGACAGCTTCAGAAAGGGACAGAGCTACAACAGTGGGTGCAATTTCATGAGCTAATATTGCTGAAAGGATTTCCAAATCAACTTCATAGCCTTCAGTTACCACTAAGCTGTTGGACTCAGTGTATACACAGAGCCCTGTGGCCTTTAAGGATTCTGGGAAAATCCTCCAAGGCTGAAAATAAGGGATAGAAGCTACTTGGAAGCCAAAAGCTATTGGTTCTGGCAGACATTTGAGAGCTTGTCTTTAACATACCTTGGCACTGTCCCTGTGTCTTTCACCCAGCCTGGAGACAAGGCTTAATGCCTCAATCCACTTGCGATGGCTGACAGAGCTGCATGTGCACACTGTGCCTCTGCTGTTCCAGTCAGGGTCCCTTCTTCCCTCATCCCCTTCTCCTTTCTTCCTCAAAATATATTGTCTTTAGCCTGTACATAAGCCGATAGAGAGTTACAGGAATGAAGGCATACACCAACATATTTTCATTTTCCTGCCTCAGAGGCCACATGCAATCTGCTGTGCAAGGGGTGGCGAGGCTGACCTTTGGGCTGATGTGGTGAAGAGGTGTGCTGGAGCCATGTGCTGAGCTGAGTGCTCACGGACAACCCTGAGAGTCCTTCCAGCACCTATGCCCAGGCAGGCTCAGCTGTTTGCCCACTCAAGCGAAACTGCAGTAGGTGGTGGCAGTAGCTGAGGAAATCTAGGCTGAGAGAGATGGCACTGTTGAATGTAGGGACACTGTTGGTGTGTTGTAACCATGCTCTTTGTGACTAAAATCGTCTCTGTCAAGGAACTGTTAGTCCCTCCCAGTGCAGCACAGTGCAACTTCTGATGACTCTGTCTCAGAGATTGGTGTTCAGGGTTTGTGAGGGCCAGCATCATAAAGAAGAGTAGGGAAAGGAAACAGGAAAAGGATCACCCTCTCTTGTCTCTCCCATGGAAGAGGAAGCTGTGCTGAAAGGACAATGGGAGAAGCAGTGAAGACAGTAGCAGGACAAGGAGCTGCTGGAGACAGGAGAGAGCACAGGCTGGATTTTCAGGAATGGCAAGCCTCTAAGTTTGTGGGTCCTCAATCCAGCACTTGCTTCGGCTTCTCCCTTCTTCAAGACACGAAAAGTAAGGAAACTTCCGTAATGCAATAGCCCAAATAAAACAACACCCAAAAAAGGCACTGGTCATTGCATGTATGCAGAGGAATCTACTACAGTTTTTATTCACTAGACACTGATGTAGGTACAAAGATTCATTGTAGAAGGAAAGCAACTGAGAGGTTCACATTTTGTGCAGCCCTCAGGTCACTTTGTATCCTCATGACATTTTCACTCTTCCTCTTCTATCCTCCTGTGAAACTCCCGGCTCTTTGCTCGGAGCTTGTTGACCTGTGACTCTGCAATGTCAGCCCGCTCCTCGGCTTCCTCCAGCTCGTGCTGGATCTTGCGGAACTTGGAGAGGTTGACATTGGACAGCTCCTCCTGTGTGGGGAGAGAGAGTCAGGGGTGAGGAGCCCAGGGCAGGGGTTTCACTCTTCTTGCACCTTGGCTTTGATGGACTGCAGTTCTTCCCTAGGGGGAAGGCACAGATCTCCATCCCCTTTCTACCACTGCTCAAATGTCAGCCTCACACAGGGCCCCTTATCCTTGCCTTGGCAGAAGACCCATTGTAGAAGGAGCCTAATGGAATTTAATATTATTCTGTTCGGGTATGTGGGAAAGAAGCAAAATGAGCAGCTGGAAATGACATTTTTTTAGCCCTGGAATAAAACGTTCACCTTCCTCTTCAGACACTTTGGTGGGGTTAGGAATTTATGAGACACAATTCACAAATCACCTTAACTGAACCAGAAACCCTCCTCTGTGCTGTACTCTTTCCACAGCAAAGAAGCCGTGCTCAAATAATCATAAATTCAGGTGCTGCAGGACTAACTTCAGTTCATCCCTGACAGGTGCAAGCCCAGAAACAGGCAAAGGCTCCTTGTACAATTCTAAAAGCAGAACAAAAAGTGGTTTGAGAGGCTACTTCCAACACCTTCCATGTCTGCTATCAAAACTCTAAAAATAAGTTCTTTCCAAAATTTCTGCAATATATTGTACTACCAGTATCAGTCATAAGACGCCTTACAGGTTGCTTTGTTTTCAAATGCAAAAAATGGTATGTACATTTGCCCTCCTCATCAGTCTTCTTTGGGACCCCTTGGTGAGTCTGATTTATGAGATTTTCAGAGAATTTGAAGAACTCCATTACTGAAGAGAGGAATCTTCCAACGTTCTTATGTATGTCTCCCCAATGGTCAAACCACCCTCGGGGAAAATGGTTCTTGCCAAACTCTCAGAGAGATACTTACAGCCTCCTCAGATTGTCGCTTGTAGGATTTCACTTTCATTTGCAGCTTGTCCACCAGATCCTGCAGCCTGAGGACATTCTTCCTGTCTTCCTCAGACTAGAGTGGTTGATAAAAAAGAAAGTTGTTCTACACTGTGCAAGGTTAACAATTCTCCTTGGGGACGGTGTGTGCAAAATGTGATTTGCTGTGAGAAAACCCTGTCAGCCCAGGAGACCTCCTGCCTTACCTGGTAGGTCAGTTCCTTCACCCTCCGCTCATACTTGCGCACACCCTTCACGGCTTCAGCGCTGCGCTTCTGCTCAGCATCAACCTCCCCTTCCAGCTCGCGCACCTGCAAGGAGAAGCCATCCCTGCAGCTTCCCTGACAGTGGCTCTCCAAGGACACGCTCACTCATGCACAACCCCAGCCCTACACACCCTGGCCTCCAGCTTCTGGATCTGCTTCTTCCCTCCCTTCAGTGCCAACTGCTCTGCCTCATCCAGACGGTGCTGCAGGTCCTTCACTGTCTGGTCCAGGTTCTTCTTCATCCTCTCCAGGTGGGCACTGGTGTCCTGCTCCTTCTTCAGCTCTTCTGCCATCATGGCCGCCTGATCAGAGCAAAGGGTCAAAGCCATTTTGGGGCTGGAGATATTTGGGGGAGAGTCCATTCCCCATCAGCAATGCAAGGAATGCCCAACTCACATCTGTGATGGCCTTCTTGGCCTTCTCCTCAGCATTGCGGGCTTCCTGGATCGTGTCCTCCATTTCACCCTGGATCTGGGCAATGTCTGTTTCCAGCTTCTTCTTGGTATTGATCAGGCTGGTGTTCTGTGCAATGGGAAGGAAATAACAAGAGTTTTGTATTCTTAAAACCTGCTATAAGAAACCTTGTGCCTGAACAAAGTCTTTCCCCTTCCAGCTCCCGATTCTTACTGTGGAAATATTGTTAAAATGGTTGTTTACAAAATATCAGGTGTGGGCTTGGGAGTTGGATGCAAACAATGACTTTACTTGTGGACAGCAGCAGAGAGGCCATTCTAGTACTGCTGGTCCTCTGGTATATTCCAGCCCTCTGTGTTTGGTCAGTGTCAACATTGCTCTTTGTTCCCTGCCTTTACCTGGGTGTGGAGGAGCTGTACACGCTCACTTGCATCCAGAAGCTCCTGCTCAGCCACTTTCCTCGACCTCTCTGTCTGCTCCAGGGCTGCCCGTAGCTCCTCAATTTCAGCCTGCAGCAGGTTTGCCCTGCGTTCCACCATGGCCACCTGCTCCTTCAGGTCATCCTTTGTCCTGAGAGCATCATCCAGATGGATTTGGGTGTCCTGGAAAGAAAGAGAAAAGAAATAACTAGGTGTCAGCATGTGCTTTAGTGGCAAAAATGTCAGAGACATCATTCTTCTCTTTCTGTAGCTTTGCTGAACAGACCTTGAGCACAGCCTGTGTGTTTCTCAGGTTCTTCTGTGTCTCAGCAGCCTGGCGGTTGGCATGGCTCAGCTGGATCTCCATTTCATTCAGGTCTCCCTCCATCTTCTTCTTCAGCCTCAGGGCTTCATTTCTGCTCCTGATCTCAGCATCCAAGCTGCTCTGCAAGGACTCCACAACTCGGAGGTGGTTTCTCTTCAGCTGGTCAATTTCCTCATCTTTCTCTGCTACCTTCCTGTCAATCTCAGCCTTCACTTGGTTGAGCTCAAGCTGCAGGCGCAGGATCTTCCCCTCCTCATGTTCCAGGGAGGCCTGGACAAGTGTAAAGAAATATTGATCACATCAATAAACCTACAGCTTACTTTTTCAAGAATTCACAAATATTTCCAGAAGTCTCAGCTGCCTGCACCCCCTAGCCAGAACAGAGGGGAGCCCAGGCCTTTTTAGCCTACTTCCTAATTTATTTACTGCTTACTCCAGTGGTTATGGTCACGTACCTCAGCTTCCTCCAGAGCAGCCTGGATTTCAGATTTCTCCTGCTCAATCTGCTTCTTGATTTTCTCCAGCTCATGAATTGCCTTTCCTCCCTCAGCAATCTGCTCCGTGAGGTCAGAAATCTCCTCTGTGGGAACAAACACCAATGGCACAGTCAGGCACACAGCAGAATGGCAAGGGCCCTGTCCCACCAAGGTGTCCCACCAGACATCTCTGCAGACCTGCAGGCACAGACCCATGAAGAATGGTGGTAATGGCTGATAGTGAGAAAGCCCACTGAGGAGCAGAGGGACTCACGCTGCAAGTTCTTGTTCTCGCGCTTCATGGTTTCCAGGTGGTCCAAGGACTCCTCATAGGCATTCTTCATCTTGAACAGCTCTGTGCTGAGAGAGCGCGACTCCTTCTGCGAGGCCTCCAGCTCAGCCTGAGTTTCCTCATACTTCTGCTTCCATTCTGCCAGGATCTGAAGAGGAACAGGGTGTGAGTAGGGATGGGGCAATCACAGGGAGAATGCTCTGGCCAGCAGTCCTGGTGCTGGAGGCCAAAAGACCTTGTCAAAGTTCTTCTGCTTCTTATCCAGAGCAGCGCAGGCAGCATTGGATTTCTCCACATCAATCATGAGGTCCTCCACTTCATTCTGCAGCCTCTGCTTTGTCTTTTCCAGGGAGGCACATTTGGCATTGACAGCCTCAACATGTTCCTCTGCATCTTGCAGGCGCTGTGCCAGCTTCTTCCTGTGAGTCATAAGGGTTATACTGAGGACCTTATTTAATACTAAGGACCCAGTGTGCTTTCTACTACAGTCTGCTTTTTTTTTTTTGGCACTTTGCTGTCACACCGTGTTAAAGGTCTACCTTTATGCTGTCCTTGGGCTTTGCCTTTACTATAACACTAAATACTTTATAGGATATATTTCTCAATTTCAAAAAGAAATATTTTCTCCAAATCAAATACATTACTTATTCCTCATAATATTGTGATGTTTCTCTTGCAAAGTCACCTTTGAATTTTCAGTCTTACTTTTATTCTTCATTGCCTATCACCACGTACTTGGCCTCCTCGAGCTCCTCCGTGCGCTGAATCGCGTCCGTCTCGTATTTGGTTCTCCACTGGGCCACTTCGCTGTTGGCCTTGGACAGAGCTCGCTGCAGCTCCCCCTTGGCCTCCTGCTCCTCCTCATATTGTTCCCGGAGCAAGTCACAGTCGTGGCGAGCAGACTGCAGGGCGTGGGCCAGCGCGTTCTTGGCCTTAAGAGATAATTGAGTTGGAACAATGACTTTCCCATGGAACAATAAAATGTTATCTTGATGAAATATCAACAAAGAATTGTTGAAAATTCTTTGATTATGACATTTAAAGTCAAGCCAAGAAAAAATTGCATATTGATTCCATGTTATGGGGATGTAGAATGCCTTCTCAGGTGAGGTCATGGGTAAATTCTGTATGACAGCTATACTGCTGCGAGTCATTGAATCCTTTTAAATATTCTCTAAAGCTTCAGCTGCTATTGCAAAAAAGTAGACTAAGATGTGCAGTTCCTTTCTGAGATATATCAATCATTTTATACATGTCATTATAAAGACCTAAAATTCATTTTGCCTGTCTCAGTATTCACATTGGAGGGGATGTCTTCCTCAACTTCCCACATCAGAGAGGGAGGAGGCAAAATTTCTCATCTTGCTTGCTAGCTCAAAAATGAAAATGATGCAGCTAACATTCTGGTTTTATGTGACTAGGAAGTATCTTTAAGGAAACAGAATACCGATCCAAAGCCAACCCCCTACAGGAAGTACCTTTACCTTTATTTCATCCTCTAAATGTCTCTTTAGTTCCTCAATCTGTTGAGTGAATGCCTGTTTGCTTCTAGATAACTGAGATATCAAACCATCTTTTTCTTCCACCTGGCGTGAATATTCACCTAAGGAAGTTTCCAGACAGATTGCAATTTAAAATCAGTACTAAACCGATGTTTTTTTAAGCACTGTATACCAGCTTACAGAGAATAGATCAATTTAAGTAAAGCAT
This sequence comes from Lichenostomus cassidix, assembly GCF_008360975.1. Lineage (NCBI taxonomy): Eukaryota > Metazoa > Chordata > Aves > Passeriformes > Meliphagidae > Lichenostomus > Lichenostomus cassidix. The sequence goes on from NC_139498.1 coordinate 9,510,371, forward strand.
CTCTCTTTTTCTCAGATTGTTCAATTCCAGAGGAGTGTAGGGGTGTGTTACCTGATTCTGTCTGCAGACGAGCTCTTTGAGCATTGAGGTCATTGATCATGCGCTGATGCTCTTCTTCCTTTGTCTTAATCTCACTCAGCTGATCTTCCAGTGTGCGGCACATCTTCTCCAGGCTGGCCTGTGTGTCATGTAAAGAAGGAGGACTACCACTAAGTTCTAGCATGCTGTTCTCAAGGTGAAAAACAATGCAACTCTATGTGATAGAAATATCATCAGAATCAAAATCATGTATTAGGGAATGTATATAGGGCAGTAACATGACAGAAACTCCGTACCTTGGCTTTGGAGACAGACTCCATGTTACTGGCCAAGTCATCAATCTCCATCTTCAGTTCACTCTTCTCCTTCTCCAGCTTCTGCTTCACACGTTGCAGGTTGTCGATCTGCTCTCCCAGCTCAGCTGTGCTGTCCGCGTGCTTCTTGCGCAGGGCGGCAGCCGTGGCTTCGTGCTGCAGCGTGGCCTCTTCGAGGTCACGGCGCATCTTCTGGAATTCTGCCTCTCGCTTCTTGTTCATCTCAATCTGAGCTGCTGTCGCCCCTCCTGCTTCTTCCAGGCGCTCGCTGATCTCCTCCAGCTCCCTCGACAGGTCAGCGCGATGCTTCTCTGCTTTAGCGCGAGAGGTTCGCTCTGCCTCAATTTCCTCTTCCAGCTCCTCAATACGAGCCTGGACAACAGCAGGGACCCTTCACAGCCTTGCCCTCCTCCTGCCTGAGCTGAGCCTGAGCAAGGGAGGGGAAGGAACAGAGACTTGCCTGCAGCTCCTTGATCTTCTTCTGAAGTTGTGTGCCCAGGGCTTGTTCATCTTCAATGCTGCTCTGGATCTGGCTGATTTCAAAGTCTTTCCTTTGGGCAAAGCAAAATGCATTGGAGCTCAAAGGAAAAAGCCAAGTGATCCAGCCCAGAGCTCCAGCCCAGCACGCAGGAGCCCTAGAGCCACACTTACTTCTTCAGTTTCTCATCCAGCTGCTGCTTGTCATTCTCCAAATCCATGATGCTGTCCTGGGCCAGCTTCAGGTCTCCTTCCAGTTTCCTCTTAACTCTCTCCAGGTCCACGCGCAGTTTCTTCTCTTGCTCCAGGGACCCTTCCAGCTAAACACAACAACACAGCAGTGCTCTACCAGCCAGCTCAGCCTCCATACCTGTCCTGTTCCTGCTCTATATCTGTGTGCTTACATCGTCCACTTGCTGCTCCAGCTTGGTCTTGGCTTTGGCCAGTGTATTGACTTTGTCCTCTTCTGCCTGCAGGTCATCCAGGGTCTGCTGATGGGCCTCTTGGAGGGCTTTCTTCTCTTTTGTCAGCTTCACAATGGTCTCATCCAGAGCTGCCATCTCCTCAGTCAGGTTTTTCACCTTTGAGAACAAATAGACAATGGTGCTTAAAACTTTATAACCAGACAGGTCTTTTCTGGAGTGTGAGTGACAGGTTCTGCCTCATACCTTGTTTTCCGTGGCATGTTTTTCCTTCTCCACCTTGGCCAGTGTTAGCTCAAGGTCATCAATATCTTTCTTCAGCTCTGAACATTCATCCTCCAGTTTCCTCTTCTTGGCTGTCAATTCAGCATTAATTTCTTCCTCATCCTCAGCCCTTTCAGTCACTTCTTTAACTTTGGCTTCCAGCTGGATTTTGGTTTTGATGAGCTGGTCACACCTTTCCTCAGCATCAGCCAAGCTGTCTGCTTCCTGGTGGGGAGACATAGATTTTCTTGATTTGTTTTCTGAACTTTTCTATGCAAGTGTGTGTTGCAGTGTAGCCTAACGTTGGTCTCTCCTGAAACAATGTTAACTTCTAGATACCAAGCAAAGACAGGTAGGCTTTTCCTGCACCTACATTCACACGTACCACTTTGAAATATGGTTTGCATTTATGCTGTAAAAGTAATTCATTGTTGTACATCCTGTCAAGACAGAGATACTTCCAGCATCACTCACCTGCCCAGAGTGTGTTTGGGGTACACTCAGGTCTGAGTATATAATTTCTGCCAACTACATCTGCCTCCTTCCTGTGAAGGCAAGAGCATTGACTCCCATTTGAAACTCTCAGTTTCTTCGCACAGGCTGTCAGAATGTTCAACACATCACTGCCATATTTTGTTTCCTCACCTTCACATACATATGATGGATAATTCCCCAAATTTATGACTTTTGGTCTTCTATAGTCTAACCTTCTGTTCATAAGGAACAGTCACTCATTTTCTGTGTGATAAACTAAAGGTGATAAACTCACAGCCTGTACTTGGAGCTGCAGGTCATTTTTCTCCTGCATCAGGGCCACCATTTTCTCTTCCAGCTCTTTCCGCTTTGCCTCAGACTTTGCAAGCTCTTCCTTGGTTTTCTCAAACTCTTGTTTCATGTTGGCCATTTCCTTCTCAGACTCTGCACTCTTCAGCAAGGGCTTGATCTTGAAGAACAGCTTCATCCATGGCCAATGTTTGACATTCATGAATGCACGAATGTTGTACTGGATGCAGAAGACGGACTCCCTGAAGCATAATTTAAAACTACAATGAATATTCTCTGTCTGAATAGTCTGACGAGTGCCAACACTTTCCCCCAAGCAGAGTGACTTCAGCTGAAGAAGAGCAATGTGTACCTCCGCTCCACCATTCTCTGGTACTCCACTCTCATCAGGAAGCCTCTGCACCTGGCCTGGGTGCGAGTGATGAGCTGTGCCAGCTTCTCATCCCTCATCTCCTCCAGGAGTCCCAGCAGCCCAGCTTTGAAGAACACCTTGAGAGAGGGAATGTTGCAGCACATCAGTGTCAGGTACAGCAAAGCAGAGACAGACAGGGAATGGAGGGGTTTGTACCTTGGTGTGTCCAAATTTGTACTGGGTGTGGTCCACATCGATTGACCCAAGGAGCTTCTCAGAAGCCTTCTTGCTATCGATGAACTGTCCCTCGGGGATGGCGCTGGCATTGAGCACCTTGTATCTGTGGAATTAGAGGAAGATAAGGCTGGCATTTTGCAAGCAGCACGGAGTTGCCACTAAACCCCACCAGCTCTTTTTGAAAACAGAACACAGCCTAAATGGACCCAGGAATGAACCAACATTGCTTTTAGTGATGCTGAGAAGCACAGAGCTCTCACCTCTGTTTGAAGTCAGCATAGAGGACTCTGCTGGGGAACCCTTTCCTGCAGATCCTGATCCCTTCCAGCACGCCGTTACAGCGCAGCTGGTGAAGCACCAGCTCATGCTCCATGGCACCTGGCAATGCAGAGCACAAGTGAATGGCATAGATTGCAGTGCAGAGAGGAATGGATGTATTAGAGCAAGTATCTTTCAGCTTGAGCATCTCACCAGGTGTTTTTGTCTCATTGGGGATGATACAGCGCACAAAATGGGGGTGAGTGCTCCGCAGATTGGTCATCAGCTTGTTGAGATTCTCCTACAGGAACCAGTTACTAGTGTGAGTTTCCTGTGCCCAGTGTTTGATGCACCAAGCCCAGGTAACAATTTTACAACTTCTCAAGCTGAGTTTTGGAGCATTTAAATAAAGCCACAGAAACCAAAAAATTTGTCTATTTGAAAATACTGAGCACCATTTTAGATTGAAATACTACCATACTGCTATTGGTTCAGTGAAAACTAATATATAATTTCACATATTCAGAAAGAGTAAATTACTTAGATTTTTCATGTTCTGCCTTCAAAAGTCAATATACTTAAGTTTTAAAAAACAGGGGCTTATTCCAATGAGATAAATATCTCCTTGGAAATTATTTTCAACTCCTCAACAGAAATGCAGGAAATACTAATATTACCATTCTAGTCTGACCCAAAGACATAAAAATATGAAGAGCTGAATGATATCTGCTAATAAAAACAATAAGAAAGAAAATCACTACAAACTATTAGATTTTCATGGTTATGAAGACTGAATGCTTATTTTTGGACATGACGTATTTGCAATGTTAAAATTGACTCTGGAAAACCTGATACGTAATTTCCAAAGAAATTTACCACCATAACAGTAATTTAAAATAGACCTTTCGAATTTAATTTAATTTTAGCTCACCCCCGTTCTTCACATTTCAGAGATAACAGATGCAATAATGTACCCGGAAAAGAGCTGAGACAGTCTGGAAGGAAGAACCCTTCTTCTTGCCTCCCTTCTTGCCACCACCAGCCTCTGTGAATTGAATAAAAGGACAAAAAAGCTTTAAAATTAACACAAAACAATTTAAAATGTTTAGTATTTTTGGCTTTAATTCTGTGAAAACTTTGTCCCACACTGAAAATACATTTTTTACGAAACTGACCTGCATCTGCTCCACCATAGTTGGCAAAGAGTAAAGCCAGGGTCTTCACAGATGATTTCTGGTACAGCCCAATGACAGTTTCATTCAGAGGGTCCTTGTTCTTTTCCAGCCAGCCAGAGATGTTGTAGTCCACTGTTCCAGCATAGTGCACCAGGGAGAAATGAGCTTCAGCCTTGCCTTTGGCAGGCTTGGGCTTTTGGAAGTTGCTGGACTTGCCCAGGTGCTGATCATAGAGCTTGTTCTTGAAAGAGGTGTCAGTTGCCTTGGGGAACATGCACTCCTCTTCCAGGATGGAGAAGATGCCCATGGGCTGGAAGAGATTATGACACACAAGAAAGAGAAACAGATTAGAAAGGAGACATGTCTTGGTTGGAAAGTTGCTGGAGTCAGAAAAGGAAGCTGTTCCCATACAGTTAATGACTTTAAGTCAGAGAAAATCAACTAAGGCTCAACTTTTTTTAGTATTGCTGTTTCATTCAAAATTATGGAAATGTCTTTGCTGATGAAATTATTGTCAATAAGACAATGTGAAATACTGTTCTCTCCATAAAACCTGTTTACTGATAAGTACTTAGAGAACATGACCACCTTTTTCGCTTCATTTTGTAATCTGGCAATGAATTCTCTCACCAAAAGTCCTGATATCTGAGTATGATCTCCAAAAACACTTCTTCCCTGTTACCACTTTTATGGGGTATATATTTGAAGAAGCCAAAATATTCTCACATGCTTCTTAATTGTTTCTCTTGGCAAGTATAGAAGACCCAATATATACTAGACTTAAACAGGAAGGTTACCTTCTCAATGAGCTCAATGCAGGCAGCCAGGTCCATCCCAAAATCAATGAATGTCCACTCAATTCCCTCCTTCTTGTACTCTTCCTGCTCCAGCACGAACATGTGGTGGTTGAAGAACTGTTGCAGTTTCTCATTGGTGAAGTTGATGCACAGCTGCTCAAAGCTGTTGTACTGCCAGACATAAAAAGATATACAGTGCTTTCAAGGATCAGCAATAGTACCAAGGTGTATTCTTGTGCAATCCTAATTCACCACGGCTTACACTTTAAATACAAGTCCTCTTCCTGTGTAGTTTTCCTTTGCTATCTCTCTAGGATAGGTTTTGTATTAAGAAAAGAGAGGTTTCAAATTTAGAGCTATTAGAATACTAGTTTTCTTTGCTATTCTATTATTTTTTTTTTCTTTCCTAGAATTACAAACATTATTCCAAAAGCCCTACAAGGAAATGTAGGGAGATACTCACTTCTATTAAATATCTCAAAATTCTTAATTATTGTTCTACAAAAATGCTAGGAAAACCTGGAATCCTTACATCAAAGATCTCAAAGCCAGCAATGTCCAGGACACCAATGAAGTACTGCCTGGGCTGCTTTGTATCCAGCTGTTGGTTGATACGAACAACCATCCACAGGAACATCTTCTCATAGACAGCCTTTGCCAGGGCACCCACTGAATTGTTCACCTAAAACCAAGAAGGATGGAGAAGAAAAAATGCAATATCCAGGGCAAATAGTAACTGATTCAAGTCAGATGTTCCCAGTCACCACCTGGTTGTTCTTACCTGCTGCACAGTTTGGCCCTTGGTTACATATTCATTCCCCACCTTGACTCGGGGGTAGCAGAGGGCCTTGAGCAGGTCTGCTGAGTTCAGACCCATCAGGTAGGCAGCCTTGTCAGCAACTAAACACCAGAAAAGACAGAAAAGTAAATATTCAAAAATTCCTAAAATTCAGTGCTTGACAATCTGTCCCAAAAGTGTTCTCCACAGGGCTGCACAACAGTATCTGTCAAAGCTACAGAGCTCATTTCTCTCTTGTGTTCAGAACTCAGAGTCTATAACTCTTTCTGAACTTCAGTTTCTGCAAACATTCTTCGAGAGAGCTCACTGCCTTTATCCTTTTTCAGGTGTCAGTATGGAGCTTCACACTTACTTTCTAGTCATATTGCAGGAGGATTTATCACTCAGACAGATGGCAGTATGGACTGGCCTTCTTTCTGTGACAAAGACTAATGAAGTCTCAGGTCAGAGTATCCTCCAATAGATGAGGGTGGAGAGAGCACAGCCTTCTGTCCTGTTAGGGCTGAACCATGTCACTAATCCATACTACAGCAGACGCTGCAAGGCATATTTCAACTTAAATATGATTAGCAATGTTACAGCAATTGACATGCAAGTCTCCTGGCTTCCTGTCAGTGTACACTGGATCTCTTATCTGTGAACTAGTGACAGCGGAAAAAATACAGGTACCATTAAATGAGATAAATGCCTCAACTGTCATCTAGTAATGGAACAACTACTCTTATTCTTAGTTTACACATTTAAAGCTGAAACCTGCCTAAGTCCTTATGTAATAAAGACTATCACTTTTGGAAAGTTTGATGACTCTGCTGATACCTTCTGTGCCATCAGGCTCTGCCTGCTCCTCTCGTTGTTTCTGCTTGAACTTCAGGTTCCCATAGTGCATGACAGCCCCTGTCAGCTTGTAGATGGCTGTTTTCTCATCAGCGCTGAAGCCCAGGATGTCAATGGCACTCTAGCAACAGAAACATAAATGTATATATACCAGGGCTCAAACCCACCAGATGACCTGTTTGGTAAAGTTACTTACATCTGTAGCCATCAGCTCCTCCTGATCGTCAATGCTGGGGACAGTAATCTCCCCTTGACTCACAAAGTGGAAATCATAAGGGTTGGTGGTAATGAGAAGCATGTCTAAAAGCAATTGAAGTAGAAAAACAAGCTTACTTTAGTTTCCAGATGATGCAATGAAATATTGCTCAGTGACCTTCCTTCAAAAAAAGGTTAGTGATCTTTCCTACCAATTAGCTCTGGCTTCTTGTTGGACATGATCTGATAAAAGATGTGGTAGCTTCTTTCCGCCTTGAGCTGGAAAGTGACTCTGGATTTCTCCAGCAGATCTGCCAAGGATGGTAGGATAGAGTCAAGCACAAAAAGTGGGGAAGGCTGCAAGGAAGGGGATCAGGCTGGAAAGGTGTCTTACATGTTTCAATGTCAGCAGAAGCCAGTTTGCCTGTGGCACCAAAATGGATTCTGATGAATTTACCCTGAAAGCAGCAGAAAAGTCAATTGAGACCTATTTAGCCAGCCTGGACAGCAAGAATATTCAAATTGGTGTTGATGGCTGTCTCACATAGCAACTTACAAAGCGTGAGGAGTTGTCATTCCTCACGGTCTTGGCATTTCCAAAGGCCTCCAGCAGTGGGTTGGCGCTGATGATTTGATCCTCAAGCGTTCCCTGCAGGGTGGTAATTGTTGCTAGTTATCCTTTCCAAAAATCATGTCAGGAACAGAGGAAAGCATTGATCCCAACATATGTCTGCTAATTTACCTATTTACCTGCATTTTGCCTGATGCATGTTCTTCCTTCTTCTTCTCCCCACTGGCTGCAATTGTTGCAAAGTACTGGATGACACGCTTTGTGTTCACAGTCTTCCCGGCACCGGATTCTCCGCTGTCAAAGCCAAGAGAGAAGCAGAGAGTGCCTGGTCAGGCAGGAGGTCCCCTGGCACTGGGCAGCCCTGCAGGGATTTGAGCAGGGGGTGTACATACGTGATCAGGATGGACTGGTTCTCCCGATCTGTGAAAAGATAGAGATAAGAAACCTTACCTTAGGTTATGAAGTGCTTATGAAATGCTTATGAATAAGAAAGAATTCGAGAACTAGAATAAAAATATGAACTGAAGCTTCCAGAGGATCCAAGAACACAAAATAGCAAAAAGTGCCCAGGGAATTCTGGTGGGTACTTTTGATGCTCCCAGCTATACTTCAGCTATTAGCAATTGGTTCCGTAAAGATATCACTTCAGAGAAACTTCAGTAGTCTTATGCCGTTTCTGACATTGTCTTTTCATCAAGCTACTTGTATCTCTCTTAATAAGCAAGTAGAGGTAATGAAAATGTTGAAGTTGTAATTTTTTTTGATGTGTAAATTTTTCTGAAGATAAAGTTTCTTGAATAATCTTATGGAAATTTGGAGGCATCATTAATTACAGAAATATCTGACCAACCTCTTTCACCCTTTTTCACCTCTATTTTTCTAATCCCTATATATACAGAAATAATGTATTCTTGAGATCGTATCTCAACAATATTAATTTTTTATTTTTCTATTCTGAATGCATTTCCCAGTGTCTAAGAAAAAAACAGGAGAAGTTCTAAAATCCTGCACACCTTTTATTTCAATGCATATATAAGGAAGAGAAAATAAGAGGTGAAAGTAAGAGGAAAAAGCAGAAAGAAATTTTTTGAAGTTGCTCAGTCTAAATGCTAAAAGATTTCTTTTTTCCTTGATTTTGTTCTCTGAAGTTTACTTTTTACTATACAGGGCAATTGATTGATAGTTGCAGCTACAGATCACTGTAGAAGTTCCAGGGATCATTCAAGACTGTATGGAATTTGGCTCACAAGGCCATCATCTATATAATGAAATTCATTTGCATAATAAGTGCCTCAAGTGAGGCTTATGTACCTGTTCAAGGCAGAGATATCAATTCCATTTGTTAGCAAGGATGCTTGAAAATTTAAACTGATATTATGCACATCATTTATAGGGTATGTGTCATTTAAGTGTACCCTGTACTCTCAGTTTGAGACTAATTTAGTGACTCAGATACATAAATCTATGTATGTATGTAAGATTCCATTGTAGGCATCAGGTCTACATCCCAAAATAGGTGGTTTCGTTCCAATGAATTTACTCCCTCTAGGTTATGTCCAGGTCTTTAGTGATTCTACTGGGAACACAGACACTCAGCTGACATAGACAACTAGAGTTCAATGCATTCATCTTTCATTAATTTGACACGCACTATTTTTTTTTAAGTGTGGTGCCATATTTCCAGAGAATACCCTTCATTTCCCTCTACAGAGAGATGATTGCAAGAGCAGCTCAAAGGAAATCAAGCACTCACCAGTCAGCATGGACTGATAGGCATTGTCAGAGATGGAGAAGATGTGTGGAGGAGCCTCCTGACGCTTCTTGCCTCGGTAGGCCAACACCACCTCCGGGTTGTACACCGGCAGCCACTTGTAGGGGTTGACAGTGACGCAGAAGAGACCCGAGTAGGTCTGTGAGGAAGGGAGACAGCACGTTGGCTTCCCCTGAGCCTGGCACAGCAGCTCCTGCGGCTGCCCAAAGGAAGCTGCTGCTGCCACTTACGTAGATCATCCAGGCTGCGTAACGCTCTTTGAGGTTGTACAGCACAGCGGGTTCGTGCAGGTGGGTCATCATGGCCATGTCCTCGATTTTATCGTACTTGGGAGGGTTCATGGAGAAGACTTGGTCTTCCTTCACGGTCAGGGTCTGCCGAGAAATCAAAAGTTCCACATGTGTCACCCAAAAGCTCAGAGTGGGGATCAAATGTTGTCCTTCAGCCTTGTTTTTCACTCACCTCTCCCCCTTCAGTCTTGACAGTGACTTTGCCCGATTCCCTGCTCTGGATTGTCCCTTTCACAAAGGATTCTTTGGGATGAGCCACAAAGACAGATGATTTGGCATCAAAAGGTTTGTTCTGGGCTGCAATTCTCTCCTTTTCCGATTTTCGGAGGTAAGGAGCTGCCTCCCCAAAGACAGCCATCTCAGCATCTCCAGAGGCCATGTTTGCACTCTAATTAAAGCTCGTCAGCAGAGGTGTCTTGTGGAGAAAAAAAAGTAATGGGTCATCAAGATTACTATCTATATCAATGAGAAAGCTCCTTGCTCTTTAGCTAATAAGTTAGTCTCAAAATAGTTAGTCTCAAAAAAAAAAAGCTCTTAAGAAGAAACCAATTAAATCCACTTTGATCTGAAGTTAAAGTACCCTTGTCTGACCCAAGAGTAAGACTTAGACTTCTACAACATGTAGATCTTGTAACAGTAAATAGAACATCTTAATATTGAGTGCAGTTTGGTAACACCTTAAATTCTGAAGAGATTTGAGTTTTTCACGTAAAAGAATATATAGTCACAGAAAAATCACTCTCTGTTCTGGTCCTTAGTTATGTGCAATAGGTCTTCAAGAAAGTACTTTCTTGCTCAAAGTATTATCTTTTGTATTAAAAAAGAAAAATTACTTAACTTTTTCGATCCTCCCTATTTTCAACTATCTAGCCTAAGCAAATTCAGCTGAAATCTAAGAGGATTTATGAAGAGGACTCATGCAGCTCTTTAAAACTCCTGTCCTTGACTGTAGATTAGGAATGCATTATTCAGTGTGTTTCCTTTGGAGAGCAGCTTGTATCCTGGAATATGGCCAACCTTGTAAAATAGGAATTGCCAGTTGTTTCTTGTTGCTGAACAGAATTCCATAGAATATTGTAATTTGAAAATACAGACATGTATCAAAATTACATTGAAAATTTTTGTTCACATGGACACTCCCTCATGGAAACGGTTGTTAAAGGCATAAGAAATGAAATATGATATTGCAAGGATATTGTCCTCTTTCTTAAAGCTCCCGAAACGCATGCACTTACCTGGAAACCTTCTGCGGAGACAGGCTGGATATGGCTCTGGGAGATTTTATAGTGTCTTGTCTGCAGATGCTGCAGATGGTCCCCCTTTCTTCGGTCAAAACATTTCTGGCAAACCTTTTTTGGCCAAGCATTGTCTGTCAAACTAAGGGCAGAATTCTCACTTGATTTGAATGATATAATTAGAACATTTTTATATCTTACTGACTACGTGAATACATCTATAAATAATTTCTCAAGAGTGTTAAGGAGAGAATCTATACCACTCAAGGCACTTAGAGAACTTGCATGGTTCTATTGCTGCCTTTCTCAGTGATTTGCTCCTTGACCCATGGTAGTTCCCTTGGTATGTTTATACCACAACTTTTCAGTCATGTAATGGTGATGACAATATCTATGATGCTTTAGGAACATATGCATTGAGAGGAACAGGGAAAGTTTGTCAAAAACTAGCAAATAAAGTTAGAAGCTACTTTTCAGGGTTTTTTTCTGAAAAGCAGGAAGTAAAAATCAATTACAGCTGAGTTTTCTGCATAGGACACTCTCAATAGCTGAAATTATTTGAAATACAGTGAGTTGGGAGCCTGAGCCCAAGCAATGGGAGACTCTACTTTGAAATGGAGCTCTTGAATAGATTCCTGAGCTGACTTTTGTGGAATCAAATGTTGCAAACGAGTCGTTAAGTTGCTTAAAATATCACCATCAAAGGCATTAGCAAGAGGGTTTGTTACGATCCGGTTTAAACACAGGAGTCTCTGCGAATAAAGCGGATCAAACCCAGAAAGGTTCTAAATACACCCAGAAAACATGATTAAAACCAAACAAGGTTAGCTGCTGATGCAAAAAAAAAATATGTATTTTATTTAATAGCAAAAGAAGCAAAGAGAAAGAAAGAGAAAAGAAACAAAGAAATAGAAAAAGAAGTGCGTGGGCAGTGCTGGGGGGACAGGGAGAGAGTGACACAGGTTAGATGGAAACATACTAGCCCTCCGGAGGTCCCAAGGACATCTCATTGCTCCCCTCCATCTTATCTTCTGGTGCTGAGGTTCCCCCACCACCTCACCGCCATGCCGAAGAGTATAGAATCCAGTGGATTTATACCCGTTTGGGCCAGGTGGGAAAACCCACGTGCCGCCTGAGGGGGCTAGGTTTGACACTGTCCCTTGCAACACTGTGGATCTGTTGCATTATCTCTGGTGGACCCCTTTTGGAGGGTCTTTGATGGGCCATGACACCTCCTCAGCTGTCCTGCATGTGTAAGCTTTTCCCGAGGTTCAGGAGCCCATAGCTGAGATGGTCTGCAGAGAGGAGGTTGAGCGTTTCACAGCTTCTGACCAGAGATTTTTCCACTACACAGCCAAAGCCCCTCTTCTCCCCCCACCCTTAGGTGTCAGGGTCTGTGCAGCCTGGCAGCTGATAGCCCTGGGGCTATGGCCTCCACCCAGAAGGTGCTAAGCCTGATCCCTCTGTGAATGTATTCTTTTCTCCCAGCTCTGCATTACTTAACCTATCTTAATCAGCCAGCAGTTCAGGCCTCAGTCAGGGCCCCATTCAGGGTGCGGTGGTCTTCTCTAAAGCTTTTGTAATAAAGTTTTGCTAAAATAGGCAAAAGTCCTTCATGAAGATGTTTAAATCATAAACATTTCAGTCTCTGAAAAGGTTCAATATAAATTAGCAAAAGCACAATAAAGTTTGATCGCAAGGTTCACTCTGTTACTTACTACAAAGATCAAGGAAAATCGACTAAGAATTCCTTTAGAATGATTTGCACAACAACTGGGGATGAGAAGGTTTAGGGTAAAAAGCATAAGAAAGATCCTGCTATTGATTCACGAGGTTCAGAGAGGATCTCTTGGTTTCTAAACTCCTGACAGAGTCTAGGTGCAGCTGAATCCAATCATAATACCAGACCTGGTCAACAGCTTCTGTCTAAAGGGTTTTAACAGGACTTAATCATTGACTAATTTGACATTCATAAAGTGATTCAATAGGATTTACTTCAATTGCAACGGTGATTTAATTATAGATCCCAGATGGCAACATTAAAACTATACTTGCTATAGAGTGCTTAAATGAATTCACACATGCATGCACACAGACTCAAAGATGTGTCTATAAATGTTAAAGGGTTATACATGTTAGAAGTTCCCTGTGAGTTCAGCGAAATACTCACTTCAAATATCTTAGAATATCAGTAGGCAAGAGCTGAGTCAGAGAGTGGAGGATATTGCTCTGGAACCCATCATCAGCTTTTGGTGAATTTTTTGAAAATCAGTCCCACATTTTTCACAAACATGAGAGTTCATGAGTTTTGAGAGGCACCCTACTCCAAGGGAGATGTTGGTTGCAGCCTGCTGCAGTCCAAGGGAGACCAAAGAGCCTCACTAAGGCCTGCTGTTTATAGGGTTGCAAGATGTTCTGTTTCAGTCATCCATAAATTTCCATCCTGGCCACAGTATGGAAAGTAATTACTAGTGTTTCCAAACACTGGTTTGGAAATTATTCAGTAATTACTAGTGTTTCCAAAACTCCGGCAACAATGGTACCATTCTACTTGACTATGATTTAGGTAGGGAAAGTTCCAAGGCTTTCTGCAAGTGACTGATTATTCCCCCTCTCATCCTTCACCTTGGCCAGGCAACAGGAGCTCCAGGTACAGACACTGCTGCTCCCAGCTCAGCCATGCAAGGGCTCTTGGTAGAGTCAAGGCACACCCATTACACAAATGTCAAGGGACACTCATTACACAAACATCAAGGCTTTATGGGAATTCCTGAGATTGTAGAGCAGACCTGAGGAGGAAGGGAGAGATGCACTACCACATCAAAATGAAACATATGCTTGTGCATGCAGAGATAATATATGTCTTTATGCATATATTATCATATCATTTCTTTGCATATATGCAAACTAACTGGTCCAGTTTTAGGAAAGGGTGTAATCACAATATCATAGAAACACACAATTATTTAGGCTGGAAAAGACCAGTCCAAAGTTATCCCAGGACTGCCAAGTTCACCCCTAAACCTTGTCCCCAAGTGTCACATCCACACTTGATCTACACTAATGATTTAGACTTCTTCAGATCCTCTAGATTTAAAGGCATTTTTCTCCCAGTCACTTGCATTTCAGTCATTAAAATATTTCTGTGAATATCACAGTGAAGAGGTTAGAAAACCAATGCCTGTGATCCAGTGCAATATGCAGCCTCAGATGATTTCCATTGGTGTAGGAGACCCTCCCAAGAGTGCTCTGGCATATTTTGGGCCCCAGATTGGAAGCCAAACCCAGAGGTCACCCCTGGGATCACTACATGAGTTATGGGCCAGTGGAATATCTCAGAAGGCTGATCTTTTCATGTGGATTAGGAAGAAGAGCTGCCCATTACCAGAGGACTGGTGTGGAAATTTTGAGTTCTTATCTAGTGCAATACAGTAATGTGGAGATCGTTTAACATCTGATTAATAATGCAACCTCCACAAAATACTTCTTCATATAGGAACAGGGACCTCCTGCCAAATTTCTCTGTATGTTCAGCTGCTACTCACAAATCCTTTGAGAGAGATGAGTCATTCAGTTATGAGGAACATATACTGACCATAGCCTTGTCTTCCTTTTTTAGTTTAACAGTACTTATACCAAAGAGGCTGCACTCAGGAGAGGTGAAAACTGTGAAGCTGAATTCCTTCTAGCTCTTGCCATGTCCAGCACTGAAGTCCTATGTTAAAATTTCTCCATAGCCATGCTGCTAAGGGAATTCAGGTTCCTCAAGTTTCCTGCTTCAGGCCCTTCAACAAGTCTCTCCTCATTTCTCAGCAGCTGTCCTTTCAGGACAGAAATACCAACTGCAAATAAGAGGGGCCGACTAGATTGCTCAAGCAACTCATGTAACACCCATAGGAGACTACAACTACTCCACATAGAATGGGCAAATGTTATTTTGGGTTCTAGCACTCACTGCCCGTGAGTTCTTGTAGAAATCTCTAATTAGGGTGTGAAAGAAAAGCAGTGTAGACTTTCCTAGTGCAAATACAGCTGTGGACATAGCTGAAAATAAAGCCGTTTAAGAACTGACTATGACAATACATACAATGTAGCATCCTATTAAGAGTAGCCCCCAAAATTCAATTTGATTGTGTTTATAAAGCACATGGAAATATGGCAGCAAAGGGCTGCAGTTCAGTTTAAGTAGACTGAAGACCACTTAATGATACCATAGTAGATGTCCAGGGCAAAATCCTGCTAATTATCAGAAAAGAACTGATTAAAAGGTAGCAGTTACTTCATCATAGAAACCAAACAGGCTGATCATGCTGAAGGAATTCACCCATGTAATTGCAAGGCTTATGTTTATGGCTGGGGGAAAATTACATACGGGGATGGTCCCATATGAGTGGGAAAAGGCTATTGTTATGCCTGTCTTTTTAAAGGGTGGGAAGAATTACCAGTGAAGCTGAAAGCTACTCAGTTGCAATTCAGTTATTTGAAATACAACTGAGTATGTCCTCTTGGTATTTACTGGTAATGATGTGAAGGACAGTAAGATAACTGCAGCATCTAACATGTATTTACCAGGAAAAGTAATCATGCTTTCACAGCTGCTGCAAAGTGTATGCTAACTAGCAGCTCCTTGAATGCAATGAATTCCAATCTTACAAAGTCTAGAGTGCTAATTCTGTTGCTTATCTCCCAGCTTTCCACTGGATCCTTCATCCAGTCATCATGTGTTTGCTGAAGCCTGAGGGGCCATCTGGGATCATATTTATCACAAGTTCATACCTGCACAACTGTGCTTTACACATTACTTACTGTTACTGCATGCTCTTCCCTTGGTATGGTAATTTTATGCTTTGCTATGAAGAGATAAGGAGAGGTGCACAAGTTTGTTTCCATATTCCTAAGAAATCCTATGTGAGCTCCTGAAACTAAATTGAGGGATTAATCTTTTTCACCCACTGTGGCAACCAGAGGGAAAATACAAAGTTTAAAAATATTGCTTGCAATGAAGTTAAATAAAACATAAAGAAACATAAATACCTTAAAACTTATCAAGATAAAAGCATGTAAACAACTGATGTAGCAAAGAACAACATAGTCTTGTTACTGCTTCACCTTCTTATGAAAGACCTCTACAAAAAGAAAACTCAGTCCCATTTGAATCTGCTTCAAAAGGCGAAACCATCAACCTGGTAGTCTTTTGTGTTGTCTGCTGTAGAAAGTTTCATTGATCTACTAATCAAATTAACAACAACAGTCTGTGAAAAGAAACTCAGAAGACATCAAAAACGCGATAATCACTAATAAAATTTACTTGGTAAACCTATTTAAATTATCGAATCCTGATCAGGATTCTTAGCTCCATGTATACAGACTTAAGATGTAGTAGACAGCCATCCTTTTGAGACCTTTATAGTTTTAGATAGAATGGTTTTTGTCAGATCTACACATTCTGTTACATCCTAATAAGAATGACACTTGACATAATCTCCTATCATCATTCCTTGGTTACAATTACGTAGGTACGAATTTCTCTTCCAATGGCCAAGTAGTATTTGTTCAATGTATGTGATCTTAGAGTGGTCCTTAGGGAAAATGACACTGCTTTCCTTTCTTCCTTGTTCACTTACCCCTCTGGCACTTGAAACCATACTTGCTACTACAATCGTTAGGTACAAGGTCCTGATAGGACCTTGTAGTTGACTAATCCAGGAATAAACATTCTTACTGCAAACCTGGAAACATTGCTTGTACACAGTTCCTCTGTGTCCAAGACTGACTTTATTAATGTAATTTAGGAGTCTCTGGCCATAGCACTCACAGACATCTGGGTAGTCAAATGTCCTTTCCACTTTTGTTTAAGCAGCTCTTTTTTCCCTGTCTGGATATACATCCAGTCTCCTGGCTAGTGAGGATATCCTCATTCAGGATTATTAGTGAGACTAAAACAATCAAACTTGCTCAATGATAAAAGTATTTTCTCCCAAGAGGTTACTAATTCTCCAGCGGCAGCAGTTCCATCTGCAGCCCCTAGTGGCACGCATGGCTCAGTACCCACTGCCGCCAGATGGGGGCAGTGTAGGAGCAGTTTGCAAATACACTGCAAATGCAGGGAAACCGCATTTCCATGCTTTTCCAGGGAGCTTTTTGAGATATTTGAATTCACCACCCTTCCCCCAACTCACTTTTTTGCGGCAGCACCAAGGGTTTGTTTTCTTGGTCTTGATGCTTAAACTTTGCAATAAGTAACAAAAACATGGGAGGAAGCTGTTTCTTGTGCATTGGTTGGAAGACCACTGTATGCCACACTTCCTGGTAATTTTAGCATATTTTGGAATGGGGATAGAGATGGGTTCCCCCCTCCAACGAGTACAAACTTCTCACAACAAGTTGCTCCCTGGGCCAGAGACCAGGGCTCTTTGCCATGTGCTTCCTCCTTGAAAAGCTTTATTTCGTTCCGTCATTAGCGAAATTCTTTAAATATTCTCCATTCCATTTTCTTTGGGATGACTGCAAATTTTCTCTCGTAACTTAACCAATTCTGTTGCAGAGTGAAATATAATTACCACGGACTCTGCTTCCTAATAAGAGAATTCTCTTTACAAGTGGGCAGAGCTTGAGGTGCGGCGGAAAGGGAGGTGGTTGGCTTTGCTGAGTCCTCCTTCAGGGAGTGGAGGGAAGTGACATAATATTTAGGGAAGTCCGCCTCCTCCTGGAGGCTGGAGAGCTACGGCTTGCTCTTCACCTCCGCTTTCAGACAGGCAATTTGCAATTGTAAGTCTTTTTCTCTTTCCAGAGACTTGGTCAGCTGGTTCTGTGGGTTTTTTCTCAGTCTCTTTTCCACATTCAACCCGTCTTCCACCCTTGCTGAACTATGAGCTCAGCCTGTGGGCTTGTTTGCAAGGTCTGAGCTAGCTCATACAAGGAACCAATCACCTCCTTATCTCATTTCTTAGCAAGGTATCTCTCCTTTTGGCCAGCTCTTTAAGGGTACTCCTGTGCAGAAAAATCATTCTATGAAAAGCCAGTGTCCATAAAGGAGACAGAGGAGTCCTGCAACTTTGTTCAAATAAAGGGAGTTCACTGGGGCTCATCCCTGTGGGGTTTCTCTCTTGAGGTTTTGGAGGATGGAGGACACAGCCTCCTTTTAAATTCCTGGCCCCATGTTGCCCTCTTCCTTTCCCCATTGGCTGAGGTACTAGTAAGGTACAGCCTTCCTGAATCACTTACCACATATCCCCCCTTGAACCTGTCATTTCCCCCCAAAGTTCAGAAACTCATGCTTGTGTGGATCAGTTTGTCTGTTTCAGGAGTCAAACTGTCTGGGTTCTATAACAAACCTGTGAGCTGAAGTTGGTAGATATATGAAGACCCATTTCAAAGATGTGAACACCCATACCCTCACCCATCGAATTGTTTGTAAAGGCATGAGCACATCTTTCCTGTCATTCCCAACAAGGCAGATCCTTGCCTTGGAGTGGTAGCTATATTTGGTTTTTTCTACATTTTTTCTGTCTTTCTCTCTTTCTCTTTCTTCTAATTCCCTCTTCTTGAAGTTTCTGCTAAACTGTTTGGCATTATGTCCAGAATAATGAATGACAATAATTGACAAATCCTTCCCTTAGTTATCGGTTAGGATTTGCAGGAATCTTTTCAAAAAAAGATATTGTTTCAGTACAGATTGCTTAAATTTGCTTCTATTGGGAAATTAGTATTTAGTATCAGTGTCCTTATATTCTAGGAAAAGGAAAAAAAGGTATTTTGTTCAGTGCCTTGATTCTGCCTTAAAAACATTTATGGCAACGCAAGACCAAGCTACTGGAAGATCACTTTCTGGTCTAATGTTTTTTCTTGACAGACTTTGTAATTCATACATAGTGGAATACTCTCCCTCCAAAATAAATGGCAACATTTGAATTCTAGAATTGGGGTATTAACATATAGCAGTTTTTAGGTAAAAAACACATCACCGTCACCCTAAACAGCAAAGTCTGAGATAGTGACAGTGGCAGATAAAAAAAATCATGTAGATTAGAGTTATAACTCTTTTAGAAAGAGCAATTGTGTGGGAAGAAGTCTGAATTACTTGCTCATTATTTCCCCCCACTGTCAAAAAGAAGAGATCTCAAACCCTCACAGGGTTCTCAATTTGCAACTGCTGCTGTTGGCCATGCTGTCATTATGGTGGGGCCTGCCTAGACTGGTCAGTTTGCTCTGCAGCCCATGATGGCCAGTCTGGCAGGGAATGCTCAGCCCCTGCTGCAGCAGCTTTTCCGCTGCCCTCTGTGTAAAATGAGAGCTGCCAGGAATGTTACCAGAGGGCAAGCAGAAATGTCAGAACACTGCCCTGTAGCAGCACTGCTCATCCCCATACTTCTGCTCAGATATGACTGGACACTGAGCCTTGGAGAGGGTAAGAGCACATTTTCCATATTAAAAGGTTGTTTATCAATTCAGTGTCATTCCAGTAAGGTTCATGCTTTCAGTGTTATGTGCAGAACATGCTCAGTCCATAATTTTGATTTGACATCTGGTTAGGAAATTTGCCATTAAACTAACATTTCTGATAAATATGGCTGAAGGAATAGGATGAAACAATTGCTGGAAGCAATAAATAATTTCCCAGGAAGAACTACTGAGGACCATAACTAGTAAAACTTAAAAGCTGCATGTTGAAAAGTAGTGTGGGCCACCCATTCTTTACCATGGCAAATGTGACCAAAAATTTCTGTGTCCAAGTGTGAGCACCTGGGAAGATAAGCTGAATGTCACAGCCCAGCCATGAAGGGGCTGTGATGACCTTGCTGTTCCTTCTATTCTATTCAGAAATTAATTTCTGCAGATCTTAATGCAGCTTTGTTTACCTCTGCTACATGTCAAAGAAAGTAAATGTGCCTGTCCTAGGGGGAATTTTAATGATAAATTTGATTCTAAGTAGCTTCCCACAGAGTGGAACTCTTGGAAGTCCTGAAAATGAGTTTAAGCTGAACATGAGAGGCAAATAAACTGAATAACTGAACATGAGAAGCAAATAAAGCCCATAATCTGGGATTAGAGGATGGGCAGCATTTTATGTGCACCACACATGTATCCAGATTCACACTCCTCCTTTCTCCACAGAAGCATCAGCAGAAGAGGTCTGGGCAGTAGATCCCATCCAAGGAGGTGACGCTTGGGGTGCCCTTTCTGTCCCCTGCCAAAGCAGCTGAGGAGCTCTTGTTACAGAGCAGGTGAGTGGGATTGGCAGGCTGGCAGATAGCTGGGTAGGAAAAGGTAATTGAAGCAGCAAGTAACCACAAGAGCAGGAAGGAAGGGGAAGGAAAAGGAAATCATGAAGGAGGATGGTATCAACTCCTGCAGGAAACTCTATCGTAACCTAAAATAAGCTTTACTTGTGAGATCAAAGGTTCATGTAGCCCAACTTGTCTTTGAAAGTGATGCCCAGGAAGGAGCACAAACATAGAATGGCACTTCTACAGAACTCTCCTAACTCCAATAACTGTATGTATGGAGTCCCTGAGCAGAATGCAATGTATCTGTACTTAACAGATATACTTAACATGGTGGAATTTTAGCTGATGGATTTGTCCAAGGCACTAATTGAACTCATAAAGTGTTCTCTGAACATAGGGCATGTTACTGTGATCTTCTACTGAGAAAGGCTAACCTGTAGAAAGCAAATATCCACATATGCAATACAATTCCCTTTGTTATTATCTTTGACTGTTACAAATATATACAGGTTTTGCACCTCAGCCCAATTTGCATATAAAACCACATAATTGAGGAAGTATCAATAGTGATTAAACTGCAGAGAGCATCTGCCAGGTGCCAAGACAGATGGTGCTATGGTTTATCTGCAGAATATATTTATACTACAGTATAATAATTTTCAAGGGAATTTTCTTTCCAAACGCTAAGGTCCCATCATTTCAGAGACTCCACCACAGATTCCCATGTAACATTAGCAGATAGATTTCCTTGATGGTCAGGCTAAACATTTCTTTAATTGCTCTCTGCATGCAGCTCAGATGCTAAGGGAAGAATACAAGTCTCTGCTCCTCTTGAAGGGCAGATCAGTTGGGTAAAACAGAACAGCTAATGAATAGAACAGAAGCTAATGACGATGATGTGTCACCAGACAGCTCACAGCCAAGGTCCCAAGGAGTGGTGGCCCATGTGAGAGATTAGCAGCTGGCAGTTCTAACAGTGCTTGTATCTCCTGTCCTGAGGAGATTCCCTACTCACCCCACTAAAGTCTACCTGAGACAGACCTTTTACCCTTGTTATGTGTCAAAAAGTACTTGGAAATATCTGAGTTTATCCCAGAGGAGAAGTGAATGCCGAGTTCAAAGGAGGAGGAGACATTTTTTTTTTACATCTCCATCAGGACCATGCCCTGGGAAAATGTATCTTAAATTTGCTGCAGCTCAAGATGGAGTGCCAACTTTAATTCATCACTGCTTTGCTGGGCAACACAGGTGTTGCCTGCCTCTCAAATCAGACCCTCAAGTCCCTCAAAGTGCCTTTGGTCCCTGGGAAGTGAGGTCACAAGTATCTCACAGAGTGTAAGTTCTCAGAGCAGAGCTGTGTCTTGGCTGCACTCCTGTCTGCCTCATACATTTGCTAAGCTTGGTTTCACCCATTAGTGCCCCCGTTTACATATGTTACCTTCAGTCCTATCTTTGTTGAAACTCTGAATTCATGTGCAACATGAACTTAAAGAGAATATGTTTAGATTGGGGAGAAATCCGTCCCTGTGAGGGTGGGGAGGCCCTGGCACAGGGTGCCCAGAGAAACTGTGGCTACCCCTGGATCCCTGGAAGTGTCCAAGGCCAGACTGGACAGGGCTTGGAGAAGCCTGGGATAGTGGAAGGTGTCCCTGCCTATGGCAGGGGTTTGGAATGAGCTTTAGGGTGCCTTCCAATCCCAACCATTCTGGAATTCCATGATTCTGTGATTCTATTAACATGTCTACTCAATTTTCCTGGATATTATAAAGCAAATCGGGGCATAAACACCCTTTCAGACTTTATAGCAGGATTAGTAACTGACTATGAAATGAAAATATAAAAATAGACATGATGTTCATCACAGTTCCAGTTGCAAGAAAGTTATTGATGTACTTGGTATTTTCTCTATAAAAGTACAAATGATATCATCCATATCTAGACAGTCCTTGAGATATACTCATCTAAAACAGATCATTAGAAGCATTGGTTAAAGTAGATGCTGCAACATTATAGATGCTCAGCTTTACCATATACTTTTTCTCACTCAAATATTTCCTTAATATTAACTCCAAGCCCTTTTAACATCAAATTGAACAGTTATGCTTCTGGTGACGGAACCCTCTATGTATCTTAATGAAATTTATTTCCATTTGACAATATTTTTCCGTACTTCCACGCCCAGACTTTACTTTGCTTATCTCTTGACTTACAAAATTAATTTCTATCCATACCTTCTAAGTCGTATTCTTCATATTTGTCATTCTGGTTCCTCTCCTCCTTACTTTACAGGAATATTTTCCTTTTTTTCAGAAGAGGGCTACAAAATGTGCTCTCTTCTAATTACCGTAGGTTAGCACTAAGATAACTCATTGTTAAGGGAGGCAAATATTCATATCCTGCACCATAGAAAGAGTACTTGTACTAATACTGACAATAATTAGATTCAATAAATATAATTATTGCATAATTAAATAATTTTCAGAAGTCTTTGACACTGTTAAGTGTGTAAAAATTTGTTCTCCCAGTTGCTGGAATAATTCGTTCCCCCAATTCCCACCCTGGCTCAGGTGACAAAAGACATGCTGATAAACCTGGTTTATCATGCCTGGTTTCATCCTCCAAAAGTACTTTAATTATTTCCCTTAAATTTCCTGCTGAAATTTACCGATATTTTCACCAGTTTTCCAGATCTGCTTTTAAGTTTGATCCCATTCCACCCTGCCAAACTGCTTGGATGTGCCTTTTCCCAGAAACACAACAGCAGTGGCTACTTGTCAGCTCAGGGCCTTTTCTTCCAGCATTGATGCAAACATTGATGACCCATTTGTGTTTGTTGTGTCCCAGTGAGGAACACATGAAAGTGGCTGGATTTTAATGCCTCTGCTGTGATTTGCTCCTAACAGGTGGGCCAGGCAGTTTCAGCAGGTTTAAAGCAGCCAGGTTTCAGTGAGGCCTCATTGCTGTGTGCACTGGAGCAGGGCCCAGAGGAGGGTCCCCTCGATGGCTCCAGGCTGCCATCCCCTGGCCCTGGGTGCCTGGAGCAGACGGCCTGGCCGGCTGCTGCCTGGGAGCTCCCTGTGAGTGACAGGAGCCTGATGGGGCCCTGGGACCCCCTGCTGCCCCCACCGGGAATAATGCTGTCAGCTTCCTGCCAAGGATCCCTAAAGGAACTTGTCTGTCCTTCAGTGCCAGGTGGCAAGGCCCAAGCTAAGGAGAAAGCTGATGGCACTTGTGCCATCAGAGCAGCAGCCAAGGCCTGAGGGGAAAGGCACAGCCGCCATCGCAGCTGATGTCTCTGGGCCTGGTGTCCTCTGCCTGATCCCTGCACTGACTGTACCTGGCTGGCACGCAGCTTTCCTGGGCTCTCCAGAGGGTGTGGGGAGTCAAGGTACAGGCAGGGCTGGTCTCCATAACCATCATGTCAGAGTCACCAGCCTGGCCAGGGCTTCTCCTGCAGCCCTGATACTCCCAGAGCCCTTGAGGGACCTCTGGTGTTCGGCCCTGCAGCCTTCCCTCAGCGAGTGCTGTGAAAGCACAGCTTGAGCAAAGGGACACGGATGGCCCTGCAGCACTGCTAGGCCTCAGAGCAGGCCCTGCCTCTGCCTTCATCCTCACCCACACAGGGACTGCAGGATGGCAGCTGTAAAATGCTGCACTTTCAGAGCTGCAACCCAGCCTGTCTTTTCCATTTGTTGTTTTACAAGAGAGAGGATGCCCCATCCACCCCAAGGAGCTCTGACTGCCTGCTGGAAGTACCTGGGCAGCTGCCGTGTTGCCCGTGGGACAGCACATCCCAGGAGGGAATGGCCACAGCCCCGGTGCTGGGCTGCACAGGGCCACTGCGTTGGCTCCAGAGGGGAACGCTCTGCATTCAGGCTCTGAGCAGGGGGAGCACGCTCGGGCCCCATTCTGATGTTTAACCTTTCAGCTGGGAATGGAGCTGTGCTGCAGCAGGTCTCTGTGGGGTAAGAATAGCAGCTGCTGTCTTGGGACACAGCACACGTGTCCAGCTCCTCCACAGCAGCACGTTGCACTGCGACATAGAAGGCAGCCTACCCGCCCAGGAATGTCTTCAGGCGCTATTAGTGGAAGCGAATCATCCCCACAAACAGGCACGACCCCGCACAGAAGTCTTGGGAGAGCGAGGCTATTCTGGGCTTTTGACATTGAGGATGAAAGGCGACACACGATGGGCTGATCCTCTTGGCATGGGCCTCCTCCAGGGCTCTCTGCCGCCTTGTGCCCTCCTCTAGCAATGGCTCTTGTGAAGGCTGAGGGGAAATTTGCTGTGGCCTTTGAGCATGGGAGGTGAGGGCAGAAGGAGGCATGAGTTTGCTGGGGTGCAGGGCCAGCCCTCAGTGCCATCAGCAGTGCCCAACTGTGCTCAGGGCAGGTCGTGCGTGAGGGTCTGCAGCTGTCCCTCAGTCTCTGAGGTTAATGCTTGTAACAGTCATTACAGTCATTACAGGGATACTCACAGATTTTTTGTGCCATCTGGACTCTACCCAGACCCACCTGAAGCTTTGGAGATGCCTGCAGGTGAGACTGCTCTGAAGAGGAGCAGTCAGCTCCTAGGTTGGCTTAGGCTGGCAGATGTGAGTGCCAAGAGGCCCTGGCTGTAGTGACAGACCAATGCCCACTGTGAGGCAAAGAAAAAGGCTGCAGGGGATGAGGAGGGAGGAGCAAGGTTAGGAGTCTGCTAAGGAGCCATTGGGAAAAGTTATGCAGTGTCATGAGAAGGGAGGACTGGTCTGGCATCTTTGCAAGGCTCTAGGTGGTTTTCTTAAGGTCTGTAACTGAAAGCTGAGGTCTGCTCCTAAAGAACCATCTCCCTTTGCTCTCTGCAGACAACACTGGCAGGTTCTGCTTGTCAGTGCTCACTAGTGACACTGGAATCAGGTGGGACTTCCCAGGAAAAGCTGGTGTGCTGGTGAGGCTGCACTTGGGAGCCAGGTAAGGTGAGAACCTTTTGGATATTGCTGTCGTGGGTGTGACAAACAAATGACGGAGTGGTCGGTTTCAGCTTCCCAGAAGTGTGAGCATCTATATGGATGCCAAGCCTCTGGCAGTGACTTCTGCAAGCTTAGACCAATCCTTATCTGTCAATCCTTATCACTTCCCATCACCTCAAGTAACTCGACAGGCAAGCTCTCCCTTGAAAACATTGTGATCCTTTTGGGTTCATTGCTCCAGGGAGCACAAACCTCTGCTTCTGAATACCAGCACTTCTGCAGTCGACAGTCGTAGAAAGCTGTGGACTGACACAAGTGTTACTCATCAGTCCCTACACCGGCCCCTGTGCCTTTGTCTACTTGTTTCCTTTCAGTGCCAACCACACTTCACTCCCCAGTTGCTGCTAATGTGTTTCTCATTCACACCACACTGGTCTACGTCAAGGATTTCTGCAACCTGGATTGATCTGGGGGGACTGACAGTGAGAGCTTCAAACAGGGGCAGAGCTCCAACAGTGGGTGCAATTTCATGAGCTAATATTCCTGAAAGGATTGCCAAAGTAACTTCACAGCCTTCAGTTACCACTAAGCTGTTGGACTCAGTGTATACACAGAGCCCTGTGGCCTTTGAGGTTTCTGGGAAAATCCTCCAAGGCTGAAAATAGGGGATAGAAGTTACTTGGAAGCCAAAAGCTATTGGTTCAAGGAAAACATCAGCTCAGGCAGACATTTGCGGGCTTTTCTTTAACATACCTTGGCACTGTCCCTGTGTCTTTCACCCAGCCTGGAGACAAGGCTTAATGCCTCAATCCACTTGCGATGGCTGACAGAGCTGCATGTGCACACTGTGCCTCTGCTGTTCCAGTCAGGGTCCCTTCTTCCCTCATCCCCTTCTCCTTTCTTCTTCAAAATACATTGTCTTTAGCCTGTACATAAGCCAATAGAGAGTTACAGGAATGGAGGCATACCAACATACATTCTTTTTTCCTGCCTCAGAGGCCACATGCAATCTGCTGTGCAAGGGGTGGCGAGGCTGACCTTTGGGCTGATGTGGTGAAGAGGTGTGCTGGAGCCATGTGCTGAGCTGAGTGCTCACGGACAACCCTGAGAGTCCTTCCAGCACCTATGCCCAGGCAGGCTCAGCTGTTTGCCCACTCAAGAGAAACTGCAGTAGGTGGTGGCAGTAGCTGAGGAAATCTAGGCTGAGAGAGATGGCACAATGTAGGAACACTGTTGGTGTGTTGTAACCGTGCTCTTTCTGACTAAAATCATCTCTGTCAAGGAACTGTCAGTCCTCCCCAGTGCAGCACAGTGCAACTTCTGATGACTTTCTCAGAGATCGGTGTTCAGGGTTTGCGAGGGCCAGCATCAGAAACAAGAGTAGGGAAAGGAAACAGGAAAAGGATCACCCTCTCTTGCCTCTCCCATGGAAGAGGAAGCTGTGCTGAAAGGACAATGGGAGAAGCAGTGAAGACAGTAGCAGGACAAGGAGCTGCTGGAGACAGGAGACAGCACAGGCTGGATTTTCAGGAGTCTGCACAGGAATGGCGAGCCTCTAAGTTTGTGGGTCCTTAATCCAGCACTTGCTTCAGCTTTGCTCTTCTTGTTCTGTAATGCAATAGCCCAAGGAAAGCAACACCCAAAAAAGGCACTGGTCACTGCATGTATGCAGAGGAATCTACTACGGTTTTTATTCACTAGACACTGAGGTGGGTACAAAGACTCATGGCAGAAGGAAAGCAGCTGAGATGTTCACATTTTGTGCAGCCCTCAGGTTGCTTTCCTGCCTTGTGACATTCTCACTCTTCCTCTTCTATCCTCCTGTGAAACTCCCGGCTCTTTGCTCGGAGCTTGTTGACCTGTGACTCTGCAATGTCAGCCCGCTCCTCGGCTTCCTCCAGCTCATGCTGGATCTTGCGGAACTTGGAGAGGTTGACATTGGACAGCTGCTCCTGGGTGCGAGAAAGAATCAGGAGTGAGGAGCTCAGGGTTCAGGGTTGTCATTCCTCCTATACCTTGGGCTGAGTGAAGCCACAAACCTCCAACCTCCAACCACCACTGCTTATACAAAGTCTTACAATGAGATTGATGAGATCTCCTCACAGTCCTTCTCACAAATCCCCTTAACTGAACTAGAACCTTCTCTGTGCTGCATACTTTCCACAGCAAAAAAGCCGTGCTCAGATAATCATAAATTCATGGGGTGTAGGAATTCCCTCTGTTTATCCCTGGCATCCCTGCTGCATGCCCAGAAACAGGCAAAGGATCTTTGTACAATACTAAAAGAAAATACAAAGTGGTTTTGGAGGGAACATCCAACACCTTCCATGTCTGCTATCAAAACTCTTGAAATAACTTATCTCCAAAATTTCTTAATACATTGTACTACCAATATCAGTCATAAGACTCCTTACAGGTTGCTTTTTTGTTTGAATGCAAAAAATGCTATGTGCATTTGCCCTCCTCATCAGTCTTCTTAAGGACCCATTCTTTTCATTCTCAAAGGTGAGTCTGATTTATGAGCCTTTCAGAGAAGTTTAAGAACTCCATTACTGACAGGAGACATCTTTAAATTTTATGTTTGTCTCCTCAATGGTCAAATTACCCTCTGGGAAAGTGGCTCTTGCCAAGCTCTCAGAGAAATACTTACAGCCTCCTCAGATTGTCTCTTGTAGGATTTCACTTTCATTTGCAGCTTGTCCACCAGATCCTGCAGCCTGAGAATATTCTTCCTGTCTTCCTCAGACTAGAGTGGTTGGCAAACAGGAAAGAAAGTCAATTCTTGGTTCTGCATCATGCAAGGTTAACAATTCCCCTTGGGGATGGTGTGTGCAAAATGTGACTTGCTGTGAGAACACGCTGTCAGCCCAGGAGACCTCCTGCCTTACCTGGTAGGTCAGTTCCTTCACCCTCCGCTCGTACTTGCGCACACCCTTCACGGCTTCAGCGCTGCGCTTCTGCTCAGCATCAACCTCCCCTTCCAGCTCGCGCACCTGCAAGGAGAAGCCATCCCTGCAGCTTCCCTGACAGTGTCTCTCCAAGGACACGCTCACTCATGCACAACCCCAGCCCTACACACCCTGGCCTCCAGCTTCTGGATCTGCTTCTTCCCTCCCTTCAGTGCCAACTGCTCAGCCTCTTCCAGACGAAGTTGCAGGTCCTTCACTGTCTGGTCCAGGTTCTTCTTCATCCTCTCCAGGTGGGCACTGGTGTCCTGCTCCTTCTTCAGCTCTTCTGCCATCATGGCCGCCTGACCAGAGCAAAGGGTCAAAGCCATTTTGGGTCTGGAGATATTTGGGGGAGAGTCCATTCCCCATCAGCAATGCAAGGAGTGCCCAACTCACATCTGTGATGGCCTTCTTGGCCTTCTCCTCAGCATTGCGGGCTTCCTGGATCGTGTCCTCCATTTCACCCTGGATCTGGGCAATGTCTGTTTCCAGCTTCTTCTTGGTATTGATCAGGCTGGTGTTCTGTGCAATGGGAAGGAAATAACAAGAGTTTTGTTCTAAAACCTGCATAAGAAACCTTGTGCCTGAACAAAGTCTTTCCCCTTCCAGCTCCCAATTCTTACTGTGGAAATATTGTTACAATATTTGTTTACAAAATATCAGGTGTGGGCTTGGGGGTTGGATGCAAACTATGACTTTACTTGTGGACAGCAGTAGAGAGGCCATTCTAGTACTGCTGGTCCTCTGGTATATTCCAGCCCTCTGTGTTTGGTCAGTGTCAACATTGTTCTTTGTTCCCTGCCCTTACCTGGGTGTGGAGGAGCTGTACACGTTCAGTGGCATCCAGAAGCTCCTGCTCAGCCACTTTCCTCGACCTCTCTGTCTGCTCCAGGGCTGCCCGTAACTCCTCAACTTCAGCCTGCAGCAGGTTTGCCCTACGTTCCACCATGGCCACCTGCTCCTTCAGGTCATCCTGTGTCCTGAGAGCATCATCCAGATGGATTTGGGTGTCCTGGAAAGAAAGAGAAAAGAAATAACCAGGTGTCAGCATGCGCTCTAGTGGCAAGAATGTCAGGGATCTCATTTGTCTCTTTCTGTAGCTTTGCTGAACAGACCTTGAGAACTCCCTGTGTATTCCTCAGGTTCTTCTGTGTCTCAGCAGCCACACGGTTGGCATGGCTCAGCTGGATCTCCATTTCATTCAGGTCTCCCTCCATCTTCTTCTTCAGCCTCAGGGCTTCATTTCTGCTCCTGATCTCAGCATCCAAGCTGCTCTGCAAGGACTCCACAACTCGGAGGTGGTTTCTCTTCAGCTGGTCAATTTCCTCATCTTTCTCTGCTACCTTCCTGTCAATCTCAGCCTTCACTTGGTTGAGCTCAAGCTGCAGGCGCAGGATCTTCCCCTCCTCATGTTCCAGGGAGGCCTGGACAAAGAGACACAAACATTGATAGCATTCAATAAACCTACTGCTTACGTTTTAGGGAATTACAAGATATTTCCAGAAATCTCAAGCGTCTGCATTCCCCAGCCAGGACAGAGGATAACCCAGGTTTCTTTAGCCCTATTTCCTAATTTATTTACTGCTTACTCCAGTGGTTATGGTCACATACCTCAGCTTCCTCCAGAGCTGCCTGGATTTCAGATTTCTCCTGCTCAATCTGCTTCTTGATTTTCTCCAGCTCATGAATTGCCTTTCCTCCCTCAGCAATCTGCTCCGTGAGGTCAGAAATCTCCTCTGTGGGAACAAACACCAATGGCACAGTCAGGCACACAGCAGAATGGCAAGGGCCCTGTCCCTCCAAGGTGTCCCACCAGACATCTCTGCAGACCTGCAGGCAAAGACCCATGAAGAATGGAGGTAATGGCTGATAGTGAGAAAGCCCACTGAGGAGCAGAGGGACTCACGCTGCAAGTTCTTGTTCTCGCGCTTCATGGTTTCCAGGTGGTCCAAGGACTCCTCATAGGCATTCTTCATCTTGAACAGCTCTGTGCTGAGAGAGCGCAACTCCTTCTGCGAGGCCTCCAGCTCAGCCTGAGTTTCCTCATACTTCTGCTTCCATTCTGCCAGGATCTGAAGAGAAACAGGGTGTGAGTAGGGATGGGGCAATCACAGGGGGATGCTCTGGCCAGGAGCCCTGGTGCTGGAGGCCAAAAGACCTTGTCAAAGTTCTTCTGCTTCTTATCCAGAGCAGCGCAGGCAGCATTGGATCTCTCCACGTCAATCATGAGGTCCTCCACTTCATTCTGCAGCCTCTGCTTTGTCTTTTCCAGGGAGGCACATTTGGCATTGACAGCCTCAACATGTTCCTCTGCATCCTGCAGGCGCTGTGCCAGCTTCTTTCTGGAAAGTGGTAAACACAGCTCTTAACTGGAGGTGCAAATGAATGCTGATTATCACATTCAACCCAGCACTGAGACATTTTTCATTATTTGGTCCTAATGTACATGGTGCAGAGCCTATCCCCACCAGTCAATTTTTTCCTTTCTCCAAGGTCTTCATAGAATCCTAGATTCACAGTATGGTTTGTGTTGGAGGGGACATCAAAAATCCACTAGTTTCATGCCATGGACAATGACACCTTCCACTAGACCATGCTGGTCCAAGCCTTGAACACTTCCATGGATTGGGCAGCTACAGCTTCTCTGCAGTCCTGCTATCCCTCTGCACTTTGCACAATCCCATTTCTGTCCTGTCTCTCGCATTCTTTGTCATGTAGCCCATTTTCCTTGTGTTTTTTTATTTCATATAACTCCTCAACCTTCTGTTAGGGTTTTGCCTTTGAAAATCTCAGTGTTGTCTTGAAATTTCCATTATTGTTGTATGCCAACCTTCCACACAATTCTCACATACTTGGCCTCCTCGAGCTCCTCCGTGCGCTGAATCGCGTCCGTCTCGTATTTGGTTCTCCACTGGGCCACTTCGCTGTTGGCCTTGGACAGAGCTCGCTGCAGCTCCCCCTTGGCCTCCTGCTCCTCCTCATATTGTTCCCGGAGCAAGTCACAGTCGTGGCGAGCAGACTGCAGGGCATGGGCCAGGGCGTTCTTGGCCTGGTGGTAAAAATATTGCAATAATGAGGAGGTGTTTCTTGGGGAATTTCTTTTACTGGAACTTAGACACTGATTCATATTGCACAGAAATAGTGATTAACTGACTGCCTGATAAAAATAAGGGAGTCCTGCACTGAGAGGGTCCAGATTGCACGACCTGAAAGGGATGGTTTGACCTTAAAATTGGATCACCTTTTGAAGTCTTGAACACTTCATGAAAACCAATATTATGTCAAATGTTTATTCCATATGTTACATGAATATCTTCACCTTTATTTCTTCTTCAAGTTGCCGCTTCAGTTCTTCAATCTGCTGGGTGAAAGCCTGTTTTCCTCTAGACAGCTGAGAAATTAAAGCATCTTTTTCCTCTACCTGGCGTCCATATTCACCTGAAAAAGTTTGCAATTGAGAAAACATTTTAATAGTGAAGAGAGTAATTTATGGGGTTCTCCAATTTCCAAATTAGAGGTGGAAGCACTGTACCAGATTCTGTCTGCAGACGAGCTCTTTGAGCACTAAGATCACTGATCATGCGCTGATTCTGCTCCTCCTTTGATTTATATTCACTCAACTGGTCTTCTAGAGTGCGGCACATCTTCTCCAAGTTGGCCTAGGTATCATTGCGCATAAGAAAGTAGAGTAAATACCTTGATTCTGCCTTCTTTCCACCAGGAAAATATATCCAGAACATGCAGTTAACATATCTGGAGACTATGTAGATATGCACACACTTTTACACATAAGATTTTAAGAAATCATTTACAATATAACCTGATAATAATTAAATAATTTAAGATGAAACAAAAACATCACATTGCTATCAAATTCCTAATAAAAATAATTGTGTACCTTGGCTTTGGAGATAGACTCTACATTACTGGCCAAGTCATCAATCTCCATCTTCATTTCACTCTTCTCCTTCTCCAGCTTCTGCTTCACACGTTGCAGATTGTCGATCTGCTCCCCCAGCTCAGCTGTGCTGTCCGCGTGCTTCTTGCGCAGGGCGGCAGCCGTGGCTTCGTGCTGCAGCGTGGCCTCTTCGAGGTCACGGCGCATCTTCTGGAATTCTGCCTCTCGCTTCTTGTTCATCTCAATCTGAGCTGCTGTTGCCCCTCCTGCTTCTTCCAGGCGCTCGCTGATCTCCTCCAGCTCCCTCGACAGGTCAGCGCGATGCTTCTCTGCTTTAGCGCGAGAGGTTCGCTCTGCCTCAATTTCCTCCTCCAGCTCCTCAATACGAGCCTGGACAACAGCAGGGACCCTTCACAGCCTTGCCCTCCTCCTGCCTGAGCTGAGCCTGAGCAAGGGAGGGGAAGGAACAGAGACTTGCCTGCAATTCCTTGATCTTCTTCTGAAGTTGCATGCCTAGAAGTTGCTCATCCTCGATTTTGCTCTGGATCTGGCTGATTTCAAAGTCTTTCCTTTGGGCAAAGCAAACTGTATTAGAGCTCAAAGGAAAAAGCCAAGTGATCCAGCCCAGCACTCAGGTGCCCCAGAGCCACACTTACTTCTTCAACTTCTCATCCAGCTGCTGCTTGTCATTCTCCAAATCCATGATGCTGTCCTGGGCCAGCTTCAGGTCTCCTTCCAGTTTCCTCTTAGCTCTCTCCAGGTCCATGCGCAGTTTCTTCTCTTGCTCCAGGGACCCTTCCAGCTAAACACAACAACACAGCAGTGTTCTACCAGCCAGCTCAGGCTCCATACCTGTCCTGTTTCTGCTCTATGTCTGTGTGCTTACATCATCCACTTGCTGTTCCAGCTTGATCTTGGCTTTGGTGAGTGTATTGACTTTGTCCTCTTCTGCCTGCAGGTCATCCAGGGTCTGCTGATGGGCCTCTTGGAGGGCTTTCTTCTCTTTTGTCAGCTTCACAATGGTCTCATCCAGGGCTGCCATCTCCTCAGTCAGGTTTTTCACCTTGGAGTAGAAAGGAGCAAGCACAGATAAACAATGGTGCTTAAAACTTCAAAACAAGACAGGTCTTTTCTGGAGTGTGAGTGATAGGTTCTGCCTCATACCTTGTTTTCCGTGGCATGTTTTTCCTTCTCCACCTTGGCCAGTGTTAGCTCAAGGTCATCAATATCTTTCTTCAGCTCTGAACATTCGTCCTCCAGTTTCCTCTTCTTGGCTGTCAATTCAGCATTAATTTCCTCTTCATCCTCAGCCCTTTCAGTCACTTCTTTAACTTTGGCTTCCAGCTGGATTTTGGTTTTGATGAGCTGGTCACACCTTTCCTCAGCATCAGCCAAAGCATCAGCTTCCTGGTAGGGCAATGCCATTTTTAGGGGTATGCTTATTGAGGGAATATTGAGATACCTTCATGGTTCAGAGTCCCGGTTATCACTATTGTAGTTTAAAATTTGAATCATGTTTTCAACACAATTACACGTGTGAAATTGATTTTATATTGTTAGTTTTGAAACAGCCAGGTTTAAAAGCTAAAACCAATACAATTCTTTTCAATCTACCTGAAGACATGAGTATTTATATATTTGTTCAGGGTATAGAATCCAATATTATCACATAATTTCAAATATTGGAACAAAGTCCATAAATTGGGGTTTAATCATTGGAATGTCTCAGCGTACATCATAGAAAACTCTCACCCAAGTAATATTTGGACTACAGATACCTGACAGTCCTTACAGAAGCTAGTTATACGTTTAAGAGCACCACTTAAAGAATTACAATTGAACTGAACTAAATTGAAGTTTCTATGTGGTTTGAAAATGTACTTGTAAATATCAACCTGATAGTCACAGTAGAATTAGGATAAGGCCCACTGATGGTACTCACAGCCTGTACTTGGAGCTGCAGGTCATTTTTCTCCTTCATTAGAGATGCCATTTTCTCCTCCAGTTCCTTTCGCTTTGCCTCAGACTTTGCAAGCTCTTCTTTGGTTTTCTCAAACTCTTGTTTCATGTTGGCCATTTCCTTCTCAGACTCTGCACTCTTCAGCAAGGGCTTGATCTTGAAGAACAGCTTCATCCATGGCCAGTGTTTGACATTCATGAATGCACGAATGTTGTACTGGATGCAGAAGATGGACTCCCTGAAAGGTAAGTTAAATTAATCTTTAATATTTATACCATGATGGCACAATAAGCCAAGTACAGTGAACCTAATTTGAAGAAAAGCCTACCTCCTCTCCACCATTTTCTGGTACTCCACCCTCATCAGGAAGCCCCTGCACCTGGCCTGGGTGCGAGTGATGAGCTGTGCTAGCTTCTCATCCCTCATTTCTTCCAAGAGGCCCACCAGTCCAGCTTTGAAGAACACCTTAGGTAAGAACATGATAACAGGTGCAGTGTCTGTATTTGTTCAGTGTAACCTGGTACCCTGCCCCTCATTACAAACACCATGGAAGTTAAGAACAAAACCACAAAGAATATATGTAGTCGCAGATACTCTTTTGTAACTCCAAGTTTCTGGTTACTTGCAGTTGAGGAACTACATTCACCAGATATTTTTCTTTTATTCTACAACTTTGTCTTAAATTAGGAACTCAATAACCCTGAATTAAATCATCCTATGTCCATGAATTTCAGTTTATTCAAGTGTTGAGTAAGCAAGAATTTGGTGGATTTTTTTTACACCATTTCTTATACTCTATTAGAGCATTTCATATACTCTCTGGAGTATCTGAGTATCAGTATCAAGCCATGCAAACCAAAACCATGTAGTTCTTGAAGCAAACAGATATTGTACCTTAGTGTGACCAAATTTGTATTGAGTATGGTCTATATCAATGGATCCAAGAAGTTTCTCACAAGCCTTCTTGCTGTCAATGAACTGTCCCTCTGGGATAGCACTGGCATTTAATACTTTGTATCTGAGGAGGAAAATGGAATGACTTGCTTTGAACTTCATGATGCTAAGGGTCTTTTCCAGCCTAAGTGATTCTATGAATATTAAGAGCTCTGTTGTTGAGACCAACTTGTGGATAATGGCAAGAAAGAGTCTTAAGAGCTGTCGAGAACAAACCACTTGTTAAACTGATACTTTAGAGAAGGCTTTAGGCAGAGGAGGGGAAGTTTAGATTCAAAAGCTATTTAAGATGGACAAAATGATCCAATAAGATGATGAAGTCTGACCTCTGTTTAAAATCTGCATACAGGACTCTGTTGGGAAATCCTTTCCTGCAGATCCTGATCCCTTCCAGCACGCCGTTACAGCGCAGCTGGTGAAGCACCAGCTCATGCTCCATGGCACCTGACAATGAAGAGCACAAATGCACGCCACGTTCTGTAATACAGTGGGGAAGAGCTGCACCACACTGAAAACCTTCAATATATATGTAAGTCTCTTACCAGGTGTTTTAGTTTCATTTGGAATGATGCACCGCACAAAGTGGGGGTGAGTGCTTCTCAGATTGGTCATCAGCTTGTTTAAATTCTCCTGGGAGAGTCATTAAGACTCATTAATACATTTCATTACTACATTAATACAAGTCATTAATACATTTCAAATACATTTGAAATGTATTTTAGAAGTTTTCTATATGACATTATTCCATCTGGAAACATCATCCTGAGACAAGGGAACAAATGGAAAAGCTGTGCATTCAGTGAAATGAAGTATGAGTAGATTAACTGGATTTGTTCCTAGCAGAATGTGGCCCAAGAGCTTCAGAATCTTTTAACAGAACCAAGCCAAAACAAGACTAGCCATAGTAATTGGTAGGTTTACTCATCATCTTAGAAAGAAATAGTGAATTCTCTACTGTACCCGAAAAAGAGCTGAGACAGTCTGGAAGGAAGAACCCTTCTTCTTGGCACCTTTTTTGCCGCCACCACTCGCCTCCGCTAAATTGAAAATAAAACAGATTTTAGAGGGGTTTTTTTTTGCCTTCTCTGATTCCTTTTAGTAAGCTGCACATCAGTGAAAACATGGGATTCAAAGAACCAACCTGCTTCTGCTCCACCATAGTTGGCAAAGAGTAAAGCCAGGGTCTTCACAGATGATTTCTGGTACAGCCCAATGACAGTTTCATTCAGAGGGTCCTTGTTCTTCTCCAGCCAGCCAGTGATGTTGTAGTCCACTGTTCCAGCATAGTGCACCAGGGAGAAGTGAGCCTCAACCTTCCCTTTGGTAGGTTTGGGCTTCTGGAAGTTGCTGGACTTGCCCAGGTGCTGATCATAGAGCTTGTTCTTGAAAGAGGTGTCAGTTGCCTTGGGGAACATGCACTCCTCTTCCAGGATGGAGAAGATGCCCATGGGCTGGGAGAAATCACAAGCGAGACAGATTGTAATTTAGCTTTTAAGGCAATAATGACCTTCATTACTGGTCATAGACTGAGATACACATCAGAAAATATTATTTAATTACATTTTCTTCTAGAAAGTGGGATTGATTACATTGATACTTACAATTTTTAACACAAAATTACTTATGAAAGAAATAGCAAATAATTTTTGTTTGTTTTGAGAATGTGCTTTATAAAATCAGAGCATTACCTTCTTATTCAGTGGAACTCAGAGCACACACAGATATGTTGGACAAATTGAACATGAACCAACAGTACACCATTGCAGCCAAGCCACCAACTCATCCTCGGCTACACTGCACTGCTAGCAGCTCAAGGGAGTTCATCCTTCCCCTCTAGTTAGCTCTGAGAAGAAACATCTGGAGTGCTTTTTCAGCCCTTGGCTACCCAGTACAAGAGAAACACAGACATAGTAGAGTGAGCCCAGTGACCAGCCACAAAGATATTTAAATGACTGGAACATCTGACATACAAAAATAAGCTGAAAGAGATGGGACTGTTCAACATGGAAATGGGAAGGTTCTGGGGGATCTTATCAATGTTTATATATATATCTAATGGAAGGGGATAAAGAAGAGAGAGCTCAGTGGTGTCTGGTGAAAGGACAAGGAGAAAGAGGCATGAATTGAAATACACTAAATTTCCTTTAAACAGAAGGAAGTTTCTTTGCAGTGAAGCTGATCAAAAGTTAGAACAGGTTCCCTAAAGTATCTGTGGAGTCTGCACTCTTGGAGATACTAAAAACCCTGCTGGACATGGTCCTGCATAACCTGCTCTAGTTGACCCTGCCTTGAACAGGTGGGTTGCATTAGGTGATGTCCAGAGCTGTATGCAAACCTCAGCAGCTCTGTGGTTCTGTCATTCTAACTACTCATCACCCTACCAGCCACTGAAGCTGCCATTTCATGTGCAGTACCACTGCCTTCACACTGCCAGCCAAGGATGCACATGTGCATTGACAATTTTGTCTATCCAACTTCTACATTAATTTTACAATTTACAGGTCTTCTGCTACACAAGCTCATGTGTTAAAGCTGAAAGGTGAGGGGAACACACTGACCTGGAAATGGACTCTAGCCTGTTTGGAAGAACACTCTTATGAGTTAGATAAACTTTTTGCACTTTAAAAGAGATCAGTACAGACTTTGTGTCACAAGGCTGCCACAATCTCCTTCATGTCTCACTTGACAGAAAAAGTAAACTACTAGTCAAGGTATTTGAATAAGAAAAGCTGAATACTTGGACATGAACATAGAAGATCCCTTTGAAAAATGAGACCAAGTAATTACATAGATTCCGTGCACGTAATTCATTTGTAAAGGAAGGATACCTTCTCAATGAGCTCAATGCAGGCAGCCAGGTCCATCCCAAAATCAATGAATGTCCATTCAATTCCCTCCTTCTTGTACTCTTCCTGCTCCAGCACGAACATGTGATGGTTGAAGAACTGTTGCAGTTTCTCATTGGTAAAGTTGATGCACAGCTGCTCAAAGCTGTTGAACTGGAAATAAAATAAGAAAGACGCATAATTGATGACACAGCAATAATTGCAAGGCCTCATCTTTTAAAACTAAGGAAAGCAGTTAACTTGACTTCCATGCATTTCCTCCATCTGTTTTATGACATTATGAAAAAGAGAAAAGCATCAAATTAATTGCCCAGAAGGAAATTTTTTTCTTTGACAAAATTTTAAAGATAAATTATATTTCCTGTTTAAAATGAGACCAAGTTACAGGGAGAAAAACCCCAAGCTTAGGACTATCATCATATACATATTTTTATACTGTATTGTCCCTGATCATATGAACAATGAACTTTTTTTATTGGACCATCCTGTATTTTTGAGTTCTCACATCTTGAAATAAGACAAGTCCTTTGGAAGATCTTTTTTTTTTTGCCTTAAAAAGGCAAATAGCAATAATCACGTGATGACATTATGTTTTGTTTTACAGTATGTCTCAAATTGACCATAACACTCAGTTGTCACTTCCAAATAGCTCTTACCAAATCTTACTTACATCAAAGATCTCAAAGCCAGCAATGTCCAGGACACCAATGAAGTACTGCCTGGGCTGCTTTGTATCCAGCTGTTGGTTGATACGAACAACCATCCACAGGAACATTCTCTCATAGAGTGCCTTTGCGAGGGCACCTACAGCATTGTGCACCTACAGGACAAAAAATTGCCTGGAGTTACCATACAGGCCAGAGGAGAATCAAAAGGATATTAATTCTTTACGCGGTTACAGGTTACATCATGTTTCTTACCTGCTGTGCTGTTTGGCCCTTGGTCACATATTCATTCCCCACCTTGACTCGGGGGTAGCAGAGGGCCTTGAGCATGTCTGCGGAGTTCAGACCCATGAGGTAGGCAGCCTTGTCAGCAACTGAAAAGCCAGAGGAAAAAGGAAGAATTTTATGTCAAATAGGCTTTGAATGTGAAAGCATTCCCTAAAGGTGGAAGGGTTCAGATTTCTGTTCTTTGAAACCTTTTGATAGACTCTCACAGAGGAAATTTTTGTAACATCACACTTGCCATTATGCATATTGAGCTTTTCTAAAGGAATTTCTGTTTGAAGTTCTTCACTGCAGCATGTAGAAAGTAATGAAGTTTTCAAAAATCTCCTGGCACAAACCAAAAAACTGAAGCTTGCTAGTCTGAATGTGCTTAGTACATGTGCAGCTCAGGAGCTGCAGTGATAACAACCAGGTATTGATCTACATTCAGGTGATCAAAACCACACAATATTTAGAGTGGAACACAGACAATATCTCTGTTCTCCTTCAGATCCACAGCCTACAACCTTTTCTGAGCTTTTGTTTCTGATATTCAATAAAACTTGGGCTTCATTCTGTTACCAGTGGTGCTCCCCACCTCCTGCCTTGTCCTTTAACAAGAGGAGGCATTGCTCACAGAACTGAAGACAGGGGTTGTAGGTCGTGTGCCGACAAAGGAAAGGAATGAAATATGCCTCTCACAACTGACTTCCCTGAGCATCTGATAGGTGAAGGCACATGGGAACATGGTGCCCTCTCAAGTTAGAACTGAATCACTGAGCTGTTTCACAATTGGAAGCCATATTCCAACACAGGTATGACTAAAGGAACATCCATAACTCTTGAATTCTTGAAAGAGTATAAAGACCAGTTTAAAATATTAATTGCTCATAGCATAACTTACATTAATCCTGATATGATTTATGG
This sequence comes from Lichenostomus cassidix, assembly GCF_008360975.1. Classification (NCBI taxonomy): domain Eukaryota; kingdom Metazoa; phylum Chordata; class Aves; order Passeriformes; family Meliphagidae; genus Lichenostomus; species Lichenostomus cassidix. The sequence continues at coordinate 9,549,825 of NC_139498.1, forward strand.
ATAATTGTTTTCCTTGGGATCTAAAGTCCAACAGTAGACAACTTTTGCTGTCTTTCACATACATAGTGGCTTACAGAGGGTAAATTATTTAGTTTGATAATACCTTCTGTGCCTTCAGGCTCTGCCTGCTCCTCTCTTGGTTTCTGCTTGAACTTCAGGTTCCCATAGTGCATAACAGCCCCTGTCAGCTTGTAGATGGCTGTCTTTTCTTCAGCAGTGAAGCCCAAGATGTCAATGGCACTCTGGTAATACAATGAGCAAAGTGAATTATTTGTATGTTATCTGATGTATGACCTGTGCCTGTTGACCTGTTCTGTATATTACGTACATCTGTTGCCATCAACTCCTCCTTGTCATCAATGCTGGGAACAGTGATCTCCCCTTGACTCACAAAAGGGTAGTCAAATGGATTGGTGGTGATGAGGAGCATTTCTGGAAACAAATGTGTTCATGGGTTAAATTTCATATATTTTGTAATGTAGTTCAATGTTGCTCAGAGATCTTCCTCTCAAAAGCTCAGTGATGTCTCCTACCAATTAGCTCTGGCTTCTTGTTGGACATGATCTGATAAAAGATGTGGTAGCTTCTTTCCGCCTTGAGCTGGAAAGTGACTCTGGACTTCTCCAGCAGATCTGCCCAGAGAGGTAGAAAGAGTTAGGCACTTGTGGGAATGCAGATGGATGTGTGAATTTGGGAAGGGATGGGAGCAGTCCAGGAGAGTCTCTTACAAGTTTCAATGTCAGCAGAAGCCAGTTTGCCTGTGGCCCCAAAGTGGATTCTGATGAATTTGCCCTGTTAAGCAGAAGCAGCAGCAGGTCAGGCTGGATGTGTTCTGCTGATATCTCCTTCGCATGAAGAACTGCTCAGGCATCATTTGTCTTGCCACGATGGCAAGAGATTTTATGCAAAGCAACAACTTACAAAGCGTGAGGAGTTGTCGTTCCTCACAGTCTTGGCGTTTCCAAAGGCCTCCAGCAGTGGGTTGGCGCTGATGATTTGATCCTCAAGCGTTCCCTGCAGGAAGATAATTCTTCAGTGATTGTGTTTAGCTCACAGGGCAATGACAGGCCAGGTTTTCAGTCTCTTCTTTCTGACTCACCTGCATTTTGCCTGATGCCTGGTCTTCCTTCTTCTTCTCCCCACTGGCTGCAATTGTTGCAAAGTACTGGATGACACGCTTTGTGTTCACAGTCTTCCCGGCACCGGATTCTCCGCTGTCAAAGCCAAGAGAGAAGCAGAGAGTGCCTGGTCAGGCAGGAGGTCCCCTGGCACTGAGGAGTCCCACAGGGATGTGAGCAGGGGGTGTGATCAGCAGTACATACGTGATCAGGATGGACTGGTTCTCCCGATCTGTGAAAGATGAACAATGAAAGATGTGTTAGCAGCTGACCTGGGTAATGCTAAGCTAAATGAGAAGTAAAGCTGGAAATCAAAGTTGGGGATTTTTCAGAAAGCCAAAGACTACGAAATGCCTTTCAATGTCCTAACAGTATTAAGCATAAGCCCACATGGATATACTGAACAGTCAGAGGCATCTGGACCTGAGACCGTCTGTGTATCACTTGCCCTTCACATAATTTTCCTCAAGAAATGAAAATTAAGAACCTAGACTTAGAATACAAGAAACAATAACTTTGTCTTTTCTGTCAATGAAAAAACATAGAAAACTGAGTCAATTGCTATTTCTGCAGTAGGACAGTGTAGAATTTGTACAGTAAAGTCCAAACAATTCACTATGGTAAGTCCATGAATGCTCCTAGGTCAGTTTCACTTGAAATTATTTGCTACATAAATTGTCCAAGTTCACAGTCATGCAGCTCTCTGGTGGCTCCAGCTGGCTTGTCACATGCTTCAGTGAGATCATCAGGGCTTTTTGTTTAGGTTGCTGTGAGGAAGGTCAAACACTCACCAGTGAGCATGAACTGATAGGCATTGTCAGAGATGGAGAAGATGTGTGGAGGAGCCTCCTGGCGCTTCTTGCCTCGGTAGGCCAACACCACCTCCGGGTTGTACACCGGCAGCCACTTGTAGGGGTTGACAGTGACGCAGAAGAGACCCGAGTAGGTCTGTGAGGAAGGGAGACAGCACGTTGGCTTCCCCTGAGCCTGGCACAGCAGCTCCTGCGGCTGCCCAAAGGAAGCTGCTGCTGCCACTTACGTAGATCATCCAGGCTGCGTAACGCTCTTTGAGGTTGTACAGCACAGCGGGTTCGTGCAGGTGGGTCATCATGGCCATGTCCTCGATTTTATCGTACTTGGGAGGGTTCATGGAGAAGATTTGATCATCCTTCACAGTCAGGGTCTGTCAGAGGAAACAAAAAATCCACATATGTCACCTAAGAATCCAATGAGGGACACAAATCGTGTCCTTCAACCTTGTTTTTCACTCACCTCTCCCCCTTCAGTCTTGACAGTGACTTTGCCCGATTCCCTGCTCTGGATTGTCCCTTTCACAAAGGATTCTTTGGGATGTACCACAAAGACAGATGACTTGGCATCAAAAGGTTTGTTCTGGGCTGCAATTCTCTCCTTTTCCGATTTTCGGAGGTAAGGAGCTGCCTCCCCAAAGACGGCCATCTCAGCATCTCCAGAGGCCATGTTGGCACTTTACTGAGGATATATCAGCAGACAACTCTGAAGAGAAATTATATTTTACTGATTATTTGGGAAAATTATGTATCCTGTGCCTTGGTGTCTCTTCATGCTCTGGATATTCTAACACGAAATAACCAGAAACTTAATTTTATGTCAACTTAGAAAATAAGAGGCTTTCACTGATGTAGTCTAGGTCCTTAAGCATTCAATAATGACCTTTTCAGAACCGTGGATTTGCTACTTTAAGAATACTGTGCCTGTAAGACAAGAGTGAATTTGTTGAACTAGTTTCACTAAGACGTCACTATTAGGAATGGAACTAAAAGAATCTATTAGAAGGATGAAGAGTGAAATAAAACTACAGAAAAACTGTGGTGTAGGTGACCTACAGTCTTGGAAAACAATGAATCTGTGGGACATTTACCTCTTAAAGGGTAATGGAAAGGTAGTGGTAAATTAATAAATTTTGCTAGGGCAGTTATCCACTGAAAAGAAGTGCAGGCTTTGTGACTTTTTAATATTCTGCCACAATTTAATTTGTTCTGTGCATTTTTCACCCTTTACTACAATACCTAAATAATTTCAGCCCCAAATTCTGACTTAGGTGAAAAAAATTCAAGCATTGAAATTGGAATTTACAAGGCTATATTAAGATCCCAAATAAATACTTACTGAAAAAATCTAGGAACACATGAGTTCTCAAAAGTTTTTTTAAAAAAGTATTTCTTCAAATGATTTATTAAATATGTAGGTAGCTAAATTTAACCAATCGCACTTGAAAATTCTAACTTCATTAGTAAAATCTGTTCCCTCTTTATTCGTTAGGAAATAAATATATTTATTGTCAGGAGTAAGAAAATGGGTATCTAAGAAAGTTGAAAATTTTGGCATTTTACAAAGATGGTTGGTTAGAAGGTCTGTATGTTTAGATGATTTAATAATTAATATATTCTTAGGTAAAATACAGGATTTTGCATTTTTTCCTGCTGTGCTTATCTGGTCCCTTTCTCCTCCTGCCATAGCAAAGATGAGAAGGCAGCACACCTTGATTTATGTAACATCAGTTAAGCAGAAGTGAAGAATGTCTCCATGGGGATTTTCTGTTCTGTCATCAGTGGTCAGAGGCTTCAAACACAGCCTTGGGCACCCCCACCACCTTCTACTGCAGTCCCACCAGGTTTGCATATAGGGTGAAACAGTGACCATTCACTGACACCCCACCCAAAAGGATCTGTCTCTGCCCCCTAAGAATTAGTAAATCAGGTTCTTACCTCTCGTGACACCAGATGTGTGGCTTGTGGGCTGGCAGCTGGTCAGTACTGTAAAACAGAAATAGCAGTTCCCAAATTGCTGCTGCACAGAAATCAAGAGTGAAAACATGCAGGTGCCTTGAAAATAGATTTATAGTGGAGTCCCCTCCTGGACATGAGCACTGGAGCAGCAGGAATGTTGTAGCACCTTAGGCTGCCAACCCCTTCCTGCCAGATTGCAGACCCCATACTCTTACCTTGGAGCTTTCTGTGGAGCCAGGGCTGACGTGTCGCAGGGACGTTTTATACGATCTCGTCTGCAGATGCTACAGATGCCTACTCTTTCTTCGGTCAAAAATATTTTGGCAAACACTCTTTGGTAAAGCATTGTCTGGCAAACTGAACTAAGGGCATAATTGTCATTTGACATGACTAGATATAATTAGAAAATTTTGATGTCTTAGTGGCTATATGAATACATCTCCTATAAACATCTCCCAAGGGTGTTAAGGAGAGAATCTGGACTAGTCAAAGCACTTAAAGAACTTGGATTCAGGACTTATGGATTTTATTGCTGGCTTTCCCACCGACTCACTGCACGACCTGGGATGGATTGCTTGGTATGTCTGTGCTGCAGCTATCCTAGCAGTACAATAGATAAAACAGGATGTTAAAAGATAAACTAGCATTATTAAAAGCTTTTGGCAGTTTTGTTGGCTAAACCCTGAAGCAGAATTGCAGACGTGTAAGAGGTGAGGAGGGTGACAGGCATAACAGGGTGGTCAGCCAAATACTGCAGCAGGGAGAGGCTGGGTTCTACCTGGGCTTTTAAGGTGATGCCTCTGACCGATGTGAGGCTTTAGGGGTATCAGGAAGAGAGTGAACACACACACACACACACACAAACACAGGCATGAGCATGTGTGCCTTTTTGTACACACTTCAGATTGCAAATAAGTGGGAGATTCTCTAAAAACTGTTCTTGTGAACCTTGTGAGGGGTTATACCTGTTGAGACTCCTGATCTGCAGGTTAGTGCCAGTGAGCAAGAGACACTGCTTGCTTTTGCTGGCAACTTAACTTATCCTTAACCAATGCCTGTAACCCTAGGAAGGATAACTGATTTGAAATGCCTTCCAGCTAAAACCAGCACACCTACATACAAGTGATAGAAAAATCCTCTATTTAGTCATACCTTTACAAATAATTGGACATATGCACAAACTCATCATGTCAGCATGCAGCCACAGATGCTCTCTACCTGATACATCCTCAGTCCAGCAATTCCATTTCATCACAAATACCTTGCACACTTAGAGAGTCCAAAACACCACGGGTATACCAGAGCACTGGGGGTGGCAGACATGCCTGTACAATGCTGATGGAGAGGGGGGAAAGGGATTTTCTGGTAGTGCTGGAGAGAGACTGGTCTTGTTTTAGGAATAGAGCACCGGTCATGTGAGCTGATTTAAATCCTATCAGATTTAGACTGAGTACTTAATGTCTTCTTTGCCTCAGTCATCAACAGAAAGAGTGATTATCCTCAGGATAACCAGCCCCTTAAGCTGTTAGTCAGAGAGGGGAGCAGAACAGACTGCCTTCGATCCAGAAGGAATTAGTGACCTGCTGAGCTTAGACACTCACAAGCCTATGAGGCCAGAAGGGATTCAACTGACGCCACTCAGGGAACTGTTGGAGGAACTTGCCCAGCCACTCTCCATCATTTATCATCAGTCCTGGCTAACCAGGTGTGAGAGACTGGAAAGCTTGATGTCTTGAGACATTTTGGGATGCATGTGTATGGGGGAAGGGCAGGTCAGGCCTTGCCCTGGCAAGGCAGTGACCTTCCCCACACCCTACCCCACCTAGGGCCAGTATCCCAGCCTGGCAGAGCTGCCAGTCAAGGGCACACTGGAGGCAATGCCCTACATGTGCCCCTGGAGCCCCTAACCCAACCCAGCTTCTGAATGGCCAAATGACTGCAAGTCCCACCTGGGGAAAAAGTCCAGGAAGACCAAGTGGTATTTAAGGCTGAACACGAGGAATCATGTTATCTAGATCCTACCTTGTGCTTGGAAGTTCTGTCTGAACAGCATTGGAATCCTGGAGTTTGTAGCTATATGGGTGCTTTGCAATTTCTTTTCTGTCTTTCTGACTTTTTTCTTCTTCTAATTCCCTCTTCTTGGAATATTCTTGAGTAACATTGAATAAGCTTAAAGTTTGCTAAGTTGAATAGGCCAAGTTAGTGCTGTGAGAAGTGTTTTATATTGATTAAATGTTGCACTAAACCTTTTGTCAAAGTTTCTTTTTACTTTTCCAAAATTTGCCAGTAAAATCTTTTCTGTTTTTTTGACCTCTTGAGAATATCTTGTCAGCCAACTCAGAGTACATGAACAATTGTAAACCCTTTTAAAAGTCTCATCAAGTGAGTTGACTGGGGCCTTACTTCAGGGACATCCCAGACAACTGGAGGTTGGACAGTATGATGCCCATCCACAAGTAGGGTTGGAAGGGGAATTCAGGGAACTACAGGCTTGTCATCCTGACTTCAGTGCCAGAGAATGTTAGGAAACAGATCAACTTGAGTGCTATCAGGCAACACCTACAGGGGGATCAGGCCCAGACAACACAGGTTTAGGAAAGGCATCCTTGTATGACCCACCTGGTGTATGAAGGAAAGGCTGTGGATGCGTCTACCTGAACTTCAGCAAAGCCTTTGACACTATTGCCCACAGCATCTCCCAGAGAAGCTGCAGCCCCCAGTCTTGATAGGTGCTGTCCTTGCTGGGTTAAAAACTGGCTGATGGCCAGGCCCAGTGGTGGGGAATGGAGTTACATCGGACTAGGGCCAGTCACTAGTCGTGTCCCCAGGGCTCGGTGTTGGTCCCAGTCCTGTTTGACATTTTTACTAATGACCTGGATAAGGAGACCCTCAGCAGTTTGCTGATGACACCAGATTGAATGGGAGTGTTGATCTGCTGTAGAGCAGGAAGGCTCTGCAGAAGGATCTGGAAGGCTGGATCCATGGGCTGAGGCCAACGGTGTGAGGTTCAACAAGACCAAGTGCCCAGTTCTGCCTTTGGGTTACACCAACCTCCTGCAGCTCCAGGCTGGGGCAGAGTGTCTGAAAGCTGGAAAAGGGCCTGGGAGTGCTGGTGACAGAGGCTGGACATGAGCCCAGGTGTGCCCAGGTGTGCCCAGGTGGGCATGGAGGCCAATGACACCTGGGCTATACCAAAAATAGTGTGGCCACAGGACCAGGGAAGTGTCTGTCCCTCTGTGCTGGGCAGTCGTGAGGCCACAAATCTGGACCTAACCAAGAATCTTCTGTCCAGTTCTGGGCCACTCACAAAAAGACAGATATAGAGGGACTAGAACATATCTAGGGAAGGGGACAGAACTGGGGAAGGGGCTGGAACACTAGTCTGATGAGGAGCAACTGAAGCAGCTGTCTGCGCTCAGCCTCGATACGAGGAGGCTCAGGCTGTGCTCCCAGGGAACAGGGACAGGAGGAGAGGGAACAGCCTCAGGCTGGGCCAGGGAGGGTCAGGTTGGATATCAGGAAGAATTTCTTCACTGAAGGAGTGGTCAAACATTGTAAGGGGCTGCGTGGGAGCAGGGAGGTGGTGGAGTCCCCATCCCTGGAGGTGTCCAAACAATGACTGGACGTGGCACTAAGTGCTCTGGTCTGGGTGACAAGGTGGGGATCAGGCACAGGTTGGACTTGATGATCCTGGAGATCTTTTCCAACATAAAAGATTCTATAGTTCTATGATTGTACAGCTGAGAGTGCTAGGCTAGATCACCTAACTTTGGGGACCTTGCCTTTCCAGTGGCAAACAACAAAGCCATTCTACTCAGAGAGATCTTGTTGATTTTTTGCTGTTGTGCTGTGCAGGATGTGGACCCAGCTGTGCAAGAGGCAGGAGTGAGGCACATGGCCAGGCAGCTCTGGGCAGACAGCCAAGGGAAGGTCTGGATTGAACGGGAAGCAGTCAGTGAGTTGAGGTGTCTCCAGGTATTGACACTCCCCGTGATTTGGGGATTGAATTTAGTGTCAGTTGGTCCCCATAGTTCAGCGGTAGAAACATAAAATCTTTTTTGAAAGTGGTCCAAGTCTCAGAAATGGGTTATGAAGCAAGACATGGCAATGAAATAGGTGCTTTAATGAGATGGCTTTTGAATATCTCCGAGGATGGAGATTTCACAATAGCTCTGGGAAACTTGTGCCAGTGCTCAATCAACCTTACAGGAAAAAAGTATTTCCAGATTTTCACAGGGAACTTCCTGTGTGTCAGATTGTGCCCATTGTCTCTTGTCTTTTCACTGGGCACCACTGAAAATGGCCTGGTTCCATCCTCTGTGCATCTTCAGGTATTTATATCCATGGATAAGATTCACCTGATCGTTCTCTTCTCCAGACTGAACAGTCTCAGCTCTTTCAACCTTCCCTTAAGAGAAAGATGCTCCAGTCTCTCATTCATCTTACTGGCCCTTTTCTGGACCCTCTCTAGTAGCTCTATATCTTTCTTATACTGGTGAGCTCAGCACTGGACACCACTCCACATGTGGCCTCAGTGCTGAATTAAGGGCAAGGATCACCTCCCTCTATCTGCTACAACACTCCTCCTAATGCAGACCCCATTCACCTTCTTCACAGAAAGGACACATTGTTGGCTTATGTTCAACTTCATGTCCCCCAGAACCCTAACCCTTGGTGACTTGAGTGAAATCCCATTAGGTGCTCGGTATTGGTCATTTGTGGATTTAAAAATTACTGAAATCTAACAAAATTCTTCAGAATTATGTATATGGAGATGTGGCCCCATGCTAAGTATAATTTGCATACTGAGTTCAGCTAAAACTTATATACTTCACATTAAATCATACTTCCTCCCCCAGGAGAAGCATTTGTAGGTGACACCAAGTGTATCTTCTCACCTGTCTGTCAGTTGTACTGCAATGCAAAAACCATCCTGGTATTGTAGACCAGCCAAGGTGCTGGGGTCTGACTGAATTCAGCATTAAATAGTTAGTGCCATTCAAACTGAATAGAAGAGCTATTCTAAGAACTCCTCTAGAAGAATCAGCATTAGATAAACTCAGACATAAAAAAAGACTAAATGTTAAAACAACAACTACTTTCACTTGAAAGCTCCAAATTCATACACATTTCCTTTTTTCCTTTTTTGCATTAACTAAATAAGACACAGAAAACAAGATCTTCTCCTTCAGTGTTTTCACATTGTTTTAAAATACCTTTTTGATGGAAAATAGAGCTAAAGCAATGGTATCTGTAAGAGTATGTTTTGTGAATTCAGGTAGTATATGAACTCTCAGTGTATGTCTACAGGGAAAAGACACTTGGTGAAGGCTGGAAGAGGAGATAGGAGCAAGTGCAAAAAAAAAGGATTGGGCAAATAACCCAGCATTCAGTGCTGCAACATAAGACATAAAGTTCATGAAAAGAAGAGTGAAGTATTTGATCAGCTGTCATAAGCATCCCTGTAAAGCAGTCTAAGCTTCTGAGCATCTGCTTTGGATTTGGTTTAATTTATACAGCTCATCTCTGTCACCATTTATATGACACTGATATAGTATAGGAAAGAAGCAGTCTCTAATCTGAAATGGATGATCCAGATTTCACTGTAGTTTAACTCTGTAGATCCCAAAAATTACTTCCAAGAAGACTTTACTATGTTTTCTATATCCGTGCACAGGGAGAAGTCTGTTCAGGAAGGAATCTGTTGAAAAGAAGCGCAAGCCCCTCAAAGAGGAAAAAAAAAGAATGCAATGTTTCCTGGGAGCCATTAATATTCTGTCAATTCTATTTCCATTTCTGGAGGGTGAACTTCACTGGGACCAGCAGCGAACCACAGCACAGATAAATGGGGAGAGGCAGGCTGGAAGCCATCTCTGGATACAGACTGTCCTGCACAGAAATGCAGTGTTGTCAAGGTGCACATTCCCCACGGAGGAGAAAGGATTCAGTCGTGCTGAAAATAGATCCTTCTTGAGACAGTTACAAGACAGCAGCCCTCTTTCTGCCAGCCCCTAGGATGTGCATTTTCTTCTCCCCATCCAAGTGGTTAAGTGAGATAAGGAGTGAGAAGGCACTTTTTAGCCAGGCAGCAGCCAGGCTGGGGAGGGGAACATAACATGACATAACACTGAAGGAAATAAGATTGCATGACATCCCTGCCCATGTCAGGGAGATTGGATTAGGTGGGCTTTAAAGGTCCCCTCAGCCCAAACCCTTCTGTGATCTGTCTGACTCTCTGAATTCAAAGAAATGGGCAGACTGTCACACCCAAGACATTTGTCATCATCCACTCTTCCCAGACACCCACCTTCTGCATGACATTGCACCCAGGTGGTGAAGCCTTCTAGAGAACAAACCACCTTTTCACCAAGATGGTGAAAAATGTCATGTGACTGGAGAAAAAAACAAGTAATTTACACATGGAAAACTGTACTGAAAATGGCAGTGTATTCTGTGTGTCCCTGTTAGTAACAGGAGACAGAAGCACAAGCACATTCCTACTATCTCTGTATGAAGCCTAAGAAGCCTTTGGCCTTCTCAGGTCTCAGTGACTTATTTGTCCCCCCACGTGGAACCTGCAGTGGTCACGGGACACAGCAGATATCCTCTTCAGCAGGGATCCCCTTGCACACCCTGCTAGTGAGCCCTGCGAGGCTGGAGAGAGCTCAGAGCTGCTCAGCTTCTGCTCCAGTCAGAAATCTGCTGTGGGTCAAGGGCCTGGAGAGCAGGCTCAGGTACCTACAGGGACAGCAGTGTCTCCTGTGCCTGTGTCCTCCAGGACAGGTCACTGCAGCTCCTCCTCTGCTCTTCGGGGTCCCTGATGCCCTGACCAGGAGCTGAGATGTGCTCAGGTCCATGGGAGGCACCAGGAATGAGCAGGATGTGCTGCTCCTCTGAGCACACATTACAGCTAACGTGAAAGGAAGTCAATCCTGCATGCTCACTACTGGTGATTGCTCTACTTCAACCAAATCAACTTGCTGGCTGACTGGTGTCCAGACCCTGATAAACTGTGGTAGATATTCCATAACATAGAATCTGCACACATCAGTTCATTGTTTACATACATGTCAATGTTTGACATGTTATCAACTATCTCTTAACACAGCGTCACAGAGGGAACAGACTTGCTGACAAGCAGCTGTGCTTGGGCACACTTCTGAAGTTGGGGGTCCTCTCATTTATATAGTGACCTGGTGTTAAGAAAGACAAACATTTCTTTTTTCATCTGCTGAATCTGTTATTTTCAGAGGAACTAGCATATATTCCTTGAAAATCTCCAGAGGAGAAACATTCTGCCTCATTACTAATACAAAAGAGATTGTACAGCAAGCCTACTCAGAAGAATCACTAGTTATGCTTTCTTTTTTTTTTACTAAATAGAGATGGGTGTCACAGCACTAGGATGTTTGCTAATTAAAGACAATCTGATGGTGCTTCTCTTTTGCATTGCTCTGTTCTCTGAGAAACAGCACATGAGGAAAGGAGTTTTTCAGCAATTTCAATGCCAAGGACTGGGACCAGCCTGTTCACACAGAAGGAGGTAGAAAGTGGCTGAGCTTGAACAGGTAAGTGTAGGAAAGCCAGGCTCACAGATGGTAGCATAGATGGGGAAAAGCTGTGGCTGTGGTTTCTGGGATAAGGTATTTACCACTGCCCATTTCTCCAGTCCCCCTTCTGAACCTGAACCTGCCTTGCGGAGCTCTGGCAAAGCCAATTTGCTGTGACCATTAGGTGATTACTATCTCCTGCACATTGGATGCTTGCCAAAAATCCAATTTCACTTTGTCCATACTATTTATAATATTATGCAAGCAACCATCTTCCCACCTGGTTGTTCCTTTGCCAAAGTGAAAGACCACAGCTTGACTCTCCAGTGCTCCCGTCCTTCAGTTTTATGCTCTTTCTCTGTACCCTTCCAAATTGTACAGGCAAAACCTACAAACAGGAGGTGGTTTGTGTGCCTGATACAAAGATTTCTTGTTTGTTCTCAGTTGATCCTGATAATTCCTGATATTCTTTGTCTTCTGTGGTCACTGGTGAGCACTGACTTCATATTTGGGTGTAACTGTTCACTATTCTGGTAGCCTTCCTATCTCCTAATCCTGGTCCTCCTTTCAGAGACCATGGACAGAGATGTTGAAGTACTGTTTAATCTGCAAAAAGGGTTTTTACAACTGATTGTTATACAGCCATTCTCAGAAGGACATCCTTCTCAATGGCTTTCACCAAAATGACGGTGGGTGAGACTCAAGAGTGGCACAGCCCAGCTAACAGAGCAGTGGGGAGACAGGTAAAGCAGCAAACTTTCATTTAGGGGTAAGAAATCTTCACAGAGTATCAGAGTTGAGCTGTTAATCAGACTCCTCATGTTCCCAGCAAACACCAGCGGAAGAGCTGGCCTAGGAGGTGACATTCAGGATGTCCTTTCTGTCACCCACCACAGCAGCTGAGGAGCTCCTGTTACAGAGCAGGGGAGTGGGGTGGGCAGGCTAAGACGCCTCCGGGTAAGACAAAGTCAAAAGAAGGCAAGTGGCAAAGGGGGGAGGGAAGGAGAACTAGGATTAAGTGCATAATATTAGCACAAGCAGCAACTGTATCCTAAAAGAGTCAGCAATGAGGTGGTATCTTCCTCGGTTGGCACTCATTTGGGACAGATGCACAGATCCCACTTCTGGGCAGATTTCAAGGCTGTAAATAGAAATACACTGGTTTGGAATTTCTATAAATCTGCTCACTTTAAAAATTAGACTTTTCAAGGCTAAGACAACCCAGTGGATTACCACAGACTTTTCTGAGTGACACTCGCTGCAGTGAAGTTGCCAACAGGATATACAGCAGAATTTTCTAGTGGCATTTCTGAACTAACTTTTCTTGAAGAAAAGTTCCTTTTGCATCCTTAGAAAGTTTATCAACAGTTTCATTATTTTATATTGGCAGACAGATTCCCTTATGGGTGAGGCTAAACATTTATTTAATTGCTCTCTGATTCCTCTGACAGGCCAAGGGAAGAATACAAGTCCCTGCTGCTCCTGAAGGGCAAATCAGTTGTGCAAAGCAGAACAGCTCCAGGTTTTTTTATTGGCAGGTTCTTCATAATATATATGCCACAGGGCGGGCTCACAAAAAGTGATGAGCCAGGTCCCTGTAGGGTGGGTCACAGCAGCAGCTCAAAACTTGGACCACTCTGCACCACCCTCATCCACTCACCCTCTGCCAGGAAGAAAAGGAGCTCCTGAGGCTGCAGGACCCCAGCCCGAGGTACCTGCCCTGCCTGGGGAGCTGAGGTCTGGCCATGCTGGGGGCTTCCAGACTCCAGCTGGGAGTAGTCCCTGAATTCTTCAGCCCTCTGGGAAGGTCTGGATTGTCACTCTGTCCCCCCAGTACAGCTTGTGTTCCCTGGTTTGGGAAATGCTGCTTGAGGATTTGTTCTCTGCAGTGCAGACAGCTATGCTCAGCACTGTCCCTGGGCATGAGTGATGAGCCATGTACCTTCTCAGCAGTAATGAAACAACAGAATAAACACAGCTAATTATTTCTTCAAAACTAAAATTAAGCTGTACAAAGCATTTCAGAGGTGGGGTATGAGTTTGTCATTTGCAGATTATCATTGTCGTGTTTCCCAGCAGTTTCCCCCCAGATTTTCTCCTGACCTTTCATCCCCAAACCTGATGTAAGTTGTCATTTCTTCCACCTCCACATCCTCTACCATCTTATCAATCATTTTGTTTCCTTGCACACATCCATCTTGCTTTCCTCCTCCCAAACACTTTCTGAACTCCCCAGCACGGTTTCAACCCCACCTCAGTTCTGTGGTTACCCTTCCACACTCTCTCTTAGCACCTTTTTTCTGCGACAATTGTCACAATATACCAAGTTCAGCTGCTCACCCCTAATGCATTGGGACCCAGCACTATTTGATCTGACCCTGTTCAACAGACTGCTCCTGCTCTACTTGGCTGAGAGAGAAGACAAGACTTTCTGAATGCTGCTGTTCCTAAAGCAAGCCCTGTCTCTGCTTTCCTCACCAGTGAGGGGATTCATGGACTGGGGCCTCTTGCTGATCTGCAAAGCAAGAGATGTTTTTTTGGGTCAACAAGCCTTGCAATAATTTGTTGTTTTACAAGAGAGAGGATGCCCCATCCACCCCAAGGAGCTCTGACTGCCTGCTGGAAGTACCTGGCCAGCTGCCATGTTGCCCGTGGGACAGCACATCCCAGGAGGGAATGGCCACAGCCCCGGTGCTGGGCTGCACAGGGCCACTGCGTTGGCTCCAGAGGGGAACGCTCTGCATTCAGGCTCTGAGCAGGGGGAGCACGCTCGGGCCCCATTCTGATGTTTAACCTTTCAGCTGGGAATGGAGCTGTGCTGCAGCAGGTCTCTGTGGGGTAAGAATAGCAGCTGCTGTCTTGGGACACAGCACACGTGTCCAGCTCCTCCACAGCAGCACGTTGCACTGCGACATAGAAGGCAGCCTACCCGCCCAGGAATGTCTTCAGGCGCTATTAGTGGAAGCAAATCATCCCCACAAACAGGCACGACCCCGCACAGAAGTCTTGGGAGAGCGAGGCTATTTTGGGCTTTTGACATTGAGGATGAAAGGCGACACACGATGGGCTGATCCTCTTGGCATGGGCCTCCTCCAGGGCTCTCTGCCGCCTTGTGCCCTCCTCTAGCAATGGCTCTTGTGAGGGCTGAGGGGCCTTTGAGCATGGGAGGTGAGGGCAGAAGGAGGCATGAATTTGCTGGGGGTGCAGGGCAAACCCTCAGTGCCACCAGCAGTGCCCAACTGTGCTTCGGGCAGGTCCAGCCTGAGGGTATCACTTGTCCCTGAGATCAGGACGTAAGGCCTCTTGCTTTATTTTCAACACAAAATGCAAGAGTGAGAGAGATACAAGAGTGTATTGTAAGGCTCCAAACAACTTGCTGAAGGCATGCATTGAAACACACCTTTGCATCCTTTGAAGTCCTTTGCATCCAGGAGGATATTCACCTCTTTCCACCTGAAGCTCTCCATTTCTGAGTGGTTCTTCAGCATCAGGAATGTCTAAGAGGCCCCTTTTCCTCTTTCCAGCCATCACAAAATCCCTCTTCAACTTACTCCCATAATTTTAACATCCTTTTTCTTTTTCTGGTGTGGATTTGTTTTGTTCCACTTTTTTATTTCTCATTTATTTCTGTTTAATCTACATTGCTTTGTGAAAAGTTGCACATTAAGATGTCAGAGGAAAAACAACCACTTTCCCAGAAGAGTTTTCCAGCTGGATGAACCAGCCAAGTTGGTCATCCTTGTGACTCCATATTCAGCTGGACTGATTCACAGCAGCAGTGTTAGCAGGCAGGAGCAAGTGGTCAGGGGACTGAGTGTGTATTGGGTAGCTTATAAAGTGCTGCTACTGAATGCAATCCCACACCCTTGGGGGTCTAGCTCATGCTAGCTCCTGGAAGAAGGCCACTTGGCACAGTCCCAGCCTTTTAAGCCATTCCCATGCACACCCAGTAGTTGCGCAGACAAAGACTATCAATTCAGCCAGCAGACAAGAGCCACAACTCCTGGTCAAGTTATTTTTCCTCATGGTCAAGTTATTTTTCCTCATGGTCAAGTTATTTTTCCAGCAGCCAAATGAGTTACCCTCCTCAGTCTGGCTTTGCCAGCACCTCTGTGCTTGTTGGGTATCCCCTGTGTCTGTCAGAACACAGTCCCATGGGTGACTGTGCACAGTCCACCCTTGGCTGCTCACTTCAATGTCAGACATGATAAAGTCAGTCTTTATCCCCCCATTTGGTGCCATGTGATGTGGTTCAGGTTCCTGTGGATCACCTTGCCTGCTGATCACTGAACCAGGGCCTCTGCATGTGGTCTGTGGTGTGGAAGGCTCTGTGATGGGGATGTTGGACAGGGCTGTGTGCTTCTCTGAGGATCCCCAGCACTGCAGTGCTCACTCTCGTGCTGCCCTGGACAGCTCAGCACACGCCAAGCTTCTTTGCAGAAACTTGCGCTGTGAAGGTTTGTGACTGTGGCCATGCGTTTCTTTCAATCTGTTTCTTTTTGCTTGTATGCAATTGACAGCACTCAAAGTACACTGCAGGCTTTACACAGAGCAGCACAGCTACCAGCAGGTCCTGAGCCCAAACCTGCCATCCTGCTCTCAGGATCCTCCACTCCAAACTCACCAGACCTACATGCAGGGTGTGTTATGCCACCACAGGCACCACAGTCCTGGATGAAGTCAGCCTGGGGACTCCAGGTGCCAGGTGGGAAAGCCAGGCTCTGCCATTCAGCCAACCCTGCTGTGAGTCAGAGCCAACACAAACCAAAAGTGAATTCCACTTTATGAAATGGGAGAGAGCTCCACTGCCAGCAGAAAGGAGCTGGTACAGGGAAGGTAGGGATTATCCTGCTTTATTGTTAGCCTTGCAGGGGCTGCTGGGGCTGCTGTGTTCTGCCTGCTGTGCTTGAGCAGATAGGGAGGAGTCTCAGAGAACCAGGGACTGTGCAGCTGGGGCAAGAGCAAGCAGCAAACTTTGTACCAAAATGGGCAAGAGGGATTACATGACAATGCCATGTTAATGCCTGGACACTCTGGAATGAATAATGACAGTCTGGTAAGGGTTACTGGACTTGTCTAGCAGTTAGTAATTTTCTGTTGATTTTGCACAGCTACTCCTAAACAAATTGGAACTGTTTTCTGCAGGTTCATGAAGTGGAGTATTGCACTGAGTAACCAGTCATTTGACATGGTGGACTGGGTCAGTGACATGGCCTAGGAGCAAAGAAGGACTTTGGATTGCATCCTGAAGCCCAGCACTGTGTCATGAGCTGCTGAGAACAAGGTGCAGATGGTTTCCTGGGAATGTGCTGCTTCCAGGCAACAGGAGCTGAAACAGAAGTCATCCCTTGGGAAAGCAAAAGAGCAAAAAACCCAGATCTGTCCCAATGGGTGTGGAAACTAACATTCTGCTTTGATTTCCCCAAATCACAAGCCCATAACAGTGGATGGAGGCCTATCTTGAAGGGATCATGTGTGGGGACAGTTTTTGGGGAAACTAATGGCTATACAGATTTAAAAGATTTATCAAAGCTCCACCTTTCTCAGGCAAACTGAAGATCTTGTCTCTCATCAATTCAGTATTTCATGAGACTGCTTTCTGGGCAGTAATGGGAAAAGTTAGACCATTGCATAATAATTATCTAGCACTCTTAAGGAAATGTAAAAAATCAATGGTAACTAGAGCAGTAGTTCACAGACCTCTGGAGAGCAAGGTGAAAGGGGAAATCAGTAACTGCAAACTCTGCTTGCTGATGGGTGGTTTGACTACAAGATTACAAACACTCCACTGGCAAGGCACACAGATGGCTGTTGGCTCACAGGCTTGTTCTCCCATGCAGAGATACAGCTGTGCAGCTAAACATGAGCACTGTCATCTTGTTCCCATTGCATGTTTGACACATCACATCTGTTCATACAGTACTTTATTATCAGCTTCATCTAAAAAGGTCAGGATGAATGCTTCCGTTATAAGGTGAGAAGGAAGCCTGTCAAACCTCTAGGTTTTAAATTCAGGATAAAATTGGTCAAAATAGTCATAGCAGAAGTAAGACAAACCCACAGTTTTGACTAAACTTAGAAACAAAATGATTCTCATTTAAACATCCACACTTGGAGCACCTGAAGTTGCAGATATCTATTTTATTGACACTGGTACAGCAGCATTGACAGCAAATGTTTGTGTTCATAAACAAAGGGGAAATTACTTCCTACCACAGCTGGAGAGATACTTGGGGGAAGTTCTAGTTAACCCAGAGGAAGTTCATTTTTCAGTTCCTAACACCACCTGGAAAGGAGAGGCTTTGTTTAGTCTACACATGCCAAGATGAGTCCTTTGATCCCTAAAATCATCCATCTCAGTGCACCATCCAGCTAGGATGTGCACATGGAACCTGAGCCAGTGCAGTGGTGTCTGGAACCTTCAAAACCACTGTGTGAGTTGAATAAATGCAGGTAACACCAAGATGGCCACCATCCATAACTGAAGCATGAAGAAAATATTAATTCCATTATTTCACTGGCAAAATGGGGACACATGCACTGCTAAGCTTATTCCATCTTAGCAGGGCCAAAAGGCAGTGAGGCCTAAGCCTTGCATTAGGGCCTGGAGCAGGCACAGTCTATCACCAGGCTGTGTTTTACAATCTCTGAACTTCTTATCTCACTTTTACTCCCTTACAAAGGGGCCCCAGTCCTATGGGAAGAATGCTTTCAAACCTTTAACAATATTCTGTTACCTACTCTCAAAAAATTGCATTTCTTCTTCAGCACACAGAAAGCAACCCAAAGCAAACAGAGATACATGAATTCTCTCACACTATTTCTGACATCTCCCAGGTGCAAGGGAGTATCAGGCATCTCAAATCAGGATCTAAACCTACAGGATATTGCAGAGAGTGGCCCATAGTCAGTCTGTTCAACCAGCCTTTACCTGGAAATCTTGCCTCTGTCTGGGCTTCCAATTCAATTAGAGATTGAGCATTCCCTCTATAAGGTAATCTCCTGTCTAGACACTTTGCTCAGGAACTTGCACTCAGCCATCCTAGTGCTGGCAAGATAGGCTGGACAGCACTGAGGAGTCAAAGCCTTTTACTGGCGAGGGTAGGAGGGCTCTGCAGAGGCACCTGGACAGGCTGGATTGATGGGCCAAATCCACCAATGTGAGGTTCAACAAGTGCCAACAAGACCAAGCGCCAGGTCCTGCACTTTGGACACAACAACCTCCTGCAGGAGGGGCTACAGGCTGGGGACAGAGTGGCTGGACAGCAGCCAGGCAGAAAGGGACCTGGGGGTGCTGGTCAACAGCTGACTGAACATGAGCCAGCAGTGTGCCCAGGTGGCCAAGAAGGTCAATGGCAGCCTGGCCTGTATCAGGAATAGTGTGGCCAGAAGGCAGCCTGAAGCTATAATTCTCCATTTCCTGGATACATGCTCTAGGCACTAGTTATCCTTCCAAGACTTGGACTGAGAGTATTTTGCCTTGAACCACAAACTAAACTAGACTAGCACAGTCAAAAGGTGTTACACCCTCTCAGATCACACTAGGAAAGGCAGCTCCAGGTGTTGTACCACTCTTGGGTTGGAGACAGACAACTGCCCAGGAAGTTCAGCTAAGGACACAGAGCTTCTCTTCTTTTCTCCATCAGAATGCTAATTCTGCCTGAGGCTCACAGAAGGGCAGTTCTAGGAATGTTCAGAGTTATGTTGACTCTCATTACTTTCACTTTATAAGGCAGCTCCTTAAATATGAAACTAATGTGATGAAACTGGCCAGAAGGTTCATGCTCAGCACCAGAGTCTGAAATGCCAGTCATAGAATCATAGTTCACAGAATGGTGTGAGCTGGAAGGGACCTTCAAAGATCATCTAGTCCAAAACCCCTGTCATGGGCAGGGACATCTTTCACTAGACCAGGTTGCTCAGAGTCCTGTCCAACCCGAGCCTCAATATTTTCAGTGATGGGATTCCACAACTTCTCTGGGCAACCTATGCTAGTGTCTCTGCACTCTCATAATAAAATAGTTCTTCCTTATCTTCAACATAAACATACCCTGTTTCAGTTTAAAACCATCACCCCTTGCCCTGTCACTAAAAGTCCTTGTAAGAAGTCTTTCATTGTCTTTCTTAGAACACCCTTTCAAGGAGGGCAGAAAAAAGTCTGTTCAGAGCCTTGCCTTCCTCAGGCTGAACAACTCCAACCCACTCAGCTTGTCTTTAAAAGCGCTTGCCTTCCAGAGCTGTCCTTTCCAAATGCTGCCTGTACCACTGGCAAGGCACAAATCTGCTGCTAGACTTGCTTGAATGAACAGCACAACTGCACACCTGCAGTAAAGCCTTACCTTTGTAGCAGGGGCTTCTCGGGCCTTAGCTCTGAGCTTATTTACTTGGCTTTCAGCAATATCTGCTCTTTCCTCAGCCTCATGTATCTTATGCTGGGCTTTTCTCAATTTGGAGAGATTAATATTAGCTTGTTGATCCTGAAATTGCAAAACAAAAAAATTTAAAACCATCTGGCAACATGCTGTGGCATAGAACCAACTTTTAAACTGACAGTCCTGTGAACTGGTAAATAAATATTTGCTTCACTTTAGTGACTCACAGCTTCCTCAGCTTGTCTTTTGTAGGATTTGATTTTCATCTGCAGTTTATCTACTAGATCTTGTAACCTAATCATATTCTTCCTGTGTTCTTCACTCTGTGGAAAAAGAACATGCAATTAAACTTCCCTGGGAGACAAAACATCAGAATTGCTTTCTATTTTTACCCACCTGTAAAGTGAGCTCTTTGACACGCCGCTCATATTTGCAGATGTTTTTCATAGCCTCTGAGTATTGTTTACGTTCTTCTTCCAGCTCAGATTCTAATTCTCGGATCTGGTGAATTAATCAACAATTGGTTTAAGCCCTCACACAGGACTTGGAGAAGAAAGATGTTTCTGACACTCATGTTCAGGGCTGATACCCACCCTGGCCTCCAGCTTCTGGATCTGCTTCTTCCCTCCCTTCAATGCCAACTGCTCAGCCTCTTCCAGACGGTGCTGCAGGTCCTTCACTGTCTGGTCCAGGTTCTTCTTCATCCTCTCCAGGTGGGCACTGGTGTCCTGCTCCTTCTTCAGCTCTTCTGCCATCGTGGCTGCCTTGGAAGGGAGATGACACAAGAAACTGGAAGAATGTGAAAGAACAGCACATACTGTGCACCCGTGGAGGATTAACTCGTGTCCTGCTGATCATTCCTGCAGCTCCATTTCCTGCTTTGTTTTTTCCCATGACATGATATTGGCAAAAACATGACAGGAAATAGTAGGGAAAAGGATAGGGAAAGTCTGCCTTGCTGCACACAGAGCTGGAGTGACAGAAAGGATAAATGTTCTGTGCCACTGCACGGTGCCACTGTGACCCCCACTGACAGCTGGGTGCCAGGGGAAAAGCTGAGAGACTTCTGTGCTTTACACATGTGGGGTGTGCTGAGTGCTGTGCTTCAGTGCTTGCCCTGCTATGCCACAACATCCTAGAGGGCTCGAGCCACAAGGTTCAAAATAGTTTAAAATAATCTATGCAATTTAAGACAAACTAAAATTTATTTTGCTCTCATACGTTGGATTCCTACACAAAAAAATTAAGCATTTTGGTGAAATATTGAGTGATGTTACTTATAATTAATGTAAAATTCAACACTGCTTTGGCAGAAAAATACCTGAGAAGGTTGAAATTGAAAAATGTGAGCACTAGAAATTATATAATGTCTGTGTCTGTGTGTGTACAATTCATTGTAATGTTTTCTTTCTCTCTTCTTCAAACAGAATAGAAATTATTAAAACACAAGAACACCCCAGTATGAGGAAGACCTTCTTTCCATGGTGGGTGGCAGAGCATGGAACAGCTGCCCAGGGAGGGCATGGAGTCACCTTCTCTGGAGACATTCCAAACACACCTGGACATGTTCCTGTGTCACCTGCTGCCAGTGACCCTTCCTGGACAGGGGGGTTGGAGTAGATGGTCTCCAGAGATCCCTTCCAATCCTAATGATTCTGAGATTCTAACTGGGTTTTTTTTTCATTTTCAAGGACAAGCTCAAAAGTTTTCTATTTTAAGTCCAAATTATGTATCTAAGTGTTAAGATATTGATTTGATCCTCTGCATCAAAAATCATTAACAGGTTGACTCCCATGACACACCAACCCTATTGCCTAGCTGAGCTTCACAGGCCTTGCATGGGAGGATTTAGCACCAATTTTGAATGGAAATTTACAATTCTAATTTTAAAAGTTTTTAAATAGGACTTTGCAAAGATAACTATTCAAATACCTTAGCCACTTTACCGGTTTCAATACTGCAGGATTTCTTCGTGGATTACATTTTCATGCAGCACTGAAGAAAGTTATTTTTGACTAACTAAATGTGTGTTTAGTTCTCCTCGAGGGCAACAGCCCCATCTGTCAGCAGGACATGTTCCCTGTTGCTCTAATCCTTCCCTGACATGTGTAGCCTTTTCAGCCACAGACTGGCTCCTCGTCCAACATGTGACAAGAGTATTTATATTAACTCCCAACAGCAATGCCACTGGAAGCCCTGAAAATTCAAAGTGAAAACAACATTAACATCCTCACATCTGTCATTGCCTTCTTTGCTCTTTCTTCAGCACTTTTTGCTTCATTAGTAACATCTTCTATCTCTGTTTGGATTTGTGCCACATCAGTTTCAAGCTTCTTCTTTGTATTAGAAAGGCTGGTGTTCTGTGGAGGAGAAAGAGAGAGGTTTTGAGTGTCTGTCTTTCATCTCTTACACATAGAGACCATCAATGACTATTCATTCTTACTCCATCAATCTCTGGACCCCAAAATACATCCGTTTAGCGAAGCAAACTACCTGGGTGTGGAGGAGCTGTGCACGTTCTGTGGCATCCAGAAGCTCCTGCTCAGCCAGTTTCCTCGACCTCTCTGTCTGCTCCAGGGCTGCCCTTAGCTCCTCAATTTCAGCCTGCAGCAGGTTTGCCCTGCGTTCCACCATGGCCACCTGCTCCTTCAGGTCATCCTGTGTCCTGAGAGCATCATCCAAGTGCAGCTGTGTGTCCTATATTTGAAGAACCAGTTTTATCCTAATGAATTTCTCAAACACAGTGCTTAATAATAAATCAATCAGAAGGAAAAGCAAGACCTTGAGAACTCCCTGGATGCTGTGCAGGTGTTTCTGTGTCTCAGCAGCCTGGCGGTTGGCATGGCTCAGCTGGATCTCCATTTCATTCAGGTCTCCCTCCATCTTCTTCTTCAGCCTTAAAGATTCGCTTCTGTTTCTGATCTCAGCGTCCAAAACACCCTGCATTGTCTCCACAGTCCTTTCATTGTTCTTTTTTAGCTGGTCGATCTCCTCATCCTTGTCAGCAATCTTTCTGTTGATTTCTGACTTTATCTGAGTCAGTTCTTGGTTGACACCAAGGATTTTGACTTCTTCATGCTCTAGAGCTGCCTTTAAAAGAAAAAGAGGAAAAACAGAGATAAAGGTAACATTTCAAAGAACTTGTTATTGTGGTGTTACTCAGTGACTTCACAGAAACTCCTAAAGTTTGTGGCAATCAACCTTGCACAGAGCTACTGCCAGAAAAGGGAATAGAAAGCTGCTCAGCATGTTTGTTACTATTTACAGCAATATTTAAACTAACTCACCTCTGCCTCCTCCAGAGCTAATCGCAGCCCATTTTTTTCTATTTCAGCTTGCTTTTTGGCTTTCTCAAGGTCTCTGATCATTTTGCCATTTGCAGTGATTTGCTCTGTCAGATCAGCTACTTCCTCTGTGAGAGAAGAATGACATCAATCAGAGGAGCTGAACTCTATGCTTTGTTGCTGCATTCAGCACCTCTTTTGCATACATAAATATGTATACACACATGTACATGCATACACAATGGTACATGCATCTGTAAATAGGTACAGATAAAACCAGACACAACCAACTCATGCAGGCTGAGCAGGACATCGGTGTGGTTTCACAGCACTCCTTACAGAGAGCCTGAGTAAGCCCTGCATGTGTTATATCTGTGGATAGGCCATGAGGGTCTAAAACTACAGGTGCTGTCATTGTGTTCAGTGCATCTGTAAAACTCACTCTCATGAGCTGCACAGCCTCCTGAGGTCACTACATTTACCTGGGAATGGCACCTCAATGTCTCTGCAGCAGATACTGGAGAGCCAGGGCATTTGCTTTATTAGTTTAATGACTTTACAAACATGCTTGGCAACTTTTGGTAAGACACTGATGTTCTGCATTAAGATGGAGGGCACAGGAAAGGACAGAGTGCTGTCACTTGGTGCCCTCCTGCAGACATGAGTGTGCTCATGGAGTGCACATTGTGGCTGGTCTGTGAAAGCTAATGGGAAACCAGAGCCAAACACGTACGCTGGAGAGCAGTGTTCTCTCGTTTGATTGTTTCAAGCTGATCTAAGGTTTCCTCATAGGCATTTTTCACTTTGAAAAGCTCTGTGTTCAGCGAGCCTGATTCTTTAGAGACAGCTTCCCGCTCCAGCTGGCTCTCCTCATACTTTGCCTTCCATTCTGCCATGACCTGAAAGACATCATAGAATCATAGAACGCTTTGGGTTGGAAGGGACATCAAAGATCACCTAGTTCCACCTGTCCATGGGCAGGGACACCTCCCACTATCCCAAGTTGCTCTCCAAGCCCTGTCCAGCCTGGCCCTGGACACTTCCTGGGGCAGCCACAGCTTCTCTGGGCAACTCTGGGTGTGCCAGGGCCTCCCCACCCTCACAGTGAAGAATTTCATCCTAATAGTCAATCTAAACCGACTCTCTGTCAGTGGGAAGCCATTCCCCCCTTGTCTTGTCACTTCAGGTCCTTGTTAATAGTCTCTCTCCATCTTGGAGCTCCCTTCAGGTACTGGAAAGCCATATTTAGGTCATCCTGAAACTTCTCCAGGCTGAACAATCACAATTCTCTCAGCCTTTCTTCATAGGAGAGGGTATTATGTTTCATTTCCTGCTGGTACTGAAAATGTTATTTTATCTGTGACTATATTTTGTACTAGATAAATACTGCAGCATCTGAAACAAGGACAAATTCTTATTGCCAGGCTCTAGTTAGACTCACCTTGGCTTCAGCATTGACTGATGTACAGAGTGTTAGTTTGGCTTTCTAGAAAGGCTACACGTGAAAGATACTGTGCTCACTTATCACCTTATCCAAGTTCTGCAGTTTCCTGTCAAGGGCAGCTGCTGATGTGTTTGCTCTCTCTACGTCCAGTGTCAGATCCTCCACCTCCACCTGCAACTTCAACTTCATCTTCTCCAAGGAGGCACACTTGGAATTCAGTGTCTCTGCCTGCTGCCCTGCTTCCTGGAGACGCTGAGAGAGTTTTTTCCTTAAGGAACATAAATAAAACAAGCATATGATTAAAAAAATCCTTGCATTATGTGTCTCTTTTAATTTAGACTATATGCAAACCCCCAAAAAAATAGTTTAGGTCAGACTATTAAAATGTGTCTATGTTCTGCCCAACATGCAACTGGACAGCTCATTTCATCTATTCTATACTTGGCCTCCTCGAGCTCCTCCGTGCGCTGAATCGCGTCCGTCTCGTATTTGGTTCTCCACTGGGCCACTTCACTGTTGGCCTTGGACAGAGCTCGCTGCAGCTCCCCCTTGGCCTCCTGCTCCTCCTCATATTGTTCCCGGAGCAAGTCACAGTCGTGGCGAGCAGACTGCAGGGCGTGGGCCAGGGCGTTCTTGGCCTAAAAATTACCCAAAATATCATGCATTTCTGTTAGCTGTGACCAGCAAGCAACCTCATTAATGACCTCACACATCTGAAATGTGATCACTATGGCTTGGGCAGAAGACAAAGGGCTGAGGCTTTATAAGTGTTCAGGCACCTGCCTTTACCTGTCACCAACTTTTCTCAACTCTACCACTAGAAAAGACCAAAAGTGATGCTTTCACCTTGGCAAATGCTGTAACTTTTCTTCCCTGTATCTACAGAAGCTACAGAAATCACACAGACCATGTGTGAATCTAAAATTCACCAAAAGTTAAATCACTTTTAGAATGCCAGAGACATCCTTAGCAAAGAACTTACTGCACACAGTGCTTACTGTACACATCCTGCCCAGGGGTAATTTTACTGTGTTACACTAGAGGCAATACTCACAAACTTCCAAAAGTGTTTCTGAAATTAACTGAGACTCTGATATATTTGGAAGCCTTAGCAGGTGCTCGGTAGTTTGCACTACCTTGATCTCTTCCTCCAACTGCCTCTTGAGTTCTTCCATTTCCTGTGTAAGTGTCTGCTTGCTTCTGGAGAGCTGCAACCTTACAGTTTCTTTCTCTTTGAGCTGACGGCTTAGTTCACCTATGACAAGAGAGGACAAGTTCTCAATACTGTCCAGACTGAGCATCCTGAAAACACTCTTCATTGTTGTTATTATTATTATTAGTAGTAGTAGTAATAATAATAACAATGACAATAACAATAGGTAAGTGGAGTCACACAGCAGTGTTTCCCTTATCAGTTGCTCCTGTTACATACATAGGTCTACCATTCTTGTTTTACCATTCTCAATGTACAAAGATTTTTACCATGTCATTTTTATTCATAAAACGAAGTAGGGTTTAGTAAGGAAATTATGAGACAGATAAAAGTCTCCTCCAACACTTGCCTTTTTCTATCTCACTCAACATTGCTCCTATTCTGCTTTAATAATGAGGTTTTCTGTTCATTCAATCTTCAGCATTCACATGCTTAAGCCATAATTCTCACAACTTTACCTACTGCATAGCACTTAGTTTCTCTGCAGTTTCAGACCTTCCTTTCCTTTCTTCATTGTTATCCCCTCTAAGTTTCTTTGGTTCTGACAAACTTTTATAAAATAGTACAGGGAAGTTGGCAGTGGTGTCTCTAGGTCTAGAAATTTCTCTTCAAGTTGTATCACATTTTTAAGTTTATTCTGTGTTTTCTTCCCGTTCCATTTTGCCATATTTTCTACTAAAATAGTATTGTCTACCTCTTTGCACTGGTTTAGTCAATTCCTTCTGCTTTCACACCCCTGTTATCAATGTTTACTTGACCTCTCCTTGCTCTATTCACCTGCTCTGGAAACTTCCTCTTCTCTGCTGCTCATCTCCTGAGTTACTGGAGATCTGTGGTCTGGCTTGGACAGAAGAGGGACTTTTCCCCTTTTCCCTTTTCTTACTTTTCTTCTAAACCCACTTCATAACACTTGCAGCACCTGAGGGCCAACCCCAATTCTTGGCTCAACAGCAGAGGATTATACTGAGGGGCCAGTCATGAAGACTCTTGGGCTCCTGTTTTCATCAGATGGGATTTGAGAGGTCTGACCCTGCAGTCACCCAGACCAAGGAGTATCCTCACATCACTCAAATGGTTCCAAGTGATCTTCGTGGGAGCAGCAACAAACTTCCAGAGGGTAACACACACAGATACTGTACAGACAGTGAACATGTGCACTCCTTGTGGAGGTGAACATGTGCACTCTGGAGGAGAAAGGGCAGCTCTAACAGGTTGCTTAAATCATTTTGGACTGTCCCAAATTCGCAGTTCCCCTGCCTGGATTCATTGAGTTATGTCACATCTTTCTTAGAATTGTTTACCTAAGCAAATAATGCTTGCAACTGGCACATGAGTTTTAAAGTGTCACTCGTGAGCTCATTTCCTTTAACTTATTTCTAATGTTTATCTGGGCCTGTACCAATGAAAAATTAGGTGTCACTCATGGTACACATGAGAGAATCTGTTTGCTACTGAAGGGAAAAAATATCCTCTCAGCACATCTTTGTTCCTTCCTTACCAGACTCTGTCTGGAGCTGGGCTTTTTGTATCCCCATCTCATTCACATTCTTCTGGTGCTCCTCAAGTCTGGCTTTCATCTCACTCATCTCATCTTCCAGGGTGCGGTACCTTTTTTCCAGATTAGCCTGAAAGAGAATAAGAAAGTGGAACCTGTGTAGGTGTGTTTGTAAAGTTCCACCAGACAGAAATATTGGCAATTCAAGCATTTAACTTATAAAGAAACACCTTGGACTTAGTAATGGTCTCCGTACGACTGGCCAAGTCATCAATCTCCATCTTCAGCTCACTCTTCTCCTTCTCCAGCTTCTGCTTCACACGTTGCAGGTTGTCGATCTGCTCCCCCAGCTCAGCTGTGCTGTCCGCGTGCTTCTTGCGCAGGGCGGCAGCCGTGGCTTCGTGCTGCAGCGTGGCCTCTTCGAGGTCACGGCGCATCTTCTGGAATTCTGCCTCTCGCTTCTTGTGGAGCTCTGTTTGAGCAGTGGTGGCTCCTCCAGCCTCTTCAAGACTTCCCCTGATCTCCTCAAGCTCACGAGCCAGCTCACCACAACGCTTCTCTGCTTTTGCCCGAGTTGCTTTCTCACTCATCGTCTCCTCTTCCAGCTCTGTAGCATGGGCCTATATAGTGAGGGAATAGCACATCAGGAGTTAAATAGGGAACAAGTAATTCAGTGCTTAGGTTAATGCATATTTGTCACAGTAGAACACCAAGTACCTTGTTTTGGAGACTATAAGCAAAACAGATTTCCTTCAACGTTGTGGAACAGAAAGGCCTTGCAAAGTGAGAGCCTTGCTGCCCTTGTAAAATCCTTGCTCACTTCTCTTACTTGGCTAACTAGAAAAGCATTCTGGGAATGACTCAGCGAAACTAGAGGTGAAAAACAAGTTACTTAAATGTAAAACAATTATTAGAACCAATCAGTGCTCACACTGTGGGGCTGTGGTTGGTCACACCTGATGTTCCTATCATGGTCTGTGGTGTTGGTTAAGCACATTTGTTGTGCCTCACAAGTGTGTAAACTCCTAACAAACAGTTTAAGAACCCTAGATTTCTGCAATAAAGTATCTTTGCCATACCATGGTGGGGTCTGTGTGTGCCTTTAAAAAACACCACACTTCAAATTTCACTGATTTGGCATTGTAGGTAAAGATTTACTGACAGGAAAGAACCTGTGGATCAACTCATTCTAACTTTAGTTCACAGCTTTCTGTTGTTGTATTGGGTTTGCATGGCCAGTTTTTGGTAGTGGGAGAATACAGGGGTGGCTTCTGTGAGAAGCTGCTGTGTCTGATGGAACCAATGCCAAACTGTGGACAAGCATTATTCATGGTACCACAGTTTAAAACAAACAAACAAACAAACAGTAATGATGAAGGAGGTACATAAAGTCTCTTGCCTGCAATTCTCTGATCTTCTTCTGCAATTGAGTTCCTAAATTCCGCTGTTCCATAATTTTATTTTGCATCTGGTTAAAATCAAAGTCTTTCCTGTAAAGGAGATGTTCTTTTAATAAAAAGAAAATATGTCCAGTTAGAGCCAAATAATAAAATTTTCAATAATTTTTTTTCTCATACTTCCTTATCTTTTCATCTAAATGTTGTTTATCAGTCTCCAGATCTTCTATGGTTTCCTGTGCAAGTTTCAAGTCTCCCTCAAGCTTTCTCTTTGCTCGTTCAAGGTCCATACATGCTTTTCGTTCAAGTTCTAAAGATCCTTCAACCTGCAGCATAAACATATATAAACATGACTGCTGGAACAACTAAAGAATCTGCACCTTCTCCTTGTGTTGAACATGCTCACATGGTTGACTTGCTGCTCCAGCTTGCTCCTAGCTTTGGTGAGGGTATTGACTTTGTCCTCCTCTATCTGCAGGTCATCCAGTGCCTGTTGCTGGGCTTCTTGCAGGACCTTCTTCTCCTTGGCTAACTTTGCAACAGTCTCATCCAAACCTGTCACTACTTCAGTCAGATTTTTTACCTAGTGTAAGGCAAAATACTTAAAGGTCACTCATAATTTTGGTCCTCACATAGGCAATAAACACAGAAAATGAACTTGTTAGAGTCCCAAAAACGCTTAATTACATGTATTGTTTGGTCAAACTCTACCATCTCTCTGCATATGTATCAACTCTTCAGAAGTCACAGTGCAATGCTGAACTTTAATGCATGTTTGTACGTTTAAGTGTTGGTTTTCCTGCACAGTAGAGGTGCTCAGATTAAATACCAGGCCCATAGATCTCCTGACACTGCAGCGTGTAAGCATTCAAGTGTACTGAACATTTACAGCCTATACATGGACAGAGCAACTGTTATTAAACTTTGCAGAAATAAAAAGCACCTTGTTTTCAGTGGCATGCTTTTCCTTTTCAGCCTTGACCAATGTTAACTCAAGGTCATCAATATCTCTCTTCAGCTCAGAGTATTCATCCTCCAGTTTCCTCTTTCTGGCTACCAGATCAGCACTCATCTCCTCTTCATCCTCCAGCTTTTCCATTACCTCCTTTATTCTTGCTTCCAGCTGGAATTTTAGTTTGATAAGCTGGTCACATCTTTCTTCAGCATCAGCCAAATTTTCATTTTCCTTATATAGAGAACAGAAATGTGTTTCACTGTCACAAATTGGCACTGACACTTGCAGAAATCACCTGCTCATTAAGTGGCTGGAACATGAAATAATAGAATTTACTTTCAGCCCTTTCCTGATCACTCAGATGTAATCTGAGGAGCCAAAAATTATTTAAATTACGTACAGTTTGTACTTGCAGCTGTAGGTCCTTTTTCTCTTGCACCAGAGTCACCATTTTTTCTTCCAGTTCTTTCCTCCTGGTTTCTGATTTAGCCAGTTCTTCTTTTGTTCTCTCAAAGTTTTCCTTCATCATGGCCACTTCTTTCTCGGTTTCCACACTTTTTAAGAGGGGTTTTAACTTGAAGTACAGCTTCATCCAGGGCCACTGCTTGACTTTCATGAATGCACGGATGTTGTACTGGATGCACAGGATGGACTCCCTGAAACAAAAGTGATCCATCAGCACGGTGAATAAAGCCCATCTTTGAGCAACCAGATCTCACAGAAGACACACACCTTCCATCAAACATTCTTTTCAGCTCGAGTCTCCTGAGGTATCCCCTGCACAAAGCCTGGGTCCGTGTGATCAGCTGTCCTAAGCAATCATCTCGCATCTCTTCCAGGACACCCAGCAAACCTGCCTTGAAGAACACCTGCAGCCAAAGAACAGACAACACTTGTTGGTGAGCTGACATTTTAATACAATTAGTGATTTCTTATCATATGGCAAAATTAAACATTTACCTTAGTGTGTCCAAATTTGTACTGAGTATGATCTATCTCAATGGAAGACAGCAACTTTTCACATGCCTTCTTGCTATCAATAAACTTCCCTTCTGGAATGGCACTGGCATTCAGGAGGCGGTATCTGACAAAATACAGGAAAAAGCTTGCCCATCAGTATCATTTTAGGGCACAGGATGCCACAAGAACAGCTGTCAGTTTGATGATACAGAGGAAGGCTGGGTCTCACTCACACCTCCAGTCTCAAATACCAAAGCAGTAAAAACAGCAACAAAGAGCAGTAGGTCAGTTCAGTAGGTTCCAAGGATGCATTACAGTCCTCACTGAGGCTGAAGGTATGGACATTCTGTGGACCTGAGAGACTCTGCTCATCTGTGTCACAGCCATTATCACTAGTCTAGGGGTCAAGCTCATTGGGTTAGCTATAAATTCATAAAATTGATGGATTTTAAGAGTAGGGGAACTGCTGCAATTAATCTAACTCCCTGTATAACCCACACACAACATCCTCCCAGTTTGGTTCATCCAGCCCTCTTGTGATTAACCTAGTACATATTAAAAAAAAAAAAACAAACAAAAAATTTCAATCTTATTCGAAACCTTCAAACCTCAAGAGTGTCCCAGGCAAACTATTCATCCTCACAGTGGGAAAGGTATACTTCATTTCTACCTTGACAAGATCCTTTTTCAGGACCCACCCTTGGAGTCTTGCTTTAAGTTTGTCTTTTAGAAGACAACTTCCTGCATATTCAGAAATGTTCATGTTTGTAGATTCTCCACATCACAAGCAAATAATCTGTTAACACTCAATTTCATGCATTAAATAGAATCATCAGTTGACAGAATGGTTTGGGTTGGAAGGGACCTTAAGGATCACCCAGTCCCACCCCTTGCCATGGGCAGGGACACCTTCTATTATCCCAGGTTGTTCCAACCCTGTCCAGCCTGTCCTTGGACACTTTCAGGGAGCCAGGGGCAGCCACAGCTTCTCTGGGAAACTGTGCCAGGGCCTCACCACTATAATTTTATTTAAATCTCTCCCTTTACCCAAGTTCACATTAATCCTGCAGATCTTTTCTGAATCATATCCAGCTTCTCACATTCCCCCTGAACCATATAACCCAGAATTACACATAGTATCCAGCAATGGACTTCCTAATCCTACACTGAGAGATTATTCCACCCCTATTCTTTTCAGCATGCATACACAAATCTACCCTCCCACATCAATGTCTGGGCTGTTGCCTATAGCTAGAGCCCAAAATACCATTTCAGCCCTTCTCAGTGTCCTGCTGTCCAGCATACCCTGCACAGAGCTGTAAGGGGGCACTCACTTCTTTGTTCTTGGAGATCTGATCCTACACCTGCCTTTGTTCTAACACAATGAGCAGATGACCCCAGCTGGGTTGCCCTGAATTTAGCAACCCTTTATAAATGTCTTATTTGCACAGCAGTTCTCAAGACAAGATTTTCTGGTTGTGGG
This sequence comes from Lichenostomus cassidix, assembly GCF_008360975.1. Classification (NCBI taxonomy): domain Eukaryota; kingdom Metazoa; phylum Chordata; class Aves; order Passeriformes; family Meliphagidae; genus Lichenostomus; species Lichenostomus cassidix. Next base: position 9,581,864 of record NC_139498.1, read on the forward strand.
GTTTGATCTATAAATTAACATGCTAATGCTGTAGAAATATTAGCATGTAGAAGTGTTAACCCAGTACAAAATAAGAAGGCCATGTAGAACTAACTTGGATTTCCTGTTGAAGTCCCATTTGTTAGTGCAGCTCTATTTGGCAGTCAAACTTGGCATTTCATCAAAAAGCAGTATTGGGTTTAACACAATTTCCTCTCTGTGAGATGATTCTAGTTAGAATTACCTAAACCACATTCTTCAAACCTCTGCTAGAGAGTGGTTAAATACAGGATGTGCACAGACCACCCTCTGTATTTTTGCTGAAACATGCTTGTGTCAAATTTGAGAATTAATGCAAAGAATACCCAAACATTCAGATTAACAGGAATTAACTAAAAATAGGTTTTGCCATAGAGTATTGAGGAAGGCCTCTGGGTGGGCACTGCCATATCTAATTAGATATGTCTTCTGCTTTCCATGATTGTTAAATATTAAAATAGTATCTTCCTAACAACTATATCATGAACTGGTTTAGCAAGACTCTTCTTTCAAATGAATTGGGCTCAGTGCAAACACAAGAATGTTATTACAGACCTTTGTTTGAAATCCCCATATGACATCTTGTTAGGAAATCCTTTCCTGCAGATCCGAATGCCTTCCAGAACACCATTGCATCGCAGCTGGTGCAGAACAAGCTTGTGATCCATCAGGCCTGTGACAGAGCAACATGGGGACATACTGATTGTTCTAGCATTGGTTGATTGCTCTTTCTGCCCCTCTCTACTCTGTGTTTTATGTATTACCTGGGGTCTTTGTTTCATTGGGAATGATGCAACGCACAAAGTGAGGATGAGTTGTTCGCAAGTTAGACATCAGCTTATTTAGATTTTCCTGTAAAAAAAGATAATTTCTAATCTCTATATTTTCTTAGTTCTCAAAGTGATTTGACTCTGCTGGAAAATAAAAATTCAGAACTTTCTCCTTACTCTTCTAGTGAATATTCTACAATCCTGAATAGGCATCAACAAAGTAAATGGCTATTATTGAAGAACTTCTCTTCTGTCTTAAAATGAAAATGTATCCTTTAGTGGTTCAAGGCTGACCATAAGAGCTCTTAAACAAGATGAGGATGGAAAAATATGAACTATGTTGAAGGATACCACACACACACACACATATATATATATAATCTGTCTTGACCAAAAGAACTTTTGATCAAATGAATAAATGGATTAATTTCTTGCTTTTATTACTTAGATATAGTTACATATAAAAGACAATTGAACTAAAAAATCAGTTTCCCTATGACATCATAAGTCAGCTGCTCTGCAGGGTAGCTTTTGCTAGCATTGCAATTCCTTAATCATCTCATGCGATGATGACACACTCTGAGTATGGCCCACATCACTGCCAGGAGATGCTGCACTCCTCATCCTGCCAGGAAGGGATGAACCTGTTCCTGGCCTCAGTTATAGAAGCATCACAGCAGCATCAAGGCTGCAACATGTAATTTATGTTGCTCACACTGCCACACAGTGCCCTGGGCTCACAGAGCCACATGCTGGCAGAAGGAGGTGACAGCAGAGAAGGGAAGGATGCTGTTAGTGCCAAAGGTGAAAGTCAAGGCAGCTCACCATGCCACCTGACAAAGCACAACTTCCCTTTTTCACCATCATCCCATCGAACCTTCTCAGCAAAGCAGAACTCAAATGAAGCTTTACCAGATCCCAAAGGTAACTTGCCACAGAGCAGCAACAAAGAGAGTGGGGTTGTGGAGCCACGTGTGACAGGAGTGCCCTCTCAGCAGCCTCTGCCAGAGAACACACTTACCCGAAAGAGCACAGAGACTGTTTGGAAGGAAGAGCCCTTTTTCTTGGTTCCTTTCTTCTTTCCACCACCTTCAGCTGGAAAATGAGATGACAGTCCAGCTGAAGAACTGCTGCAGATCCCTTTGACAGTGTTATAATTGTGGATCTAATACACAGCACATGAGCACTGACTCAACACTGATCCACAAAAGATGAGAGGTACAGTAGGAAGCTGAACTGGAAACAGAATGCTCTGAGCTTACCTTCATCTATGGAAGCAAAGCTGGCATAAAGGTGGCATAAAATTTTCATTGATGATTTCTGGTACAACCCCACAACAGTTTCATTCAGAGGGTCCTTGTTCTTCTCCAGCCAGCCAGTGATGTTGTAGTCCACTGTTCCAGCATAGTGCACCAGGGAGAAGTGAGCTTCAGCCTTGCCTTTGCCAGGTTTGGGCTTCTGGAAGCTGCTGGATTTTCCCAGGTGCTGATCATAGAGCTTGTTCTTGAAAGAGGTGTCAGTTGCCTTGGGGAACATGCACTCCTCTTCCAGGATGGAGAAGATGCCCATGGGCTGAATGGAAAAATGGTGTTTTCAAATAAGATTAATTCAGGCTATAATAATACAGAGCGAAAAACTTGCTAAAATTGAAGTACTGGAGGTATTTTATAAAGCATTAGCCAGGGAGGAGAAAGTAAGCAAGATATTTTGTGAACAGCTGGCTGAATATCTTTGAAGATATTCAAAAGAACTCATAAGATTTTCATAAACAGTTTTGAACTACCCAGACAGTGTGTGGAAAACAAAAATAGTCAGGCAAGAAATGTGAAGTAACTTGTTAGAATACAGTAGTGACTTCTTACTCAGAAGGAACAAGATGCAAGGCTTTCTGGCATTTGAATTTAGCTGAGAGAAAAACCTGAGAAGGAGCCAATATGCAAAGACAGAGGACAACTGGAGTAAATATGACAGTGAAAAATGACAATTTATAATGAAGAGAGAATGAGAGAAAGGGAGGGAGAGAGGAAGGAAGGAATGAAGGAAGGATAAAAGCCGTGTCTTTTTAGAAGACAGGTACATTCCCATTGAGAGTATAATTAATTAATCACAAGGGTAATGTTTAAAGAAACAGAGGCGTTGAAGAGACCTGAAATCTTCCTAGAGAGATTGTATTGAAGGCACTCTGCAAACACTCTCAAGAACCCCTTACAGATCAAATTTGCGTGATTGCACAAAATCTTAAGAAACTCACCTTTTCTATAAGCTCAATGCAGGCAGCCAGGTCCATGCCAAAGTCAATGAACTCCCATTCAATTCCCTCCTTCTTGTACTCCTCCTGCTCCAGCACGAACATGTGGTGGTTGAAGAACTGTTGCAGTTTCTCATTGGTGAAGTTGATGCACAGCTGCTCAAAGCTGTTAAACTAATATTTGAGTAACTGTGTTAATAGTGTTAAACTGCCTCTAACCAATTTTTTTCACAGAGCTGTCATGGCAAGGTCAGCCAGACTGTCCCAGAAGGGTTTTGATAACAGTGCAAAGAATTTACCATGGGTGTCCAGGCTTACAGAAAAGTTGTGCAGTGCAGCACATGGTTGCTGCAGCCTGCATTGGCCATGGCTTGGATGGCCCTAATATCCCTAAATACAGATTCTGGGGGGAGAGAGACTGCAGCTTCATGGCTATGCTTCTGCCATGTTTCTTCTCTTACAAAGTGGGTGGATCTATAAAGGCAGAAGCAGCTTCAGACAGATTTGCCCTGCTCTTGAGGGCTGGACTGGGCATGAGAAGCAGGAAAGGTCAGAATAGTCAAACAAAATGAAAAAAGCATTTAAAAACAGGCAGAAGTCTGAGAGTACTGTGTAAAAGCAAACCTCAAAGATCTCAAAGCCAGCAATGTCCAAGACCCCAATGAAGTGCTGTCTTGGCAGCTTTGTGTCCAGCTGTTGGTTGATACGAACAACCATCCACAGGAAGAGCTTTTCATACACAGACTTGGCAATGGCATTCACTGCCTGGTGCACCTGCAGGGAGATGGTGACATACCTGTGTCAGAGCACTGCTAGTGCCTCCCCAGAATGAAACACCCATCTCCAAACCCCCAGACACAGCCCACTCAGTGCACTGACAGGCCCTAATGGTCCTGACCATGCTCAGCTGTCACCTGCACCCATTCCTGTTCCTTAGGGAGAGGATGGTCCCTGCTGCTTCTTGACACTCACCTGATCCACTGTTTGGCCCTTCAGGACATATTCATTGCCCACTTTCACCCGGGGAAAACAAAAAGCTTTCAGCAAGTCTGCTGAGTTCAGGCCCATCAGATATGCTGCTTTGTCAGCCTCTGGAAAACAAAATAATAACTTGAAATACTTTCTTCTTAGCATGGACATAGAGAGGGCATTGGGACCAGCCAGAGCTCTGAAATCTGCAACCTGATTGGCTTTACACCATCCACAAATCTTGAGTAACATTCTCATTTACTTTTCTGAACAACCTTGTAGGATTGATCCTCATGACAGGGTGGCTACAGCAGTCCCAACAGATGTGGTGAAACCCATGACTGCACTGTTGCTGGGACAACACAGAGTCTTTCCCTCCAAGACACTTCTCCACAATGTCACCCAAGCAGAACAAGTCTGGATGTGTAACCAGAAACTGCAGAATACTGCAGTTTTGTATGTAGGACCCAGGCAAAGGGTCCTATAGCAAAGTCTTCAGGAATAAAGTGGATGCAGAAAGTGCCTCTACTTGAGGTGGTAAGTTGAAAGTCAAACCTCCTTTTTATGTTCGTAGAGGAACAACTGCATCTCTCCTGGAAGACTCACTCCATTTCTAGAGAAAAATGGTATGGAAATAGTTGGAAATAGTTCTCTCCCAGCCATGAAGGTATTACCTTCTGTGCCATCAGGCTCTGCCTGCTCCTCACGTGGTTTCAGCTTGAACTTCATGTTCCCATAGTGCAGGATCGCCCCAGTCAGCTTGTAAATCGCCATTCTCTCATCAGGGCTGAAGCCCAAAATGTCAATGGCTGCCTGCACACCAGATAGATCAGCTGGTTTTAACAGTGGTCAGAGTAAAGGTGAGACTGTCTCTCCTTGCTAACTGTACTCACATCTGTGGCAACAAGCTCCTCCTGGTCATCAATGCTGGCCACAGAGATCTGCCCTTGGCTGATGAAGGGGTAGTCATATGGGTTGGCTGTGAGGAGGAGCATCTCTGGAAGGCAAACACAGGGGTGTGAGCCAGAGCCTGGCAGGAAAGATGGAACAATGGCTCAGCAACAGGCTCTCCTTCCTTTTACATCCCAAACTCTTGTTTTTCTATTAAGAGACAAGAAAGGCAGAGTAGAGCCGTTCATCTGCCTTCCACTGGGTGAGCAGTCCTGGTTTGCTGGGTTGTGAACTGAGAGCTGAGCACTCAGCACTGGCAGATACAGAACAAAGGCCATCCGCAGAAACAGCTTTTAAGAAAGATACTTTTAGATATCTTGTATGGCTTGTATGTACTTATCCTCATACATGACACACACTAATCTGTCCTGAAGGCACTTGCACTCCCTGGGGCTTTGCGCTCTGTCACTGAGCTGGCACATCCAGGGAAATGTTTCCCACACTGACTTTACTCAATGTCACCAGGTGATGGCTGTCCTTACCAAGCAGTTCAGGCTTCTTATTGGAGAGGATCTGGTAGAAGATATGGTAGCTTCTCTCAGCTTTCAACTGGAAAGTGACTCTTGACTTTTCCAGCAAGTCTGTAACATGCATGCACATAGACATTTTTCAGGTTCTTTAATTTCCAGCAAAGCTGTCAGCCCCCCTCAGGTACTCACAGGTCTCAATGTCACCAGAGGCCAGTTTTCCAGAAGCTCCAAAATGGATACGAATGAATTTACCCTGGCAAGCAGACAAAAGGTGGTGGTCAATGCAGCAATCTCAGAGTGTTTTTCCCTCTTCAGTCTTGGTGACAGCATCACCAAATCAGTCTGAATTAGTTTGGATTTTCAAAGACAGATAAAGAGGAACACTTTGCTGCAGCCCATGCAGCTGTGAGCATGAAACAGCTGCAAACACATCAGCATCTCATAAACAACCAAGAAATTGGTCAGCAAGAACATTTTTCCCAGCCAAGGGGCTCTCAGTTGCAACTAACAAGCAGGCAAAGAGCATTAGAAACACAGGAGGGCAGAGAGACAGACACAGGATGACTCACAAAGCGTGAGGAGTTGTCATTTCTCACGGTCTTGGCATTCCCAAAGGCCTCCAGCAGTGGGTTGGCGCTGAGGATTTGATCCTTGAGCGAACCCTGCAGGAATAATTGAATAATTATTGAAAAACACCAGGAGCTATGTGGTAGGGAAAAGTGACTCTGTGGCATGATTACATGTGCAGCCATGTGCCCTTCATTTCAGCTGTACAGTGCTATTGCAGCACCTTCTCTACTCCAGAATCAAGAACCAACACTGGGGGTAATCAGCAAATAACTCATTTTCCTCTTATTCAGGATTTCTCCCACGGTCAGAGCTCTGAGGTCTCAGCCACAGTGACAGATTGACCCATGTTAAGAAACTGGAGCCTCTGATTCTCCCTGAGCACCAATCCTGCAGACCTGGTTTCAGTCCAGGTAAAGCTACACCTGGGCAGCATCAGTGGCAGCTCTGGTGGCCTGTCTTTGTTGTGGTCCTAACTGCACATCAGCCCCTGGTCTTACTGCCTTTTGAAGACTGGCTGAAGCTAATAAAAGATGCTTTGAGGTAAGTGTTTATCACCAGTGCTGTCCACAGCCACAAGTGGATAATTGCCCCTCACCAAGCCCTTCCTCCTCACACCTTCACTGAGGACTCCTTCTTCGTGGGCAGGTCTGGGCTGACTGCAATTGTCGCATAGTACTGGATGACACGCTTCGTGTTCACTGTCTTCCCAGCACCGGATTCTCCACTGCCAAAATAAAGCACAGAGCCAAGAATAATCTGCCCACTTTTTGCTGGAGACAAAGTCCAAAGTGGCAGATGCACTTACGTGATCAGGATGGACTGGTTTTCGCGATCTGTCAAAGGGAAAAATACCTGCAGTCAGAGAAGCTGTAGGGAAAGTGCTGGTTCTCAGGTTACTGTGACCTGGTGTCCATCAGAATAAAATAAAATCTCTCCAGGCAAGACTGAAAAGGTGCATAGTCTACTCTCCTCCTCTGTTTTTCTCCCTATACTCCACTTTTTGTCTTCTCTCCTCTTTTGCTCCATCCTGCACTTGTTTTTTGCTTCTGCCTTTACCATTCTTTACCTTTATTACTATTTAATATAGGACAGGACTTAAGTCAAAATAAAACCATGTCTTTTGGTGACATTATTTCTACCAGCTCTGTTCTGGATGTACCTGCTGGTGCTTGAAGCCATGTGCAGGTGTGCTGCCTAGGGACTTTCCAGATAGTGTGTCCTGTCCCAGTGCAAATGCCCTTTGCAGAGGTCCCTGTTATGGTGCTTACCTTAGTACTTAGACAAGAAATACAGATAATGTGCAGCACAACAGCACAGTGGTTCAAAAATAAAGAAATTACTTCAGGAGATGGGGAAAACTGTCTGGAGCTGGTTTTGCATCACTTAGGGTTGATAATAAAGATCTAACAGATAATCTGCAATATTACACAGACCAAGCACTCTGCATGAGATGGCAAAGGCAACTGAGCCCATGGCAGCATGGAATGGCACTTGGCAGAAGAAGTGGTTCTGACACGTTTTTACTCTGAGAGTCTGGTTAAAATAGGAAAGCTCACCAGAGAGCATGAACTGATAGGCATTGTCAGAGATGGAGAAGATGTGTGGAGGAGCCTCCTGGCGCTTCTTGCCTCGGTAGGCCAACACCACCTCCGGGTTGTACACCGGCAGCCACTTGTAGGGGTTGACAGTGACACAGAAGAGACCCGAGTAGGTCTGCAGGAAAAAACCAGAAGTGTCACTCAAGTCCAGCTCCTGCAGCTGTATTTTCTCCTTTTCCAGAAGAAGGAACTTACGTAGATCATCCAGGAAGTGTAGCGGTCCTTAAGGTTGTAGAGGACAGCAGGTTCATGCAGGTGTGTTAACATGGCCACATCCTCAACTCTGTCAAACTTAGGGGGGTTCATGGCATACACATCATCAGGTTTGACAGCAACTGTCTACAGAAAGAAAGAATGAACCTTCATTCAGCAACTCTTGACAGTCCTTCCTCAAACACAGAGAAGTAGTAACATCACTAAGGCTGCTCTAATTCATCTTTTTCTTTCTGTTTAACTGCGCTAAACAAGATATGGCTATTTCAGGGCAAACACTGCAGCCAGCCAGAAACTCTACAACACTGGCACATTGGCGGGATGTAAATTTACTGGAATTGCTGTGACCACATGGACATGATTGGTGCTGGACCAAATCTTTCAACACATTATCGCTGACTATGAACTTTAGGTCACTGCTGCTCATGGCTGTAAGAGCCTGGGGCATATCTGCTGGCCAGCCAACCTCACAGCCTCCAGGCCTCCCATGACAGTGCCAGAGAGCCAGGACAAAAAACAACACAAGACTCATCATCAGCAAACCCATCCTTGGGACAGAACTGGTTCCACTCCTGCCTGTGGCGATTCCCAATTAAAGAAAGGCTCTCTCCCTACCAAATAGCACCGTTTGCTGGGCTCACACCATGGGGGACCATCCTGTCACACAGCCACAGCCTGTGGATATGTTGTGGGGGCGGCAGATAATATAGGAAAGTAGATGTTCACAGCTGGCAGCAGCTTATTTCAGCAACTGCTTTCTAAAAGCCTTGTAGCACCTACTGCCAAGATGTCAGTCACAGTGGTTCTTTGAACTGCTACAGTTATTCTTACAAAAGTTATCAGGACATGAGCTGCAAAGACATTTCAGTAGTTTTGGAAGATTAACACCTTGGAGGCTCTTCTGGGATACATCAGCCAGTGACACTGACACTTTCACATGCAAAGGGGACTTGCAAAGTATCTGTCTGCTCAGCTACCAGTAAAGGAAGGAATTTATGAGTGGATATGACAGTGTTAGCTGAGAAAGTGTTAAAAACTAAGTTAAGACTGGCAAGGCTATGATCCAACCTGGTTTAGAGCACTGCCTAATCTCTAAAGCCCAAATCAAGAATAATTATCCAATGAATACCTTTATTCCACCATCCAGAGCTATACTGCCCTGTAAAGGCTGTGCTGGTCCCAGTCAGAGGACAGGTGAGGGGAGGGCAGGGCAGATTTCATGCCTGAGCTAGACCAGTGCTTTCTGTGCTCCTCCCCAGTAGATGCCCTGGGTCCCTCAGCAGGGCTGGGAGAAGGGCCAGAAGGAATTCACTTACTCTGCCATCCTCTGTCTCGACAGTTATCTTCCCATGCTGCACAGCCTTAATCTTGCCCTTGGTGTACTCCACCTCGGGGTCAGCCACAAAGCAGTAGGTCTTGGCATCAAACGGCTGGTTCTGAGCTTCTATTCTCTCCTTCTCGGATTTGCGCAGGTACGGTGCAGCCTCACCAAAGAGCTCCATGCCAGCGTCTCTGCTCATGGCTGGAGCTGAAAGACAGACCCTGCTGGGCTGATCCCCTGTCTGGTGCTTAGGGCAGAGTGGAGCTGAACATTCACCAGCCCTCCCCAGCTGGCTGCTCCCAGCTCACCCCTGCCAGCTCACCCCTCCCAGCTCTCAGGTGTGTTCCACGAGGTCTTGAGGGAAATGTTTGCTTTTCCAAGCTGCAATGTGCAAAAGCAGTGAAGAAGAGCTGCCACTCTTCATGGCCTCAAGGAAAGGAGATCCATGTCCAAAGGAGGAGGACAAATGGGGGGCAAATGGGACAGATCTCTGAAGGATTCATGTAGTCCTTAGAAAAAGTGAAGCCCTGAAGATTGTTTTTCTTCTGGTTTTTAATTTATTACTTCTCTGTTAACATGGATCCTGTCCTGGTCCTCTGGTGAGCAGCCACAGTGGGCAGGAATGGACATGTGCTGTGGCTTGTTAAGGGAGCTCATGCAGGGGGAAAAAGAGTGACCTGCCCATGGTAAGCACAGGAGAAAAGCCAGCTCACACCAGCCTGGGCAAACTATTACCTTTTGTGCCTCAAATCCTCACCTTAACAATCAGTCAGCAGAAAGCAGGAAGGAACCAGCTGACATCTCAGATCTCTGAAAGAGAAAGAGTCAAAGGTCAGACTTCAGCTAAGCTACAGCCTCTCCAAAGGCCCAACACCTCTCACTTGCTGCAAGTAACTGTGCCCAGTTGAGGGCCAGTGAAGTTCACCAGGGACCACTCCTTCCCTGCCCAAGGAATGGCCCAGCAGGGAATCCACAGAATTCCCACCACAGTGCTATGGCTTTGCAAGAATCCAAGCATGAGGAACAGGACCTGTGGTAGGAGCCCTCTGTCCCTCTGAAGGTCAGTCACAGCATGGCCATGGGCATGGCCAGGACATCAGGAGCCACCAACAGGGGCTTTCTCCCCAACAGTTTTTATAGGCTCAGCTTAGCTCCCTTGGTTCAGCCCCTTCCCTATATTTGGAAGGAAGGGATCAACACTCCCGCTGGCTCACCGATTCATGTTCATTTTTTGCCATATACAGTGTGTCAAGAAAGGACCTGCTCTTTTCTCCCACTTTAGTAACTCTGGGACCTATCTGTGGTTTGTACACTTTTCTTTAGTGGGAATTTGCTCTACTGGGAACATGCTGTCCTGCCAGCTATGACCACAGCCAGCACTTCACTCCACTCTCACCTACATGTCAAACAAATGATAGAGCAGAAGGGACCTGCCTCACTGCTCCTGCTCACAGGATGCCTGGGCAGAGCTGCACAATGGTGAAGGAACCCAAAGCAGCTCTGTATGGGGTGGAGAGCAAGGCTACAGGAAGGAAAAAAGGATGAGGATTCATGTAGGGTCAGTTATGGCATTTCTTGTGGCTATCCACCACTATATGGGTCAGGGAGGATGGGGTGAGAAGCCATGACTGAACTATGATGTGACAAACCATGGCAAAACAGAGACTAATCAGAAAGAACACCCAAATCTGGCCAGGAATGGACAGCTCATGAATGTCAAACCATGAATACACCACACAAGTTCAGCTTCAAATACAACTTTGGCTGCCCACGATATTCACTGCCCTTGCTGCCAAAAGGAGCTGCAGAAGCCTCATCACACCATGCTGAGCAGGTTCTTAGACATGTATGACTGCAATTCCCACACTGACTCTTGTAAAACTAGCAAAATTGACTCATAAACTCTTGAAAAGGGGTTATGGACCCCCTTAGGGCCAGGGTGGGCTTTGAACAGAGGTCTCCCAGTCTCAGACAGGCTGTTTGGTTGGTATAGAGCTGCCAGGCAATGGCTGGCAGGGCAGCAGTTAGCAGGAACCGTGGGATCCTTCATACATTGATGGAGTGAACTCCTGCTGCAGGAGAGGAAGGGTCTCTTCCATCCTGAGCCATTCTGGCTGTTCTGGTCATTTGTCACTGTTCAGTAACCCCTGTTTGCTCCCTGTACTGCATGGATGCTCACTCAAGGCTGCAGCCTTCCCTCAGCAGAACAAAGCCAACAGAACTTGTGTGAAGCCAGAAGCCACTTCCACCCACCCCAAATAACTCCTGCCACCTCCCACAGCACCCTGGAGCACCCTGGGACACCTGCAGCTGCTGTGCAGCACAGGGGATGTCACCCTGTCTTTTGGACACAGTGGCTGATCCTGTTTGTGTTGGCCCAACAAGACCTGACCCTGTGGGCTTGCAGCAGAGTCACTGTCACCAGGGTTTTGAAAAACATCTTTCATGTTGCCCTTAATTTCATTTAAGGTCACTAAAAATGGACACCGCAGCCACATATCTCATGAACCATGAATTCCTAGAATCCCCCTAAGCCCAGAGGATGAGGGAAAAGCTTATTTTAGCATGCATCCCTTGTGATCAGCCCTTTGAACTCAGCACAGTGGATGTACTGAAAGCAAAAAGCTGAGGCACACCAGACCAATGAGCAATCTGAGGCTTTGTCCTGATACCAAATTGCCACTGTGATTCAGACAGAATATTTCCTGCTCCCAGGCATGCTCAAGGCAAGACAGCTGGACCTCACTCACACAATCATTGGGGCTGGAAAAGATCTCAAAGATCAAGTCTAACTTTTGACTGATCCCTGCCTTGTCACCCAGCCCAGGGCACTGAGTGCCACATCCAGGCCTTCCTTGAGCACCTCCAGGGATGGGGACTCCAAACCTCCTTGGGCAGACTGTTCCAATGTTTGACCACCCTTTAAATGAATAAATTCCTCCTGGTGTCCAACCTGACCCTCCCCTGGCCCAGCCTGAGGCTGTTCCCTCTCCTCCTGTCCCTGTTCCCTGGAGCACAGCCTAACTCCCTGGCTGTCCCCTCCTGTCAGCAGCTCTGCAGAGCCACAAGGTCCCCCTGAGCCTCCTTTGCTCCAGGCTGAGCTCCTTTCCCAGCTCCCTCAGCTGCTCCTGGTGCTCCAGACCCTTCCCCAGCTCTGTCCCCTTCTCTGGAAACGCCCCAGCCCCTCAATGTCTTTCTTGTTATGAGGGGCCCAGAACTGGACAGAGCGCTCGAGGTGCCTCAGCACTGCCCAGCAGGGAGATGGTCACTCCTGCTCCTCCTGGCCACACTGTGGCTGGTACAGACCCAGATGTCGCTGGTGTTCTTGGCCACACTGCTGGCAAAGTCTCCTCACCCAGCTGTGGAAGCTCCTTGTGCTGTGCAGGGGATTGTTAAGCATCTTAGAACGATAAATCACAAACTCTGCTAAAAAAGAGAGGATCTGCTTAGCCTGAGCAGAATGACTTTACTAAGTACCCAGCTGGGGATACTGGACCTTTCTAAAACCAGTCTGATCTTACAGGGCACTGAAAATTGCCAGTGAAGGCAAAGGTCTAATGAGAGAGCTTTTAAGTAAATCTGCTGGGATTTTCTCAGAAATATATCCATTACCTAGGAATAAGCATTCCACCAAAGCCAGAGGTGAGTGCCACACCTTTTCTGCACTGCAGTTCTGCATTACAGCTGCTCTTTCAAAAGTCTCAGGTACTAAAGCCAACTGGAAAAAAGTATACAAATAATATGCATCAAATTTCAACTAAAGTTAAATTATCACTGTAGCTAAGTGACTTCTGACTCAAGGAATGGTGATTCTTGCTGCATTCTTCCTAATGTTCACTAGCTTCTGGTTTCAATTTCTTTCAGCTTTCTGGAATATCAAGTGCCTGGGCTGTCCTTGTTCCTGCCAGATGTGTTCAGTGAAAGTTTTCATGAAGAGTTCAGCAAAATACATCCATGATTTCTGGGCCTGGCACTTTGAGAATGTGTCCTGCAGGGAGCTGCAGCACAACAGCAAGACTAGGCCAAGATCCTTTCAATATAGACCCAAAACAAAAAAGAAATGTCAATACCAAACTGGGCCACACTGATCTCCCTGCAAAGCCCTTCTCTCTGATTTGGTCCCTAAGATCTCCAACCCAGAGCATCAACCTGGAAGCATGACGGAACAAATCTCCTGCCAGTCACCTAGTCCTCCTCCAGAGACCCCACAGTGTCCCCACCATACTTGGGGGTTGCCTCTCTTCTCCAGAGACACCTCCCAGACTGATGAGTACCTCTGTGCCTCACTTCACTGACCTGGATTAGGGGTCAGGGGTAGGTCTCCTACACCTGAATCAAATGGACATGCCAGAACAGCTCCCCATGCATGGGGTGGGCAAAGGCATGTGCCAAGCATCCTCTGCCCTGCAGCCAGCAGGATCTGGCCAGGCAAGAGACTCTTCAGCTGGCTAGGGTTGGACCCAAGTCATGGCTGGCAGTGGAGTGTCTGCTGCTTCTGTCCCAGCAACTGGTGGGAAGATCCAGAAAGGGCTGCAGGGACCACAGCTTGCTGGAGGATCCACCCCAGTGCCTCCCCAGGGTGCTGGTTACTGCAACAGGCCCCCCAGTTGTTATGGAAAATGAGGGGAACAAACCCCAGGAAATTACACTTCAAGATCCACAGTTACAGCAGGAGGGCTCCCATGTAACCCTGACCATGACAAACTGTCTAAGCTCACACAGGCCATTGCAGAGGGTGTGGGAGCCAAGGGGTTACACAGACTGGGCAACATCTGTTACCAGTATTTTTTTAGAAAAGCAAAGGATGCTTATCTCTTGGCCTCACGAGAGCTGGTTAGGGAAAAACAGCCTTTTATTTTACTTGAATGTCTGGATTCCCTTTTTTAGCTCAAAGCTCTGGAGTCCTGCACCCCTGGACTCAGTGCCCCTCGTGCCCAGAGCCACCATGCCTCTCTACCCCCACACAGCCAGAAGCAGTGCCAGAAGATTGCTCCCACAAGCAGGCTAACTGTGTTTGGGGCTAGGACAAGGGGGCTGCTGCTCAGAAGAGGATACAAGATTGACTTTCAGCACCATCCCATCACAGCCAGGACTGCCACAAGTCCTGCTGCTTGAGGCTTGGGCAGGCATGAAATGGTGTCCCAGGAGAGAGTCACGGTGAGTCCCAGGCCAAGAGCAGCCTGCTTCAGCTTCTCACAGGCAGAGGATAGTGAAGCACCTCCCTTTAGCACCAAGGCCTTCCTGAGGCAGTGCAGACAGGCCCAGGCTCACGTGTAGGTGCACATCTACTCACAAACAGCCCAGGAACAGCAGCTGCAGGTACATCTGTCGCTCTATGCTGCCAACATCATTGCAGACACAGAGCTGTCCTGAGGTGAAGGTCACGAGGGTGCTGTCACTGTGAGCCACATTGCCTTGCAAGGCTCTCTTCATCCCATCCTGGTGCTGCCAGGAACCTTTTAGTGTTGCCCTTCATTCAGAAAAGGGCACACTCATAGCTCAATATACCCCCGCAAATTAAAGGTGGATTTACTGGTTGGTGTCTATTTTTGCACAAAGAACTTTGGGAGAACAAGGAGGTTTTGTAAGCTGCAGCTGAATAAGTTCCCTGGCACGCTGAAGGAACCTGCTTTATTAAACTAGTAATACACAGCTTAAAACATGGAATGAGCTGGCTCTTGCACAGAGACAGATGCAATCATTCCTGCCCAGGTCTCCCCAGCACAAATCTTCTTACTCCCAGCAACATGTACAGCTGATGTGGAGCTGCCACAACTACTTCCTTTAAAAAACATCCATTTCCATTTGAACCAAACCAAACCTTTAAAATTCTCTTCTAGGAGGCAAATAGTCAGCTTTTTACCTTTCCTTTTAGGCCACCAAACCTAAGAGCAGTCCAGTAAAACTCAGGTGCTTTCGTGTCTAAAGTAAGGACTGTGGCCATTCCCCCTGCAGCACAGACCAGAATATCTGCTTCACTGAGTATTGACCCACTACCCCAAGGCTGGGGAGCACCTGAGCAGCCCCAGCTCCAACCAGCAGCCTCAGTGCATCAGTTCCCAGCTCTGTTTGACTCCTCAGCAGTCCATCCATTACTTGTTTTACCTGACTGAAAACTCATACTGATTTGCAACGAGGTGGTGAAGAGCCCAACTCAGTGCTCAGTCTCCAGCTCCCTCCTGTAGTTCACTGAAGACCATGTGAGACCCCTCACTCATCCCAGATCCTGGCTAGGGGCTGATGGGAGCACATCTTTGGAATGCAGGAGCAGTGCTGGGACCATGCAAGTCTGAGGGAGTGAGAAAAGGCTCAGGAAATGTACCCAGTATATGTCAAAATGCATGAGAGATGTCACTTGCAGTCACACAACAGAAAAAGGAGCATCCTGTAGTATGACTGACTTCATTCAGGAACTACAATTTGCACTATTTCTTTTCTGTTGCCAGTAACAACTAACCATAACCTACTGCAGATCACTGTGCTAAGCACCCCATCTGCAGAGCCCCTCCTCTCTTGACAGTTTTGCATGAGTGTCTCCTTTCCATCACTAAACTGCCTCCCACTAAACCCCATCCTAAGCTTGCAGATGCCCCACTGAGCTTCCATCATGTGCAAACCACCAACATCCTCAGAGGCATCACAGTACAAAGTAGTTTATGTGGGCCTGCACTACTCTATCATGTTTTACAACTGCTCTGGAATCGGTGAAGTTTACTGTTCTTCACAATTTTGGAAAGGCAGAAATTTTCCATAGGCTTTGCACCTTCCCTTGGACAGGAACATTCTCTTCCAACCCCCACACTCAGGAGAACACCTGTGGTACCTGCAGGAACACTTGTGTTCAGTCTAAGACTCTGGAACTCACACCAAGAACTGCTCTGGTTTGTGTCCTGTGGGCTATTCTCTGAGGTTCAGCTGCCTTAAAAATGCACATTCACCTCCTGATGTGCTTGATTAGAAATGAATACTGCTTTCTAAGAAGGACAACTGAGCAAGAATATGAAGCTTGATCAGTATACAAAGTTCTGATGACATTCTAGTTAAACCTAAGGAAAGAAAAATATATATTGCCTATACAAAGTCATCTTTATTTTCAAAAGCTGCACTGCATTAAATGTATCAGATTGCCAGCCCTGTGCACAGACACAGTACCACTCCACCCTCCCCACTTCCCCACTCAGCACAGCACAAGCAGAGCCACTATGCACGCCATCATTTACACCAAAAGAAAAACCTATTTGCAACCCAATTCTCTTTTCCTCGTAAGTGAACAGTGTTCACCTGGAAAAATCACCAGAAAAAAAGCATTTCATTTCTGCATTCAGATGAAAAGATCAGACTCGCTACAGGGCTGGTCCCAGGCATGGAAGCTGCCGGTGCTCTCAGTGCTCTTCACTTTCTTAACCTGGATAAAGCAGCACTCTTAAAGCTCCTCTGCTTATAATAGTGCAACTGCCTCTCCCAGAAGGCAAAGCAGTACAGAGAAACCAGAGAGAAGAGTTCCTCTGAGAATGCCATGGCCCCATGGCTTTTCATCAAGTAATCCTCCTACAGTGACCATTGTCCTTGCTGATGTCTTCTCAGACCAGCCATTTTTTAACCAGCAGTATTTCACCAGCAATACATACATTCTTCCCAAATGAAAAGTGCTTTCCATTCTTTGATCCCAACAATGTTTCAGAGAAGTCACAAATTTAATTCTGTACCCTAGATCTTGCTGGAAATAATATCCATGGGGAAGGCTCTGCAGAGATTTTTGGTAATGGGAATTTGCAGAAATATTGGTTTCCTTTCTTATTTGGAAGAAAGGAGGCCTGCTTGACAGGATGTTACACTTGTGTGCTTCTGCTTTAACTCAAATGTCCAAACCCACAGGTTACGTTCACAGCTATCTTTGAAGTCCTTGTGTTTTAGGATCTGTATTTTCTCATGTGTGCAGCAATAGAAGCTGAAATCTCAGTGCTTCTCTTATTCTGGCCATAGTAATCCACAAAGCCACCATCAGGTCCAAGGAGGTACATAATTATTGTGTGATCCACCTGCAAGAGAGCACATCATGGCTTGGTAAGAGACCACAAAATCACAGAATGCCAGCTCAGAAGGGACCTCATGGATAATCTGCTCTAACCTTTCCTGACAAAAATACACCCTTGACAAGATGGCCTGGGACCCTGTCCAACCAAATTTTAAATGTATCCAATGTTGGGAAAACTGCCACTTCCCTAGAGAGATTTTTCCAATGGCTGATAGTTCTCATTGTGAAACATTTTCCTCTTGTGTCCAACTGGAATCTTCCCAGGAGTAACTTATAGCTGCTACACCTCATCTTTTCCATGTGACTCCCTATAAAAAGGGAGCTTCCATCTTCTTTTCCAGCCTCCCTTTAAATACTGGAACATCCTGCACATCTCTGTCAGCAGCAACAGTGTCCAGTCCAACCCTTCGCAGCTGACAACTTGTCCCCAAGAAGCTAAAGCTGAAGACAAGGAAAATCTCAGCACCACTGCTTCTCTCAGGCACAGGGTGGGATTGCTGGGATGTCCTGTACAGGGCCAGGAGTAGGACTCCATGATCCTTATGGGTGCCTTTCAGTACACGATATTCCATGATTCTATGATCACCTCAGTGACCTCTGCCAGTCTTACTCAAGAAAAAAAACCAGAGAAAATTCATTGCACGCTCAGAATGTGTGAAGAAATACTTTCAGGAGATAAGTGTTCCCTAAGCTGCTGGCCCCTTCCCACAAACCCAGGGGCTAATTGAAGTCTTCCCCCTCAACTTTCCCAGCTTCCCTCTATTTCACCTGATACTCCAGGATGCCCACAAAGTATTCAGGCTGATGCTGCTAACAGGATGTGAATAAAATATAAACAGAGATATCTCATTACACCAAGCTCACTGTCAGCACAAACAGCAGGACTGAGCAGCTTGCTGGAATGCACACATAGAGCCAGGAACAGGGCCAGGATGTGGGGCCAGGAGCAGCAGTGAGGTACACAGAAAAGCAGGACCAGCAGTGGGATACACAGAAACGTGGGATGGGAGGAGTGGAATACAAGGAAATGCAGGGCAGAAAGTGGAGCTGGAGTGACAGTGGGATACATGGAAATGTGGGTCTGGGAGCAGGTGAGGCAGTGGGATATGTGGAAATGAGGGTATGGGAGCCAGAAGCAGCAGCGTGGAATATACAGAAATGCACAGTGGGTGCAGCAGTGGGATACAGGAAATGCAGGACAGGAGCAGCAGTGGGATACATGGAAATGCGAGAAGAGGGGTGGCAGTGGGATACACGGAAATGCAGAGCTGTGAGAAGCAGTGGGATCCATGGAGATGCATGATCGGGAACGGGACCAGCAGCGGGATACAGGGAAATGCAGGATTGGGACCAGCAGTGGGATACACAGAAATGCAGGATAGGGACTGGGACCAGCAGTGGGATACAGGGAAATGTGCAACTGGGACTGGGACCAGCAGTGGGATGCAGGCAAATGTGGAATCGGGATCAGTAGTGGGATACAGGGAAATACAGTATCGGGAGCAGCACCGGCAGTGGGATACAGGAAGTGCACAACTGGGACTGGGACGAGCAGTGGGATACAGGAAATGCGGGCCGGGGGCGCCCCCTGCCGGCACACTGAAACAGCCTCATCCATTGACATCCCGGATATTCCAATTGGATTTATATCAAAAATAACTCCACTGCAAATTTATTTAAATGTTGCTCCAAGTGCTGTCTGCATCGAACTGTGACAACACCTTTCTGGACACAAAGTGCTGCCGTTGGAAGCCGTGATTGATCAGGACTGAAATACACCTGCGCTGAGCTCAGCTGCATTTGAAATGAGAAATCACAGTGACATTTCCAGGACCACAAGCCAAAAGGATGCATTACATTTGATGGCATTTCCACCAATGAAATAATGATTCTCAAAATTTTACTGAAGTGGTTTTAATTCAGGTATTTTCCTCTAGTTTCAAATTTTCAAGATAAGATCACAAAATTAAGCCATGGGAGACAATTCCTAAGCAAGCTGAACCACAATTTAGATCCTTCAACTGGAAACTAATATAAAAAAAATCAAAAACTCAGTTTTCCTGCTCAGAACATCTTAATTCCCTGGGCTATGAGAATTAAATACAGTCAGGATAGAGGTAGTTTGGGCGCAAAACACAGTTTTTCAAGCTGTGTCTGCTTGAAGTCTGCACTGTTCCCACTGCATGTTCCAAAGACCATAATTTGAGTTTCAAAACAATCTGATAAACCACCAGAATAAAACAAGTAAATTGGACATTCTAATATTGAAAATTATGAAACTGATATTTTTAAATAAGAACTAGTAATATTCAAATAATACTTGAAATTAAATTTTCTAAACATCTGTTTGAATTTTTTTAAGTGCTCATCTCAATGTTCTTTTCAAGTCAAAACAGCAGCAAAGACTGTAGTGGACTTGTTCCTCCTCCCCACCTCATAGCAGAGAAAGCAGAGCCCACTCTCCTGGCACAAGTGTCAGTCTCAGCTGCCAGCTGGGAGCACAGGTCCAGGCAAGACATAAGGATGTAAAATAACCTCACTGGAAGAATGGACAGAACAGCAATTACTTGGATGAAGCAGGCACAAGACCAGAGCCATGTCCCCTCTGCCCTGAGCAAGCAGAACTCACAGCCTCCAAACCCAAGACCCTGTGACAAATCCTGAGGAGATGCATGTACACTCTTCCTTCTTGGCACCACAGCTGGAGCTCCCATGCTGCTGTCCTGCTCCAAATTCATGGGCCTTTCTTCCTTGGTGCCCTTCCCTCCCCTCAGACTTACAACCCTAGCACACAGCAGTGCTTCCCTCCCTGGATCCTGAATTCCTTCCCCTATGCCCAGTGTCACCCTCCAGCTTCCTTCCAGAAGGCTGCTGTCATTCACAGTACTATTTTCCTTGGCCAAACCCCTGTACTGTCCCTTCATGGCCATGCCAGAATCCAGGTGTGCTTCACTAGAATCCATGTTCACTCGGGAGTGGCACTGCTTTAGCTTTTCCAGCCTCCTTCCATCAGCTCTCAACTTCAGTTCACTCATTTAGTAACAGGTTCTGTGGAGTTTTTTTCCATCTCCTGAGCAGGTATCCTTTGCCAATCCTGTTCCTATAACCTATTCTTGCATTCCCACCAGCCCCCTTTTAAAACTCTTTAAAAATTAGGCAGTATATTTCAGATGGATGCCAAATTGATTTAAATTTGCCTTTAGTCTCTCCATTCAAATACAGTATCTTAGTCACAGACATCTGTAGTTATTGAGTTGCCACTTCAAGTGAACACAAGTTCTGGATCTCCCACATCACACCCCTTTAGTGATGCAGAGCAGTGCCCATCACCAGTGATTCCATCTTCCCTCACTGAGATGATGTGCTGCTCTTGCTCCTTCTTTCTATGCACCACGTTTTTCACTCCCACAATCTTTTCATCCACGTGGATAATTTATTTGCAGGAGTCAGGTGGTTTTATCCAGATTTTTTAAAGCAAATTCAGAATTGACAGTACTGGATTAGAGCAAACACAGCACACACCTCAAACAGCAGCCAACACCAGTTGTTTTAAGGAAAAATATAAAACAAGCACCAAAAATATACTACTTTCCTCTATTACCTCCCAGTTTCCAAACACTTTCAGCTCGCACACTTCCTGAACTAGGCAAGATTTCTGTGCATTTCATAACCTCAACAGATTGTTTTTTCTGAAGACCAAGAAAAGGTTTCCTTGTGGACTCTCACAGGCTTCTACCATTTGTATCTGTAGCGAGGGATTCCACTCCTCATATGCCCCATGCAACAAGAACCATCACCTTTCCTTTGAACCTGGTTTACATTTCCTCTGATGCCCTTAGTTCTTGCAAAGAAGAAATACCTGAATATCATATAATGTGTATCCTCACTCACCCTACCACATGTTCCAGCTTTACTTTTCCAGCCTGCTCAGAATGTGGCAGGGCAGGAAGGCCATGGCAGCAGCTCAGAGCTCTTACAAGCAGTCCAATCACTTCCAGAGGGTAAAATTTTGACAACTGAGTTCAGCTAACCTAAACCACCTTTTCCTCCTTCACACTATTACTCTATGTATTTTATTGCCGCTTAATTTAGCATTAACATGCTCTCTCTTGCAGGTCGTTTGACACAAGAAGATCCCCATAGTACCTGTAGGCAGATATCCAAATCTCTTGCCAGCAAGACCCTGCTCCTTGGTGTCAGTTTGGCAGGGAATGAATTCTCACTCACTTTTAAGTCTCATTTCTCTCTCTCCCTAATGCCTTAATTTCCCAGTCCCATTTTCAGTTCAGAGCACACAGGAAGAAACATCAGAAAGAAGTCTGACTATTGCCAGGCTTGCTAGTTCTTGTGCTACCATCTGCATTTCTGTGTTTGTTTAGAACACACTTTGGTAAGGTTCTAAGCTTGCAAGAGGGCACAGTGGTTTTGACAGCTTAACAGTGCACATGGGCCTTCAGCAAAGATCCAATAGCTAGTTTTAAGATGTATATGCTGCTCTTATCCACAGTCTTTCAGAAAGCTCCTCTTATCCACAGTCTTTTCAGAAAGCTCCTTTTACTCACTATGTAATCATTGTCCTCATCCTTGGGGCCTTCGCTGTAGTACACACGGTATGCTTTAGCCACTTGGTCAATCTGTGCCTTCGTACCAGTCAGCCCAACCAGCTTAGGAGAAAATTCTAGATAGAAAGAAAACATTTATGCATTTTAGTGAAAAGAATCTCTTCAAGAGGCTTCTTTTCAGTGCTCTGCATTACATGCTATGAGACATGGAGGAAGAAAGTGGTAATACCTTTAACATATCTGGCAATGGCTTCTTGGTTGTCCCTCTCAGGATCGATGGTGATGAAGAGTGGGGTAAGATTAGGCAAAGATGGAATCCGATCTGTCACATTAACGATTATTATTTATTTTAGAAAGCCAGAAATCATCTCTCATCTCCCTTCAAACAAGCTCCTAGCCAAGTAACATCAATCCAAGCCCACCCCAAGTACCAAAAAAAACCCGTTTTGTGCAGCTTTATGTAATTCATGAAGGAGGTAAATGCCATGAGATGCGATGCTCTGCGTCTGTGCTGGGAGCTTCCAGTGCCCCAGCCAGAGGCTCTGCCCTGCTCAGGAGGGATGACAGACTGGCTCTGCTGCAGAAGATGCTGTGGTGTGATGCATGTGTTGGAACACTGGTTGACACAAGGAAAGCACACCAGGATGGTGGAGCAGGAGGAAACATGAAGACACAATCTGGATTCTTTCCATCATGCTCCAGCCAAAGCCTTCACTTTGGTCTGAATTGCTCCATGCTGGCTTACTATTATCCCTGCTCAGTAATTGTTCAGGGCCTACAGGTTAAAAAAACACCCGTAACACAGAGCCTTCCCCCTCCCTCCATTCCACAACACAGCCACTCTGCTTCAGGAGAGAATCTCATAGAGATTAATAAAATAGAGGAGAAAAAAACCCTAAAATACCTCATAGTCACTTCTTAGCAAAAATACAATGCAATGTATTTCCTGTAACCTGCCACCATCTTTTTATTCCCAAGTCCCCTGCTGTGGAAAGACCAGTGCTGTCATGTCTAGTGACATCCAGATTGGTCTGCGCATCACTTAGCAATTAATTCAACTATTGAATAATAGCCAGCAGCATTTAAAAAAAATATTACCAGTTACCACCATTTGTAGTATTTCATCAGAATAAACCTGACTCATCCAAAACCACTGTTTATGGACCCCGTGCCAACTGAATTCCCATACCAATTTCATCTACCACTGCAATCATTTTCTCCAGCTCATCAGGACAGATGTCAGGGCAGTGAGTGAAGCCAAAGTAGATCAGCACCCACTGGCCAATGTAGTCCTTGCTGGTCCTGGGCTGTCCCTCATGGCTGACGAGCGAGAAGGGCCCTCCTAGCAGCGGCTTCCCAATGCCTCGGTTTCTCTCCTTCTCCAGTTCTACAAAACACAAGGAGGGATCAAACACATCCACACCACAATCCATAATGCTTCCCAGGCCAGCCTTGGGAGCAGCCGAGTCAGACACTGCACAGTTATGTCAAGATACACCAACACCCGTCACGTGGAAACCTGATGTTCTCATGCCTTCCAGAAAACATTCCTTTTGGACAAAATCAAATATCCTAAACTCCCTTGAAACCTGACATTATCTTTCACTGATATTTGACTGCATTTTTGTTTGAAAAGAAACGGAAAAATAAAGACAGATATCTGGCCTGGTGTGACACGGGGAAACTGAACATACCCTAAAGGCTGCAATATCTCTGTTTGCAACAATAAATCCATGACAAGGAAAGGTATGGGCAGCTCCTGCAGGAGGGGGCAGAGCTCAGGTGCTACAGGGCAGGAACCCAACATGCCCACAACACCCAGCTCCGTGTCTGCGCTGCACAACGTCCAGCCAAACACAACTATTTCAACCTAAGAACTTTAAAACGCTGAATCTTGAATTGCTGTTAATTTTTGAGATTTTTCTGCGGCACTTCCGTATACACAGGCACGAAGTGGCGCTGTGCAAAGCTGTGATACAGTGACGATGCCCAAACAGATAAAATACACCTGAATGCAAAACCCACATCATCGGAACACGAAAAACGCTTCGTCTGAACACGAAAAATGCGACTATCCCGCCGCTCCTCCCTCGGCCCGCACTCACCCTCCTCCTTGCGCCGCTTCACCACCTTCATGCCGGCCAGCAGCCCCCCGCCCAGCACCACGGTGGCCGCCAGCGACCGCCAGGACACGAGCTGCGGGGGACAAGGGGTTTGGTGACCGCACGGGGCAGGGGGACAGCCCGGCCCGCCGCCCGCGCCCCCTCCGCCCCTCACTCACCCGCCTCTGGGCGCCCGCCCGCGGTCCGCGGCCCGGCGGCAGCTGCGACACCGAGCGGCTGCGGGCGGCGGGCAGCAGCGCCCAGCCCCGAACGGCCGGGCCGGGCAGCGGGCACAGCCCCCCGCGGGCCCACGGCGCTGCCGCCCGGAGCCGCCACAGCCGCGCCGCCCCCGCCATGTTCCCGCTGCCCGCACCGCCCCTTCCGCCCCGCCCGCGGCCGCCATGGAAGGGGCGCCGCGCCTCGCCTTCGGGGTTATCGCCGACATCCAGTTCGCGGACGCGGAGGACGGGCACGACTTCGGCGGCACTCGGCGGCGCTACTACCGGCACAGCCTGCGTCTGCTGTGGGAGGCGGTGCAGGCGTGGGCCGACGAGAGCCCACCGATAGACTTCGTGCTGCAGCTGGGCGACAGCATCGACGGGCTGAACGCCCGGCGCGGTGAGGCCGAGAGCGCCTTGCGGCAGGTGCTGGCGGTCCTGGGGCAGCTGCCGGTTCCGGTGCACCACGCGTGGGGCAATCACGAGCTCTACAACTTCAGCCGGGCCCAGCTGGTGCACACCGGGCTGTACAGCCGCCCCGCGGGGGGCTCGGACGGGCCGCCGGACACGGACTGCCAGGCCTATCACTGCAGCCTGGCCGCGGGGCTCCGCCTCGTCGTGCTCGATGCCTATGACCTGAGCACCCTGGGCAGGGACCCCGACAGCCCCCGCTACCAGGAGTCCCTGCGGCTGCTGCGGGAGAAGAACCCCAACGATGACCCCAACAGCCCCGCAGGTACCTCCGGCTTGGCAGGGGCGCGGGCGGCCGAACCTTCGGTGTCCGGAGCTGCCGGTGCTGCCGGCGGGATGCTCAGGCGTGTGCCCCATTGCTGCCCAGCTCCGCCGCCTCCCTGCCGTCAGTGCAGCGGCTGTAGCAGAGCACTGAGCTGTGCCCACCTATCCCATGCCAGGGGACACCCAACAGCGGAAACCCTGTTTGTGTAGTGTGACCAAAACTCCCCGGAAATACTAACAAATAATCTTCTTTGTGCACGGAGGCTGGAGATTTGATCCAGGAAATGCACAGAAACCCCAAAGGTTCTGAGAGTTAACCAACTGTAACAGATTTATGTAAGGCAAACAGACGAGCCAGGGGAGGTGTATGCACTTGTGTCTAACCTTCTTCTTCGTTGCAGGGCTCAAAGAACCTCACTTTGTAGCATTTAATGGAGGATTTAGCCAAGCCCAGCTGGACTGGTTCGATGAAGTCCTTAAGTCCTCTGATGAAAACCAAGAAAAAGTTGTAGTTATGGGTAGGTGGATGTTGGGGGGGATATATAGAGAATCAGAATGGTTTGTGTTGGAAGGGTCCTTAAAGCTAATCTAGTTCCAACCCATATGTTTGATGGGTATAAACTCCCATAGAAATATATGAAAAAGTTAGCTAGCCTGTGTATGTTAGCTACAGAAAACATGTAGCAGCTCTGTGGCTCTAGGGAGGTACAGATGGAACCTGTGAACGAGCAGAACAGCAACCGTGCCTCACACTGGAGTGAGCTTTCTGTACTCAGTCAGATGGGTGAACGTCCCAGCAATGAGGCAGCTTTATTACAGTTTAACTCTCCCATTTCTTTCCCTCTGGACTGCAGGTCATCTGCCCATTCATCCTTATGCTTCGAACGGGGTTTGCCTGGCCTGGAATTACGAGGCTGCGCTGTCAGTCATACACTCGCACCGGTGCGTGGTCTGTGTCCTCGCAGGGCACCTGCACGACAGCGCCTACTGCCTGGACTCTCACAGAGTTCACCACCTGACCTTGGACGGGGTGATCGAAACGCCACCAGACAGCAATGCTTTTGGAACTATTTATGTCTATGAAGATAAAATGATACTAAAGGGAAGGGGCAGAATTGCAGACAGAGTTATGCATTTCTGAAATACCAGGAAAATACAGATTGCTCTTCTTCAGGAAGGACTCGGACAAAAATGTAGCAGATTCAGCTGTTTGCTTTTAGAAAGGTGTGCATGGCTCATTCCTATTGCTTTAGCGCAGACATTTTGCTCTTGGATACAGAATTTTAGAACTTACATTCTTTAAGAAAGCACCTGATTTCTTTGTGGGGAATAGAGAAGGCCAGTAACTGAAATAAATGTATTCAGATGCAGAGTGTTGATTTGAAACACCCAATCCAGATTGGATTGTTACTGTGAAAAGATGCAAACCATACTATGAATATTGCTCAAAAAAAGCCCACTGTTATTCTCTCAGTGAGCATTAAAGCATGCAGAGTTGTACCTGCCCAGCCACGTCTCACTTTATTTATTTTCTGTGAACATCACAGTAATGTCTCATGTCTGGCAGAATATATCCACCCTGTAACCTCTTCCAACATTTCTTTAGAAGACTAAAGTAATCCTCAGAAAAAGCTAAGCATAAGGGGAATGGAGACAACCTGTGCTGCACCATGGAATGCTCAGATGGGCTGTGCTGTGTGTGCACAGCTGGCGTCACCTGCAGCAGTGCTGAGAGTGAGCCCTGACACCAATTTAAAGGGTGTTGTGTGCTGCACCTGGAGCTGTCCTGGCTCTGTCCCAGCCAGCTCCTGAGTCCAGTGTATTCACCTGTGCTTCCTTCTCCAGGATGAGTAATGGGAGATGCTTACTGCTGCAGGGCTGCTGTGTGGGTCCTGCTTTCCAAGAAAAATTAGGTGAGCGGCAGAGTTGTGACAGTGCCCACATCTGCTGGTGGCAGGCTTGAATATGCATATCTCACAAAATAAAAGATACAGAGGCTTTCATTTTCTTTAGAAAAATAGTGTTTATTACTCTGTTTTACTCAAACCAGTGATTTTCAGTTAATAGCAAAAATAATTTTTCAGATATATTCTATAAATGATTTTAGGACAGAAACAGAAATAGAGACTGCTCAGTTTTCCATTTAGTCTGAAATGGATTATCCAGGCACATATTTGAAAGTTCTGTGGCTGCAAATAGTCATTTATTGAAACAGTGTTTGCTTTACTTGTCCTTTATGTTATAGAACAGTAGATTTCTCAAAGTACCAGGTGATTGGAGAGTGATCCAGGGATGCCATGATATCTTGAATATACCGTTAGAACACACATTAGATCAATGATGTTTGGAAACTGTAAGAAGCAGCCAGCTGAACAGGAGTTTCCAGAGAATATTCCCCACTCAGAATTGACAATGTTCATCAACATTTTACTAAATCTCAAATGGCACTGCTGGAAGCAGCCAGGTATTCTTGGGTCTTATCAAACTGACACTAACCATTCATTAAGCACCAAAAGCAAAGGCAAGTAGGGTCAGCATAGTTACAGTAGACTTTCTCCCGCCCAATTAAATCACTGTTTTGCAGTGTGTTGGCCAAGACTCTCGCATGTCTTTGTTCACATAAATGTACAACCATGAAACAAAGGGGGAGAGGGCAAGCATGACTGCAGCAACCAAGCGAACTCCTCCCAGGGGACTCCTGTAATAGAACAAATGCAACAGATCTACTTCAAATCACTGAATCTTTAAGCTGAAAAAGGCCTCCACGATCACCAAGTCCAACCTTGAACTGCATACCACCATGTCCACTAAACCCTATAGTGCAGTGCCATGCCCAGTATTTTTAACACTCCCAGGAATGGTGACTCCACCACCTCCCTGGGAAGCCTGTGCCAATGCTTGACCACTCTTACAGTAAAAGAATTTTTCCTATGATATAATTTAAACCTCCTCTGGCACAGCTTGAGGCCATTCCCTCTGGTCCTGTCCCTTGTCCCCTGGAGCATAGCCTGACCCCCACCTGGCTGCACCATCCTGTCAGGGAGTTGTAGAGAGCGAAAAGGTTCCCCCCGAGCCTCCTTTTCTTCAGACTGAACCACTCCAGCTCCCTTGGTGACTCCTGGTGCCCCAAACCCTTCCCCAGTTCTGTTCCCTTCCCTGGACATGCTCCAGCCCCTCAATGTCCTTGAAGTGAGGTGCCCAAGCCTGTCCCCAGGACTGGAAGTGCCTCAGCAGTGCCAGCACAGGGGATGGACACTGCTCTCGTCCTGCTGACCACACCATGGCTGATTCAGGCCAGGATGCCCTTGGCTTTCTTGGGCACCCCTAGAACTACCACATAACATTTGCATGTGCCTGCAGCTGGAGAGACAGCGGAGCCTTTGGCCACTTAATTGTAGCTCCTGTGGATGCATCGTCAGAGTCCTTTACTGGAGAGGCACAAAGAATTTTCTGACAACTCAGGCTACAGAAACTAGTTGGAATAAAGAAAAAAAGCACCTTATGCAAAGGGAAAATGTCCCCATAATGGCACAGGGACAGAAAAAAATGTGTCAAGTAGCCTTACATTCTCCCGGCCCCGACTTTTATCCTGTGCAAGGCTGTAGCACCAGCTGCTACTGCTTGGGCATCTGGAAGGTTCAGAGGGTGACATGAAACAGAAAAACAAGCTGCCAAAATCAACTATGTGTTTTCAAGGAGCTAGTCATTAAATGTGAACATTGGAATGGATTATAAAAAGGGAGAAAATAAAACTTACTTCGCTGAACTGCGACAAAGACTCATCCATACGGTAATAATCACCAGACCAAACAACTCTCTAAAAAGCAAAACAAAAAACAGATCAGAAAATAATACAAACAGATGTCTACATTCAGAGAATATAAATTTTGCCTCCAAAGCAGTGGTGGCTGCTCGTTTGGAGAAGCTCAATATATTTTACTAGGATTATAATTATAAAGGTATTCACAAGGAATGACTTTGCTTCACACCACAAATCTACAGACATGACAGCTAAACAGCTGCAGAAATTTCTGCCTCCACTTTTTGTTCTACTGCTAGACTGACATTCCATAGCACATTTCTCTAATTAACACAGGCAAAGCAGGCAAATTTCTCTCATTAACATAGAGCAAGGCAGCATCTCAGTTTTCCACACTGTGATTAGGCACAGAAGTAGCTTCCAGGGCCTCACCTCAGTACTTTGCCAGCACCTACTTTTTAGGCAACTCCTGAAAGTCCAGGTAAGAAATTCTCCCTCCTCCTCAATCTCTGTCCGTTTGGAGGACTCACCAGCCCACGGCAGATAAACATGCATTTGGTATAACCATGCATGTTTTTAAAACATTAATTACCACTCCTACAGCTCCAGGAAAAGAGCACAGAGCTGTCTCACTGTGCCTGTGCCCTGGTCTCTGAAAGCCAGTAAATCTAACTGCCACAGTCAGGGAAGCAATGACTCCGTGTGTCCAAGGAGTCACTCGGTTTGGAGCATTATGGTTCCTCCTCCTTGGTCTGATTCCTCTGGACCAACAGCACTCACTGCAACAGCCCAGGAAACAAAGTTTCGGAAGGTGACACCAGGAGGGGATGGCCTGGTGAGCTGGATTCAGGCAGTGGCAAATAAAAACCACTGCTTACCTGCCTTCCTCTTCATGAAAAATGTTTCCTTGAGCGTAAGCAAACAAAGAGCAAGCCAAGGCAATGGTTCCAACAACACAGCCAACAGAATGAAGGTCACAGAGACTCCTCCAAACACCATTATCTGAGGAAAAAAAGAAAAACCTCTCACCAACTATCATAAAGCATGAAGTAAATCCTAAGCAACACACATCTTAGGCAGGAAGATGTCATTATTGCCAGCATCTTTAAGACCAGGGCAATCTGCTAAAAAGTGCTGTGCAAAATAAATACTGTTGGACTTGGGCCTTGCTTTCCTAGGAATGCAACCTCTTGGCAGCAGATCTTCTGTGGAAACTACCCTGCTCTCCGCAGCAAATACAACAGGCGTTCAACGCACGTGGAAAAAAGAAAATCATAAGGCATATTAGCAATGGATATTTTCTTGAGCAGGAGGAACAGCCTTTCTGGCACTCAGAGCCAAAACCAGGTGCTCAGCATGACTCCAGAAGCCCAGTGCAGCCCAGGGGAGTCCCAAACCCCAGGCAGTATCACTGAGCATCTGCCTGAGGAGACTTCAGGCTTATCATCACAGGCAACATCCATTAGGTGTTGCCTGTGATGATAAGCCACGCTGATGACATCTCTGCCTGGGGACTCATGTTTTTAAACACAGAAATACAGATGCTATGAAATGTCTCAATGGGCTCACAGGTTCTTGGGGTTTTCCATGTCCATTCTCAGGATCTAACAAAGGGAAGGTAAGAAATGACACTGGCAGTTCTCCCTGGCTTCAGCTGTGTCAACAGCAAAAAAACTAAACTTAAAAGCAGTTTTTTCAGGGCATTGACTCTTCCAGGCAAGTATTAAATGGGATGATGTGCCAACAATTCAAGAGCTCAGTGTGACACAACACTATAATCAATTCCCTGTTTTACTGAACTTACTGAACACTCTGCAGAGGCAGAATCTGGGTCCTCCACAGACCTGAATGGAAAATACCCCTTGGTGAATTTACATAAACCTGCAGTTTTACAAAAGTTGTGCTATTATAATCTTTATTTTCCACAGATCTTGGCACAAGTAAAACCCCAATTGTGAGTTTAACGTGCAGATTCTTTGACCAGCCAAATGCCATTATGCCACCTATCACACATGTAAACCTCGCCTTGAAATGTTCAAAACCACAAGCAACCAAACCTCATGGGTTCTGGACTTATGAATGCTGACACTTTATATGCTTAAGGTAGCCAGAATACCAATTGACTGCAATGGTGTCATTTGGGATAATGCACTCCTAAAGGTTTTCTTTTTTAAGTGTGATTTTAGTTTATTCAACATAAATATTCACCCATAACAAATGCAGACACTTTGTGTATATAAAATGGCTTTATTTAAAATTATTTCTACTGAATTAAAATACAAAAATTTTAACAGTGTTCTGAAGTCCTGAAACAAATCTTATCTGAATGATTCTTTGAATTGCTGTTAGCCCCCACAGCACACACTCTAGTAAACACAGCCCTCAAATGTTCCTACTGTTGCCCATTGCTCTGTGGGGCACTGCTGCAGTACCTGGCACTGAATACAACCTTTAGCACTTACACAGGACTGTGCAAAGCTCAACTGCTCTTGCATGAGGTAGATAAGCAAAACCACAGATTTACAACAACAAAACGAAGTGAACTAATGTTCTAAGTTAGCTCTCTGAACACAGAGCCAGGTTCAGAGCATGATCCCAGGCTTCTGCTCCAGTGGGGCTTTGAGCTAGAATTGGGGTGCAAAGGCAGGCCCATCCCAGCAGCTGGGCTTTCTGTGCAGGGCTCCTCGTGTCACCTGCAGCTTGTCCAGCCACCAGCACTAAAGCAATGACCAGCTTTTGTAGAAATAGATCCTGCAGCTTTTTTGCCCTCAGAAGGTGGTAGGAGGTGTTTCCACTTAGCCTGCTTTTAATCTGTGTTTCAATTAAAAAAAAAAAAAAAGAAAAACAACAACCTTTTAGGGGCAAAATTTGAGCAAAGACTGTTTTCCACACCAGTATCATACCTGTTATTGAAGGGTTGATGCTGACGAGCAGTGTCAGGGCAGCTGGCACTAAGTAGACAACCTGTAAATGACACATAAACCTACCTGGTAGCAAAACTTAGCGAGGTCAGGAAGCAGCAGTGCCCACCCACAGCAGCACTTCTCCCCTTCACAGCAGTTTATCAGAGGCACAGTGCAGATCCCAGCCCCTTGCCATCCGGCATGCCCTGGCACTGCTAGTGGTCATCTCCACCATCACCACCCAAAGTGCCGGGCCATCACCTGGGAGCCAGCCCTTGTTCCTCAGCTCCTGGGTTACAGAATACTGTCTGTCTGACCAACCACTGCAGAGCCCCTTCCCTGAACCCTGATTCTCCAGGGAAAGCACTGATGGAACAGGGTCCTCCCCGGCCCTGGGCTCCCCCAGCCGTCCAGCTGCGCTGGGGCCACTTTGGTGCTGCTGTCAGAGGGGCTCTAGCACCCCGGGGCACGCAGGGACAGCCCCTGCCCACGCAGCAGTTGGTGGCACACAGGCTGTCCCCGTCTGCCCGCAGCTCGCAGCCCGGCGCTCGGGGCTCACACAAGGAGGCTCGCTCCCCATTTCCCCCCGAGGCCCAGCTGAGCGGCAGAAGGCGAGTCCGGCTGGTGACTCAAGCACCGGGCGATGGGGACATAGAGGCGCCGGGCAAGGAGGAGCGGCAGCAGCGCGGGGTGCTCTGCACAGGGACGCGATGTCTGCAGGGGCAGGTGCAGATCTGGGGTGAAATAAGGCAGATCCTGGAATCGCGGTCGGATTCCAGCCGTCACAGCACCGTTTTTCCGGCGTCTGCCCGCTCTTCAGCTGGAAGCCGGGAGCAGGCCGGATCGGACGGGCGCAAGCGGAGCGGGATGGGGCCGCCGGGACCTCCGGGGCAGGAGGAGCCGCAGGGGAAGGGGAGGGAAGGGCAGGGCGGCCCGTACTCACCATCCACAGCCCCGCGTCGGGGTCGTTCACCTGCAGCGGAAGGCGAACACTGAGAGCCCGCAGCCGCCGGCCCGGCCGGGGCCGCGCTCCGCGGGAGGGGAGCGGAGGGGACGGGAGAGGAGCCGCGGCCTCACCTGCACGGCGGCTGCCAGCCCGAAGAAGGCGGCCATCAGCAGGTTGCAGAAGCGCCACAGCCGCGCCGCCATGACTGGGGCGGGCCCGAGGCGGGGACAGAGGGGCGGGATCCGGGCGGGACCCGGCCCCGGCGGTGATCCAGAGCCCCATGCCCATCCCCATCCCGGTCCTATCGCGGTCCCTCCCAGCGGGGCCGCCTGGGACGGGCCGGTCAGCACGGCGATAATGGGAGGGGAGGCCCTGGCACAGGGTGCCCAGAGAAGCTGTGCTGCCCCTGGATCCCTGGCAGTGTCCAAGGCCAGGTTGGACAGGGCTTGGAGCAACCTGGGACAGTGGAAGGTAGCCCTACCATGGCAGGGGGTGGAACAAGATGATTTTTAACGTGGCTTCCAATGCAAACCGTTCTGTCATTCATCGCTAATGATTTGTGGGGGGAATTGGAAAATGCTTGTGCTCCAACTCAAGCCCAATTTAGAGCCGCACAGTGCTGGGCACAGTGTGCATATCCCAGGAATTACACAAAAGCCAAGGCTCTCCTGCCTTTCACTGCTTGTACCACTGACTACGAGCCACAAATACTTGGTCATCCCTTAACAGGCCTCTGTAGCAAATAAATCCAAGAATGTCCTGGGCTCCATAAAGAGAACTGTGAGTAGCACGTTGCACTTACTATTCCTGCTATTCCTGGTGTATCTACAACTTTTGGCCCTGTCCAGGGTCCCCAGTAGAAATGGATGTGGAAGACCAAGACTGGAGTCCTATGGATAGCACCCAGGATGGTCAGGAACCCAGATAATGTGGTCTTTGAGCAAAAGTGGGCAAAAAGGATACAAAATCCAGTAATAATGTGTGACAATAATGTGTGACAAAACCAAAAACCAACAAAACAACCAAAAAAAAAAACAACAAACACCAACACACCCCCCACCCCCCACACCAACACCCCCCAAACAAACACAAACCCACCCCCCCCACCCCCCACACCCCCACCAACCACCCCCAAAACCACCCAACAAACCCCAACACACAACCACCCAAAAAACAACAAACCCACAAACCCAAAACAAACCCAAACAAAACAAAACAACACAAAACAAAAAAAACACCAAACACAAACAACCAAAAAACAACTATAATGTGTGAGGTGGCTGCAGGAGTGGCAAAGCCGTATTTTCCCTGCTGGCACCAGATGATGCAGCATGGAGCAGTAAGAACAAATGATGACTTGCAAGGCTTTGACTGGATATTAGGGAAACATTTTCATCAGGAGAGTCATGCAGCCTGCAACAGGTAACTGAGACAGTCTGTGTGACCTCCATCCCTGAACATTTCCAGGGCTTACATAGACAAAGCCATGGCTCACCTAATCTGATGTTGTGACAGCCTTGTTTCCCTTGGACTCATGAACTTTAGCTGTGCCTTCACAGCCACATTTTAGTGTTTCTGTGAAAGCTCATGTACTTGAAAGAGAATTAGATCTTTGTCTTGGTGAATACACGAGAACAATCTTGTGCAGTAAAACAGGTGAGTAGTTATGCAGAAGTATAAACCCCCAGAGAGAGACCCTGAGCTCTGACAGAGCAGCCAGCTCCAGCTCAGCCACAGCTTTGCCTGGGTTTGCCCTGGAGCTGTTGATCCAGCCCTTAACCCATGAGGTGACTTTCCAGCTTGATCTCACCACCAGAGACCTCACCAGCCATCACTGGGCTGTGTCTGATGCTGGTTACACCCCTTGGGGCTGATCCTGATCCTGACCCATAGGTTGACTTCCAAGCTCAACCTCAGGCTTGCACGGTCATCATGAACTGGGCTGATAACCTGGGCTCTCAGTTAGAGCCAGCTGCAGTCCCTGGTCTGCCCTGCTTGCCTTGCACCAGGGTGGTGGGATGGGCTTGGAAATTTAGTGATGCTGAAGAACATTAGTGTAGGGAAGGAATAGTGAGTCTGGAATAAGATGAGATGTTATTTTTTTCCTTGCCAAGAGAGCAGGATTTAAATAGAAATTTTTGTCATGCTTCAGAATTAGTTTTGTATTTAAGAGATTCAGTCATTTTGTGTAGTCTGGAGAACCAAAAAGGATATTGCTCAGAAGAACAGCACTGTGTCATCATTTGCTGATCATTTATGACAAAAAATGATGATAAGTGATTCATTGAAAGTGGGTCCTTTAGAAATGTTAAATCTACAATATCCGTTTGCCAAGACTGAGCCTCTGTGAAATTGTATCTCCCACTGATTTCAGTATCAGCGTCATACAGTTCCTTCAGCACCCAAGAATCAGGTCTTGCTGAATTGTTATTTAGAGGACATGTGAATATTTTCCCATTTGTGGGGAGGATTAATTCTCATTTTTAACTGAGTCTTTCCTTGAGTAAGTTACAAGAGATGAAATTACTACAGATAAAGACACAGAGAAGTAAGAATTGTCTTTGTAAGTGGCTGCCAATATTACAGCTACACTGAGCAGGCTTTATATTCAAAATAAATGTGTTATTCTGTACATTAAACAATGTCTGGCAGCCGCAGGCAGAACAGCAGGCTATGTTCACTATAACTAAATCCCTCCCAACATTTAAGTTGATTCACATTCCCAGCCTGAAGCCCAGGAAAATTAAACCAGTCTCTACAGGCAGCCTTAGGGGTTCATCTTCCCTCTTCACAAACACTCCAGGAAGGAACTACAAGTGCTTAAAGGAAAGCTGGAGAATGACACTTCACATTCTGTTCTCCTCTTCCCAAACCCAGCTTGACATATGGATTAGCAACAGTCCAAAGGTCCCTGCAGTTTCTCAGGAAGTCCCTCTGGGGCTGAGTCCCTCACTGAGGCACCACGAACTCCATACACAAAACCCCTGGCTTGGGCTTTTTAATGACACAGAAGCTCACTGAAGAGCACTCATTGATGTTTGTCTTTCTTGTGTGGCCCCTTCCCCAGTCCATACCCCTTACCTCAAAAGAAGGAGAGCTCTAGTAATGAATCACCTTCGTGCCTTGTTTCCAGCTCAAGGATAGGCTCTTGAATGTATTTTATAACAGAGGGGAAGTAATCTTGGGCTAGAAAATGGAAATGTCAAGGATTACAAAGTAAGACTGGTGATAAAAAGAGTAAGAAGAATGTAAAAGACAGCATGTCTTTCATTAGCATAATTTATATGATAGGAAAATAAAAGCAGACAAGCTTTTCAGGCACATCAACTCTTCTTTGTGTGGGAAACAAAATGATGACTCACTGCCCATTTTTTCCAACCATACTAGCTGATCTTCAAAATGAAAATTAATCTGTCATGAAGTCTTTGGCTCTTTAATTTGTATGATCATAAATTGTTGTGCAAATTTGCACAGCCCACCTAGTTTCTGTCATGGTTGGGCTGCTCCTTGACATCTCATGGGCTGCACGGTCAGGAGGGAAGAGAGTAGATGGGAGAAAGTGATAGAAACTGGGAAGGAAGCAGAGAAACAGCTGGACAGATACATCCAGAGCCCTGCCTGGGATGGGACAGGATTCTGCTGAGGGGAAGGGGAGGCTGGGATGGCAGAAAGCAGCTTCTAATGGGCACTTGGGAGGCATGGTGTGGAAGGTTTGGCAATCCTGTGAGTGAGCAAAGTTCAGTGACACAAGAGCAGGGGAGGGCAAAAGGCTGCTCTGTCTCTCCTGAGGGTAGGGTGGGGAAGAGGGATTAGTTTACTAACTGTGGCATTCTTTACTGCTCTAATTCAAAGAACCATAGAATATTCTGAGCTGAAAGAGACCCATAAGGATCATGAAGTCAACCTCTTGAGTGAATGGCCCATATGGGGATCAAACCCACAACCTTCATGTTATTAGCATCATGCTCTGGCCAGCTAAGTTAAATGGAATTCAAAAGCAATCAGGCTGTAACATGCCTTAGAAATAAAAAGGTCTTTCAGTGTTGGGTGTGCTTACTGCAAAGAAAAGGTCGAGGCTGTTCACCTTAAAGCTTTACCAAATCTCCCGAGCACTTCCTCTAACCATCCGCTCCAGGGACACAGGAGACTTTGTCGGCAGAAGGCAATACTGACTTCTCCCATGAGAGGGAGGCCAAGAACCTTTAGTATCTTTGAGCTACTTGTTCCTCAGTATTAGGCAAAACGTTTCCCCCCTTATGACTCTTTGGATCTGCTACTTACCTCATAGCAGTCCCAAGCTGATCTTCACTTTGGCGACTCCACCTGTAAAGAACAAAGGCAGCAGGGATGGGCCCTGCAGCCAAGCTGTGATATTGAGAGCCAGGATGTTTCCCAAGAGCCTGTATCAGAGATGTTACTAAAACACTGCCATAGTCACTCATTGCATGTGTCTTCAGTGTTGTTCATCTGTCCTGGCCTTGGCTGCTACGTCTGGGGATCCACAACAGTGTAAGCCTTTAGTTGGCACCAGCACAAAATGTACCCTGATGCCAGCAAGATATGTAGAGGCAGGATCCATCTCTATTTCTGGGGTGACAGGGATATCCCAACAGTGATTTTACTGGAAGCTGAAGTGAGCCTGCCTGGGGATGAGTGGCAGAAATGCCCCACTGCAACTGGCCCAGAGTATCCTTGTCCAAGTCCAAGTCCATGTATCCTTGGCATAGATTATCTCAGGAGAGGTTATTTCAAGGACCCAAAGGGGCATTGCTGGGCTTTCAGGATAGCTGTTGTGGAGATGAAGGGAATTAGACAGTTGAATATCTTGCCTGGCCTCTCAGAAGAGCCTTCTGCTGTAAGACTGCTGAGGGTGGAAGAATAACAGGTACTGATTGCTACCACAATAGTGCATTGTCAGCAATACCACACCAACCAGGTCTGCATGATTCCCATCCATGGGATGATCCATGAACTGCAGAGCCCAGGGAGTGCTCAGCAAGACTCACTCACCCTTCAGTAGCCCCATATGGCCTGTACCTAAGTCTAAGAGAGAGTGGAGACTGACAGTGGACTATGGTGGCCTGAATGAAGTTACACCATCACTGAGTGCTGCTGTGCCAGACATGCTGAAACTTCAATATAAACTGAAGGGGTTTGAGCTGCTACTGAAGTGATTGGCACTGAAGCACAGATTCTTCTGGCACCGTGACTATCAGTGCTGGGCTGGATGTTCAAAGGGAATGTCCCTGCCACACGTCATCCCACTGATGCTATGTGGAGTAAGTGGATTGCTCTGAGTGAGTATTTCATATTCCCTGTCATGCACCAGCCCTGGGAAAGCTGAACAGTACAATGGCCTGTGTCGCTGTTGAGCAGCTAGCAGAGTAATGAAAACACCAGTTCTCAGTGGCAAGAAGGAATGACCTTTATTGTTTTGATTTCATCACATATATAGAGTTCTCAAAGTCACCCAGATTGGTCAGTCAGAAGCCTTCCCCCAGGCCTGATTGGCCAGGCCTTCACTGTCCAAGTTCTGGGACACTGTTCCAATAACATCCAAACTTTATCTTTATTTATAAAACACAAGAAGAATTCTCGTGGGAAAAACCTGTGCTAGCCACCGGCCTGCTAAAAACCACATTGAAAGCAATGGGTTGTGGGACCTCCAAACCTTGGGATCTACATTTAGCAAAGGCCACCTGGTTACTTAACACCCAAGCTGGCCCTGCCCAATCACAACATCCACATACCACAGAAGGGGATAAAGTCCCCATGGTGCATATGAGAAATGTGCTAGGGAAGAGAGTCTGGATCAGTCCTGCCTCAAGCAAAGGCAAGCCCATCCCTGGGATTGCTTTTGCTCGAGGATCTGGGTGCACCAGGTGGGTAATGCAGAGGGACAGGGAAACATGATATGTACCTCAAGGGGATTTGATTTTGGGGGAGAACAGTCTGTAATGCTGAATTACATATGTAATATTGGTTGTCGAATGACAACAACAACCAATGTGCCACTGTATGTCATAGCTATCATGAACAATGAGTATGGACTGCTCTAGATACACCAATCATCCACTAAATGAACTCAACAGACATCTTGATGGGGACAGCCATCTAGACTGGACTCAGTAGACTTCAGGACTACTGAAATAATACCTGTGCTTGTGTAGAGTTATATGAATATATGTATATAACATAGTTGGAAAGTATAAGATCCGAACATGATGTAAATGGTACAGAATAAGGGGTGGATGATATCCTGGCTGCAGAGAGAAGGGCACACCAGGAAAAAATGTTGAAAAACCACTCTCATGTCCTCGTGTGGCACTATTTTTTAGGCATAAAGTGAAAAGTAACAGATATCATATATGTTGACTTTAGGGAGGTTTTTAACACTGGCTGTTCTGATCCCTTCTTAAAAAGATAGAAGGCCATGGTGAGTGTAAAAGCGGTGAGATCATTGTACCTCAGGTGCTAATTATCAATGTTTGTCAAAATGGAAGGACATATTCAGAGGATTTTTGCAGGGGTCCATTCTGATGCCAGATCTCTTTAATTACTTCAGTTAACAACCTGGATGATTAACACCCATGACTGCCTTATTAAACCTGCTAATTACTCCAAGCTGTTGAGGACAGCAAAGACAACAGGACTCAGCACTAGATGGAGAAATGGCCTGCAATCTACAGGGCAATATTCAATAAGTACAACTTCCAGCATTACTTTTGTGAGCAGTGAGCAACACGGGTTCAGGTGAGGGAACTAGGTGGATGCAGTTTTACAAACAAACAAACAAAACAATAACCACATAAACCACCACAAAAACCCAACTCAAACTCTACCCCCCTCCAAAAAAAAAAAAGAAAAAAATTAGTCCATGGAGAGCAAACTGAACACCAGCAATGGGAAAGGCAAATGCCATGCAGGAGCATGTGAGCTGTAGCCCCCAAGGCAAGCTGGGGTACTATGCCTAGCTAGGGATGCTGTACTTCAAAAAATGCAGATGGACAGAAAAAACATCAAAGGAGGTCAGTGAGGATGCTGGGAGGCTGAGAAAACATGAAAAAAGGCAGAAGGAAATGAATTGATGTAATGTGTAGAAAAGAAAGCTGAGGCAAGGACAGGAAGGGAAACACTGCAGTTCATCATTGCACATCATCAAGAGCCCAAGGGGTCAATTTGAAGAAGGCCATGACCACAGTGAACAGGGCAGGATATAAACATTTCAAATTAAAAAAAAAAACCCTGAAGTTAGGCTTTTGGAGAATGTTAGGATGTGTGCCAGAACAGATTGTTAGGGAATGGCACAATCTCCATCACTGGAGGTCTTTAGGGAAAGGTTTCACAAACATGTCAGAACAGGTATTTTTGATCCTCTAACATTTGCAGTGAGGGAAAAGTGACTTTACCTAATTGTAAGCAAACCACAGGCAGGTCAGGTGGCACAAAGCAGAGGTGGAAGCCAGCTGTCAGCTTTGTGCTAATGTTTGCCAGTAGGCATTGGGTTTCTGCATCACAGCCTGCAAGGTGCCAACCTTGGACCTGCACTCAGGGGTTAATGCAGAAGAGAAGGGTTAAGCAAAACAGGCCAGAGAAAGGAAAGACACGGAATTAAGGAGGGGAATGTTTTTTGTGTCAGGACTTCAATTGCACCCTCTCCCCCTGCCTCCCCCACTGAAGTTTAACTCTCAACATTTAAACAGTTTGCTGGTAAGAGCAAGTGGTTTATTCACCATCAGGTGGCTTTGGAGCATTTTGAAAAAAAATGGAAGAAGTCTGGGGGATGTGTATGTGTATATATGTATGTACATATATATATGTATGGGTATATATATATGTATGTGTGTGTGTGTGTGTGTGTGTGTGTGTATGTGTATGTGTGTTTATATGAGCCACTCTTAACTTACTCACCTGGGAGCTCTTTTTAGCCAAAGCTCTTACTTTGGTTCCCACCTAGGCTTCATTACAGCTGTGTTGCTGCTGTGTATAGCCCTGTCCTGGGGCTGTGAGCCAGACCCTGGGCTGGGGACTTGACTTAACATCAGCCCTGCCTATTGCTGAAGACTTGTCTGGAATCCAGACTGAGCGTGGTCACTGCCATGGGACTGTGCTGCTCACCTGGTTCAGGTGGGGCCTCTGGCTGGGGAGGCCACTGTCCATCCACCCTGTTATGCTCCACTTCTCTCACAGAGCAGCCATCCCTGGTTCTCCCCAGTGTTGTGTAGGTGAAGATGTAAGGTTAGGATCCTGCTTGTGCTAGGCAGTGAGGTGTCCCATGTGGAAATATGGGAGGAGAGGATAAGGGCACTCCTTCACCTGGACATGTGTGCTGACTGCCCTGTGTCTGTGATCTTTGTTACAGACTCCTCCAGGTGCTAGCACTGATGGTTGCCACCCATGGCACTCACACACACCACACCCAGGAAGGGCTGTTTCTCGTTGAAGCGCTGGGTACAAGTGACTCCCATTCCTCTCTTTACCAAAGTGGTGAATGGGCCAAACTGGAAGCAGCTTTGGAAGGGTCAGCAATGTTCCCAGAGAGGGCAGAGGCCAAGGTGATGGTTTGTAGTTCCTGGAGGGACTAGCAGGGTGTGTTCAGGGCTTGAGGTGTTTTCTGTATTATTCTGTATTATTCACCTCCATGGTGGCCTGGGCAACGGAGGAACAGGGGAAGAGTCCTCATACTTCTAACATGTGGATGTCCGGCTGTTTCCTTAGCCTATCTCCATTCATAAAGGGGGTCAGTACTACGTCTATCACAAAGATGAGGACACAAGGCCTCCTGTAGGGGAAAGGACTGGCCCGTTATGCAGCAGGCTGGAGAGAGCCCATGGTTCTGGGGCAACCATTTCACTGCTCCAATTCACAGTGAAAGGAACAAGACGGAGATGTCTTTACAAACAAACTGTGAGGGCTGCTGGTAGATAAGGCCAGATACTGATAGGTGAAAGAAGCAATGGCAGGAACCGTAAATTCCATAGGAATTCCATTAATTGACACAGACTGTTACTCACCCAAGGCCATGCTAAATCCCTGGACTTAAAGAACAGAGACACAAATGAAGCACGGAATTGACTCCACAACTCAGATAGTTATGAAGTAGGTATGTGTTTATTCCAGCTGGGGTGCATGGGGGGTAGCCCCTCCAAAGACATGCACACCCTCAGCGGCACTTCACTAAGTTTATATTAGGTTACAGATTACATATGCATAAAGTTAGACAAAGCTCGTATACATATTCATTACTTATCCCCGCTTCGTATTATAATGAGTTCAAAGTTCATTTAAATATGCTCGCGCAAGCGCAGTGTCTTCAAATTAATTGTGGGGAAGGGTCCCGATGATTAATTATGACAGATTCCCTCCTCTTCATCACGATGAACTGTTCACCCTGTTCCCTTGCACATGCTCCCTTGGTCCTTGGTTCTAGTCCAAGCCTGAGAACCGACTCGTACCAGTCCTGGGGTCCAAGGGCAGGATGCTCGGTTACACTTGGCTCTCCTCTCTTCATCCTCCCCGGTACCAAGTAGGCACATATTCATTAAGAAAATAATAAATGAACCACAGCTGGCATATCTTAGTAAATCATTATACAATCTCTGGCTCTCTGAATCAGCTTAAAAAAAATTATTATTACTATTATCCAGCTTCTAGCTCTTTTACATTAGTAATTTCTATTTTACCCTAAATCACAAAGAAAACAAAAAGTGTGGGGGGATGTACATTAGAAGGAGGTCTGTATTAAGCAATTTGGGAAGTCTGTACCTCTCAAGTACCTCAGCCAAAGGGGAAAGAGAGAGGGAAATGCCGCCGGGAAATTAGGATAAAAAGGAGGCTAAGTCCTCTAGCAATTTGAGAGACCCTATGGGAAATGCCCATGACCTCTCAATTTATTAATGAATAAAGTTACAGGACTCCTCTGTCTCCTTTTTGGACATAAACCTCTGGTATTTGTGGATTAATTTTCCTCACAACAGTATGTGCTGCCCTACGACTAGGAGCATAGGTTTGCTGGAGTTGAGAGGAAGGGTCAGAAACCATGTGCTGGCATGAACAGCAGTGGCCAAGAAAAGGAAGAAAATGAGGGGTAGGCTGGCTGAAGGTGGCAGGAAAGGGCTGATGCCCTGGGTGCCCGGGAAATCACGGCAGGGAGTTGTACCCTGTGGTCTCGGGGTAGTCAGGAGAAGTTTGCAATGGGCTGCCTGTGGGGGAGAAGTCCTAACCCTAGGGTGAAGATGAGAAATGCGATAAAGCTACTCGGGCCGACTGCCGGTCCCCGAGGGGCCTCCCCGGCCACGGGGATGTGAGACAGGACAGCAGATGTCCGGGCGCCCCAGGCTGAGGGCTGCCGAGGCCGAGCGCCGTGCGGGGTCCCCTGACGAGCTGCGAGCGATGCCCCCCGGCCCCAGGGAGCGGGAGCGGAGCCGCAGCAGCCCGGCCCACGGATGCCCCGTCCCCCCGCGGGAGGCAGCGCCGCCCCCGCCCCGCCGCTGCGGTGCCGCAGGCGCGGGGCCCCGGCGGGGAGGGGTTTCGCGGCCCCAGCCGGGGGCGGACGGGCGGCGGGGCCGTGTGTCCTGCCCTGCCGGGGAGGGCCCTGCGCAGCGCCGCCGCCGCTGCTCCCGCTCCGCGCACAATGGCGACTCCCAGCCCCAGCGGCGGCTCCGGGGGGAGCGGGAGCGGGCCCGGGCCGGGCGCCGCCAGCAGCAGCAGCAGCAGCATGCAGGGTAAGCACCGCCGGCCCGGGCAGCGCCGGGCCTCGCCGGTCGGGCCGGAGCCGCCGCAGATCTCGCCCTGCCCGGGCCGTGGGGACCCCCGGGCGCTGCCGGCCCGCGCCCCCCGCGCTGGGCCGCGGCTGTGGAGCGGCGCAGCCCGCGGAAAGCCCCGGCTCTGCCCGGCCCCGGCGGCCCAGCTCCGGGCCTGCCCCGCTGGCGGCCCGGCCGCGCCCGGCGCGCTCGGCGGGAGGAAGCGCGGCCCTGGCCCTGCCTGTGGGGCTGCCGGGGCGCAGGGCCTGCCCGGAGCTCGGCCCCGAACTCGGCCCCGGCCGCCGGGACAAAGGCCGGGCTGGACGCGGCTCCGGCCTCTCCCGGCCGGGGACGGTTCTGCGGCCGCTGCGGGAGGCCGGTGTAGGCCGCGGCTGTAGCAGCATCCCGGGGGGCCCGGCGGGAGCGATGTGCGGCGGGGGCGGCCCGGGCCACAGCAGCCCCGCGGTGCGGCCGGGCCGGGGCTGCGGCACGACGGCACTGCCCGGGCCACCGGGACCTCCTCCGGGCCTCCGCCTCCGGTGTGTGCTTTGCTCAAGATAAACATTTAAGTAAAATCATTTCAACGCGAACTTGCGGTTCAGTTTCGTTCCGTTCCGATGGAAATTTACAGTGCTGCAGCGGGTCGTGTTGGTTCCCACCGGCACTTGTTGATGGTTGAGCAGCCTTGCAAAAACGGGGGATATTTATTTTTCAGAAAGGCCTCAGCAAACCTTTTGAGTTTCTCCTTTAAAGTTAGACCACTGAGGAATACTCTCTGAGCAATATTTTAGGCCTTGTTAGGCTGAGGTGACACAGTGCTGGTTTGTTTGTTTTCTTTTTTTCTAATTGAATACAGGAATGGTAAGATTAAAGAAGCAGTTTGCCCTGGTTTGGGACCACGAAAAAGGAAGGGTTGCTCTCTGTGTGGCAGAAGTGGAGGTACTATCGTGAAATAATGTTTGTCACAGTTGTTTGCTGGATTCTGTGTTCTACCCTCCTCATAGGGACTCTCCTGAGACTGGTGGGGACTTGTTTGGGCAGAGAACTGATGATTAAACTCAAGAGTTTGGTATACTTGGAGTGAAAAGGTGAATTTTGGCTCCTTGTAGCTTCCCCTGCATGAAGGATTGGGTATGTTTTGGGCCTTGTCAAGGTAGTATTATCCATCTTTTGAAAAACAGAATCTCTGACCTTGTGAATTAAATGCACGGGTTAAAAACTTTACCATGATTTGCCAAAGCAGTTGTGATTAAATAAGAACTACCCTTATAGTACAGATACAACCCTCCATGTTGCCCCTTGTATTTGCACCTGACACGTTTTTCATATTTGAGTCGTTCATCTGAATTACCTGTATCTCCAAGGCTGAGATTTGGTTTTGCACCTTGGCACCTGTGATGCCCTGGGAGCTTGTGGTGATACAGGATCTGCATGCTCCCTCCAGGTGGAGGAAGGGCAGTTGGTTCTGTTGTAGCTGGTTTAAAGTGGCTGTTAAAATATGGATTCAGGAC
Source organism: Lichenostomus cassidix (assembly GCF_008360975.1). Lineage (NCBI taxonomy): Eukaryota > Metazoa > Chordata > Aves > Passeriformes > Meliphagidae > Lichenostomus > Lichenostomus cassidix. The sequence continues at coordinate 9,626,506 of NC_139498.1, forward strand.
TATGGGGCAGTGTGATGATGCCCAGCACCTGGTGGTTTTTCCTAAGGTGACAGATGAGTGTTTTGGTGCCCCAGGAGGAGCTGAGTGTGGGATCCTGTGTGGGCTTTGGAGCAGCAGGTTGCTGTGGTGGTGGTGGTTCCTGGAACCTGCAAGAAACTCTGTCCCCGGAGGACAGAGATCCCTGTGCTGCCACTCCACCTGTGTGGGCTCTGGGTGGGATGGGAAGGGTCTGGATGTGGCTGTATGTGGTGTACAAGCTGCTGGGGCAGCTCTGGCTGCTCTCCGAGATGCACAGTGGCCTTGCCCGCAACATGTGCTCCTGCTGATGCCAAGGCAAGCTGAGCTGAACAAAGAAAAACCCACAAAAGTGTTGAGAGTTCTGCAGTTGGGATGCCCAGCTTGTGCTTGTAGTGTGGCTGGGCAGGCAGTGGATCAAGGGAGGTGCAGGAATGCATTGCTGGGTGGGGAGAAGAGTAGGTAGGACTTTGTCAGTGTTGATTTAATTGGCTTAAACAGCATGGCAAGGTGGATCAGGGAAGTCGTTAAGCTGGAAACAAGTAATTATATTAAAAAAAAAAGTTTTGCTCAGTTAATTTTCAGCCAGAAGCACTCTGACCTGGCTTGTGCAGCTGCTGCTGGGAGGGAGGTGGGAGTAGGAAAAGGTGGAACAACTCCCATGCCAAGGGACTGTGACAGGGCTCCCCTGGACAGCAGACTGGTGCTTGTGGAGAACAGAGGCCAGGTGCATGGGTAAGCTCGCCTGAGGTGAGAGTCCCTCACATGGGGTTTCTGTTTTGGTGTCAGGGCTGGCAGTTTTATAAGGAGTGTCTGCTGTCAGGGCATTCATCGGGGCCTGGGGGTAGGGAAGAGTTGTGAGGATGGTGGTACAGGGGAGAAGTCTTCAGGGAACTTGAGGTCCATCACATTTATGTCTGGGGCAAGAGCAGCAGGTCCAGAAGGTCTCTATAGGCCACCCAGTTTTGTTTTAAATTCTATATCCTACGCCATTTTTGATGCACACAGACTAAAGTCCTCCAGGTGACAGGACAGAGATGAAGGGACACTGCCCTGTCCTCGTGCTGGGCTCACTGTGCAGCCATGGCCCTCAAGCCTTGCAATCAAGCAAAGGGTTGCTTTAGGCCTTTCTACCTTTATTGTTCTGTGTGCTCCAGCTTCATGCTCCTGTCTTCTCTTGGCTGCCTGGATCAGCTGCCCATGCCGAAGGACTTGGAGCTTCTTTTCTTCCCAAAGGGTCTCCTGGCTAGTGCAGTTCATGGTGCTGTGTTCAAGGCACAGCTTGGAGACAAAGGAGAGCTGGAATTCTAAGTATTAAAATAGATCCTATTCCGTAACTTTTAAAATATCTGTTGCGTGCACACTGAAGTCTGTCAGGATGCTGGTGACTGCTGGTGTCAAGAGCTGTTGTCCTTCTTACTTAGGTGTAATGTTAGAGTTCAGTAACAGCCCTGAATATTTAGTGCCCTGGATGTTTTGTGGAGAAAACAGATTCTGTGGGAAGCAGGATAACTTTGACAGTGATTTAAGAAAAAAACGGTACCCAAACTATAGTTGGAGCAATTTTGTGTTTCTCTCATTGCCAAAATTAGTAATAGTCATTACTGCTAACATTATTCAGAAAATAATCATTTGAAGAATTATGGAATGAAATCTAGAAATGTAGTCAATTCCAAGGCATAGGAAGAATTTTGATTCTAATTACAACCTGTGGAGTCACTCATCCTAACTACAGTGCAAAACAGGAACTGGAACCGCTTATAACTGATTGTTATGGAATCAGCTCAGCTGCATTGGGCATTCAGGAAGACCAGAGGCAACTGGGACTTCTCCAAATACTTGCTGCCTGGTATGCTCTGGTGTCTTTAAAAAGCAAAGCAGAGCTACTGTATATATCTTCTCAGAGTGTACATGATGGCTCAGATGTGTTGAGTGGGAATTCCTGACTGGTGCAACTGGAATTCAGGATTCTCAGTTCCCTTCACATGTGTGTGTGGTCCTGTTTGCTCCCTCATTGATGTCTTTGCCCTCTTCACCTGACTCCAGACATTTTAGCAAAAATCAGAGGCAGTCTGTGATTGGTGAGAGAGTCCTTTGTGGGTATGAGGCAAGGAGCCTGGACAGGGAGGTTTTTAAGACATATCTGAGTGCATGAGGAGACGAACTAGAGTCCCTCTGTCACCTTTGGGTGCCATTCATGACATCAGTGGCTTACTGAAGTTGGGTGATCAGTTCCTATTTACAAGGAAGCTCTGTCCTGTACCTTTCTCTTTCCCTGCAGTCAGGTGAATTGTCGGGGATGTCTAATGTATAATGTGTCAGTGTGGTAGACATGGCTCCTGCACATAGCACTAGCAGAAGCAGAATATTACTTCAAACCATTTGTGGACATCACTGCAACCAGAGTGATCCTTTGTGTGGGAATTCAGTAAGAGATGGCATGATTCCTGTGTCCTCTGTTGCTTGCTGCCTTGGTGAGTGCATGGAGTGACAGGAGCAGCTCACCTCCCCGCTGTGGAAGGTACTCCTGGACCCAGATCTGGCAGGAGGAGAGGAATGAGATGTTGGATCTGCTGGAACAGAATGGGCACTGTGAGAAGGCAGGTGGGGAGGACTTAACACTCTGAGCAGAGGGGCATGGTGGGCAGAGAAAGTGGGTTAGCAGTGTAAACATGGCAGTTTGCTTAGGGAATCTGAGGGGAATTTGGGTAGCAAGAGTCAGTGGGGAGATGTAGGAGTTGTGAAGGAGCAGCAGTTTAGGTATGAAGCAGTGTATAGAATGGCCAGGTAAATGAAACATACGATGTAGATATAAGAGCAAGGAAGATAGAAAAGAACAAGGTAAGAGGGGACTGGGAGGGAGAACCAATGCCTGTCCTCAGTAGGTAATAAATAAGTGGTATCTGTCCCTGTGTATTTAATTGCCCATTCTTATGCTAATATAGGCCAAGTGAGCAGGTGGGATCTAATTGAATACAGTCAGAAGGTGCCTGCACTTCCTCTTGCCCTCGGTGGAATTATTAAACCTGTGTGTGTTAGCAGACACCACTGATGCAGGCTGACACTGGCAGATTAATGGGTGTATGTCTACTTGGACATATTTGCATTTCTTAAGAAAGACAAAAGTTGTGTGGTGAGCAAACCACCAAACTAGAGTATTTTAGTTCATTTATGCCCTCAGTGTGTTTCTTGCATAGGCCTGACGGCCATGTCTGCTTTGTGTTTGAGTCTTGGCATACACTTAAATATGTAGGATTGTATTGGTATGTGGGCATATATTTTTGCATTTTGGCTTTCTATTTTGATTTACTTATAATCAACTGATATTTTTAATATGTCCGTTTTCCTGGTAAAGGGACAGCCCAGAAATACTAGCTTGTCTCCTCAGATGCTGGGAGGCCTTTTCAGTTTTTTTTTAATGCTGATTTGAGGAAGCCAAGAGGCACGGAAGTCACGCTGTTGCCCATCAAAATGAAGGTCATCCTGCAAGAGAAAGATGAGTTTTGTGAGGAAGCAAAAAAAGCCAAAATGTGTACTTTCCAAACTTCATGTTGTTGAGGAGTCCCCGAAATTAAATTTGTGTGTATGCAGTCAAGCATTGCTTACAGGAATCTCATGTAACCACATCAAGCTCTGCATGTATCAAACACATAATCAGCTTGTTAGCATCATACAGCTTTGAAGCTGGATGTCTTCTGTTGGATTTAGGTTTGATAGGATTTTATGTGAAAGAAAATGTGGAGGTCTGCTTCCTGGTGGAGGAAGCAGGCTACCCATTGAAGTCAGTGGAGACTGGAGAGGAAAAGTGTGAAGGGAAGAAGCTGTGCAGGGTGGTTGTGTAGAGCTCTGCCTCGCGGGCAGGAACTGGCAGCAAATATCCATCCAGGCCTCACTGAAGTGATGTTTATAAAGAAGGTTATAAAAATGTGTGAATGGATGTGATGCTTCTGGCATCCTCACAAAGGCTGGAGTGCACTGATCTGGACCAGTGTTGGAAGGGTGCTGGTGATGTTCCCAGCCCTCATGTGCCTCATTTAAAATGGGCTTCTTTATATTAAATGCCTCCTTAGATGTGGATGTGTGTCCTGCCCTTCTGCCTTGTGCTAAGACAGCATCATCCACTCAGGAAGGTGAGGATTGCTATGCTGCAGCAGCAGAGTGAGAAAAACCTACCTGCTACTGGCAGTTGAACATTTTCATTGTGGTTCAAGAGGTGTCACCTTAGGATATGGGCTTTTTCATGGATATTCTGGTCAGGATGGTTTATTAGTATTATTGTACAGTGTTGTCTGCTGGCTTCGGAGAGATAAACAAATGTTTTGGGGATTCCTTTGTTGATCCTGGTCATTTATGGTTGCTGCGCTGTAACATCTCTTCTGCAATGAGAAACTGAATCCCTCTGGCACTAGTTCAAAAGAATCAGTGTCTTTGTCTATTTGCCTAGGAGTTACTGCATTTTAAAATTGTTCTTATATTGGTTTTGTTGGTTTCTGGTTCTCCCTGTGCAGTTCTGGCCCTGCTCCCTTGGCCAATGCCTTCAGTAATGTGAATCTTCCAGTGTTTTATTCCAGACTGCTGGTGTCCCCTGCAAAGGGCTTTTGTCTGTCTTCTGGATACTTAGGTTTCTTTTCATGTTATGGACTTGTTTGATTGTAGAAGGGATGTGTGAGCAGTGGGAAAATGCCAGTGCAGTGCTTGTTGAGCACGGAAAAATGTCTTCCTTTCAAAGAGGTGTGTTACTATTGCTGGATTAGTTAATGTGCAGTAGTAACTCATGGTAAATCCCTGGAGAGAGACACTTCACCTGTGTTTCTTCAGTTCAGCTCATAGATAACTAGAATACTGTGTCTCTGCTAGGCTGAGAATGGAACAGCTATTGCATGTTCATTATCCCTCCATCTGCGCATGTCCCTCTGGTTTGGAGCATGTCTGGAACATGAGTGTGAGGCTCATGGACTTGGGTGTTTAAGGTGCTGTCAAAATACTGAAATACTTGATTATCAAAATCAACGAGAAGGAAAGTGCTCAGAGTTGTCCTGAAGGCGCTGAGGGGTTAAGCCATTGTTCATAAAGTGTGAGATGCAGGGAGTGTGGGTTTCATCTTGTTCTCCTGGGACAGGATTGCAGAAAGGATTTGTGCAGCCTTGGTGCTTTGGTTTTTACTCGTGGTTCTTTTAGTGCCTGAACAAGACAAAATAATTTTTGCTGTGACTCTGCACCCTATTTTCTTCCCCCACCCACCTCCTTGTACTGCTGCTGGATTGTTGGACGAGTTATCTCTGTTACAGGTCTCTTGCTGAGGTTTGCTAGATGGACTTACACAAACTGTGTACGAGACGCTTGGAAAAATGCCACTGCAGGTGATGCCTCATGTGGCAGCCTCTCAGAGGTGTGGTCCTGTGCTAACAGCGTTGAACTGACTGCAAGAGCTGATGTGAATGTACTTTTTATATACATGTGCCTTTGACATACACAGCCCCTCTGGTTGTTCAGCTTGTAGGCATTTCCCATGTTGGCCCATGTTTGTTCCCTTGCCTCGTGAGTGGTCCCAGCTCAGGATCTGCCTCCCCTTGCAGGGATAGAGCTCCCTGAGCTGCAGAGTGGGGAGGTAGTAGGGTGGTGCTGTTGGGGGTGGCAGGAGGGTGGAAACCCACCTTCCTGGAGGAAGTGGAGAACGTGGTGGCTTGGCTCCATCACTCGTCAAACTGCGTCAGTATGTTTGAGGAGCATATGCTTGCCCTAAGTCTTGTGCCCACTAAGCTAATCTAAGCCCGAGTCAGTTGGTCCCCTTGCAGGCTCCCTGAGGTGCTGACACTGTGTCAGCCAGCCCTTGCAGCTGGCAGTGCTGCTGGGGCAGAGGTGTGTGCTGCTGGGACAGCCCGATGCTTCTGACTCACTGAGGAGCCGCTGTGCTGCTGCCAAAATCATGTGCACGGCCTCCCCAGATGCTGTTTTTCCATCTTTTGTGTGGTGGTTGGCTTGAGTAGTTCATCTGGCTTCTGTTTTTGTTTGGTTTTTGGTTTTTTGTGTGTGTGTGTGTTTTGGCTTTTCAGGGATCAAGCAGATTTCCCCAGTTGCATTGGGCTGGGAAGCTGAGAGTGTAAGAAGCAGCACTCTGGTGTACAGTGACCTTTAGAAGTAGACGAGTGCCATATTGGGGCTCATTAGCTTCCTTGCCTTCAGTCCCAGTGTTTTCACCTCTTGGGAACTGTGTCTGAGTGAACTGGCCTTTTTCTTGAGACCTTTCTTGAAGCTGAAGGGAAGGATAGACTGCAGGGAGATTTGCAGTAGGAGAGACTTGAACTAATTCCCGTCGTTTAGTATGATAACCTCGGAGCACCCAGAGGACAGTAGGGATGTGTTTTAAACCAAAGGATGTAAAAGAAGACTACTAAACTTTGGCAGCCAAATACATTTGGAAATAATGATAATGGGGGGAAGAGAAGGTGGAAAACTTGCTTTGCCTCAGCAGTTGAGCTGCCTCAGCAGGGAAGCTTTGTCAGCCTGAATAATCTGCATTCAGGAGCTGGGGTTCTGGACAGGCTGTGGCGCTGACTTTGGTTCTAAACTTCTCATTCCACTTTATTTTATGTTACATTAGTCTGGTTCTTACGGGTATCTGCAATCTTACTGGGTTTCCATTTGTTTTAGGGGAAGCTTTAGATCTTGAAGGTCCCCATGATGTGCGTTTCCTGGTCTGCTTAGGTGGCTGTTTCTTCAAGATCAGTCCTGCAGTTCATGCAGGTGCAACATGTCTGTGTCTCCTCATGGTTAGGTAGAAAGGTGCAAACGTGATTTTTATCAGATGTCATAGGTTTGTTAAAGCATGGTCCCAGTCCCAGTCTCTCTGCAGCCCTGTTGGGTGCCTGTTCTATGCCTGCCCAGATACTTTGCAGGGCGAGTGAGGTATCACTGGTGTGGATTTGCATCAGGAGTATAATGTGATGCTGCAGAGCATCTTCCAAAATGTGTGACCTTGACTCCTCAGTCTATAACCATCCGTGGTGAGATCTCTGCTATTGCTGTTAGTGAGGAAGTACAACGCAGTGTTGCCAAGTGTTGCTGCCCATCTCCCTCCTGGTTCTCCTCTCAGGTGAGCTGAACTCTGTGCACATGGGCGGTGCAGTGACAGTTTAGCGGATATGGCCCATTAACTTCCGTATGAGCATCAAGGGAGCTGGGAGTACTGTATTGCACAAATTGTGTATTTATTAGCTGCTAAATTGATTTCCTCTTCTGCAAATCAAAGCCTTTGTGTTTGCCCTTTACTGGAGGCAGGGCGAGCCCTCCAGGAAGCAGACAGCTCTGCTGGTCCTGGAGAGAACAAAGAGTCCAAGCGCCAGGAATTAGTCTGTGTTTTGAATAATTTATCTGATCTTTCTGAGGTGCTTCAGGAGATGCCCTGTGGTGTAAGGAGGACAGCTGTTGGGAGCAGACAGCTGAACCGAATGGGAGTTTATTCTTTATCTGTTTTTGTCTAGGCTTATTTTTTTTCTGTGGACCAAAAGGGTTGTGTGATTTGTTCTGGACCTAATTCTCTGGAAGTGGTTCTCTGAACTGAATTAGCTATCACTTTGCTTTTGGACCAGAAAACAAAGTGTTTGTACTTTGAAGAGGTTTGTGGACAGAGATGAAACAGTTTTCTTTAAAAACATATGGCTGTGTTGTTTGACCTGGGAGGGGTTGTGGACTAAGATAAAAGCATTGCATTTGGAAATCTCTTCTGGGGAGCAGTGGGACCATGTCCGGGTTTTCCTGTAAAGACCAGTTCCTTTCCTGAACACTGTCAGTTCAGGACTTGGTCTCATGCCAAACTCTGGAAACCTTGTGCTACCTCTGATATCCTCTTCTCTCCTCTTGTCCCACTCAGAAACCTGCATGGGCAGAAAATAGGAAGGGGGGAGGATGGTCAGAATGGCTTTGTACAATGCTGGCCAAGACCTGTGGCCCAGAGCTGAGGAGATGCTCTTCAAGGTCCTTTTAGCCTTGGGGTAAAAGTGGGGTGTTTGCATGTCAGCTTTTAAATCTGGTTTCCTTCGTGATTTGGGGAAAAGTAGAGGTCAGCTCTCTGCTTTCTGATCTGATATGGCCCACCTATTGTCACTAGAAAGTGTGACACTATGGTGTAAGTTAGTATGCAGGTTTACATAGAGGAGTTGTGAATGAGCTCAGACTTGTGTTGGAAGAAGAAAGGGTTGGATGCAAAGGTTTAGGTATGTGCTGCTTTAGGCAGCAGTTTAGCAGTTGAGTTCTTTCTGCACTGGATCCACATGCTGTGGAATATCTGAACAAGCCTGCCATCATTCTCCTGAAAATGCAAAATACTTTAAAATATATTTCTAATTAATTTATTTCTTTTTGAGAAGAATTGGAGTAATATCCTGGAGCTTATCTGCCCAGCTGGTTATGCTGGGGTCATGGCCAGATAGGCTTCCTATGGGTGAAGCTTTGTCACTGTGCATCAGTGCTAGATGTCTTTGGGGCTAGGAACAAGAATTTACTCTCTGGCCTGTTTCTGTGGTTTCATCCCTGATGATACTGCTCATGAGGACTGCAGCTGAGCAAATGGGAGAAAGATCTTCTCAGCAAATGTGAAAGTGGCAACGATTGAGGAGTGGTGGGAGCTGGCGTCCGGGTTTGTCTGGCTTCCCCATCAGGGACATGATTTGGAATCTTCTGTGACTTGAAGAAATTCCCAGTCTGATTTTCAGTATGGCTGTTTTTTTCCTGTCCTACAGAAATACGGGAAATGAAGAATGTGTGAGTGCACAGTTTATTTCAATGAAGCCCTGCAATGTTTCTAGGTCTGGTCATTTGCTTTAATATAGACAGACCTTAGTCAGGGCTGACTTGAATAGGAGCCTGGAACTGAACTGGCAGCAGGGACCCTGCTTTGTCACTGAGCTGCCAAAGGTGTGAGCTGCACCCTGCCCCATGCCAGGGCACTGTGCAGCTCTCGCAGTACCTGGGACACAGTCCAGGAGCCCCTTGTCCACAGTGTTGTTTCCATGTAGTAAATAGCAGCTTTCTGGGAAGGTTTGTGCTGGGTTTCCCTCTCAGAGCTGAGTGATACTTTGACTTCAGCAGCAGAGCTCTGACTGCCCAGTGTTCTCAGAATAATCCTGCGCTGGCATGTCCGGACTCTTTCATACCCAAACCAAACAGAGATAATGCTCTGTGACAACATTCTTCAGCAGGTTGATGTTCATGCTGTTAAGCAATGCAGAAATGGAGGGTGTAATAATACTGGGGTCAACATCTTGCTGTCCATTCAGGCATTGTGTTCAAGAGTTGTGGGGTTAGCAGCCAACACAGGTTGCTTCATGGCAAGCTGAGCTGGTGAAGGGGAAGTTTGGGTCACCTTCTTCCAAGTTGGCAGGAGTTGCTGCTGCTTTACTGCCCAGCAGGAACATGGACTTCTGTGCCAGGAGAAAAGTGACTGCTCTTCCAGCCTTGGTGATTTCAGTCCCAAGTATGGCAGTTATTCCAGATGACTGTGGGTTTGGTATTATTTGATCCATGTTAGGACTCAAAGAAGTGCAAAGACCCTTGGAAATCTCTTTGAAAAGAGAAGTTACAGAATCACATATAGCAACACAGTGAAAGAATTATGTCTGCACTGAATGTACGCACACATTCTGCTGGGATCAGCCAGAACCCTGCTAATGCCCTTACTCCTCACTTAATGGGGAACTGGCAAGCTGGGTGCCCAGGGAATCCTATGACAAATTTAATATTTTGTCTCTACTAATTACCCTTTCTACCTCATGCATAAGCATATCATACTCTTCTTTAAAAATGGTTAGGACTCTTGCCTTTCAGTAGACAATTTCTATCATTAGCTGGTGTATTCTTTCTGTTGCCAGACCATGGTGATTTCATGGCACCTTTGTAGCTGTTGATGTGGCATCTTCAACATGCATGTGTTACTCCCTCTGTAATGCGTGTGTCTTGGTGGTGTTTTAGGGTGTGATGGTATTTGTGCCCTGTTGTGCTTTGGGCTTGGCAAGGAGCCAGCCTCCTCTCCCCTTTCCAGCACACGGGTGCCCTGTTCCCACTGATGGGATGTTATTTGCAGTATCTTTGGAGTTTATGTTCATGTCTCTGGAGTTTGCTGACAGTCTTGTATGGAGCAGAAAACGTGGGCAGCAGGGCCAGGTTGATATCTCAGCTTCCGTCTCCCTCAGGTGCCTCTGAGGGCAGCAGCACCAGGAGCAGACCTGAGCTATGCTGGTGCCAACATGCAGGGAAGACTCTTGCAATCACTCATACAATGTCATGCAGCTCTCACTTTCTCATCCAAAAATTGGGAGCCCTGCAGTAGTGGAGAAATTGCAGCATTGTAAACCAAGGCATTGTGGGTCAGCTTGCTCTGGGGCGAGCATGGGCCAGGTAGGCATCAGCACTGGCTCTGGCCATGGGCTGCACTTAGGTGGCTGCAAACGTGGAAAGCTTCTTTGTGGTGCTGGAACACCTTGCGGGAGCCACGGGGGACCCTGCATGCTTTTGTGTGGGGTAGTCAGTTTGTATGCAGGGCTTTTTCTTTTAATGGAAGCCTGGAGGGAGAAGGAGTTAATGGGGACAAGGGCAAGGGAAGAAGATAACTGGATCCGAGTTGGGGCTACTGGCTGATATTTTTGCAACAGTCTTCTGTTACCCAGCGTGAGCCCATGGGGATTAGCTGGGCAGACTCTCAGGCTCCTTCCGTACTGAGGGCCCGCCTGCCCTCTGCACAGCAGTAGAGCCTTTTTCCACAGACTTTCAAAATCCAGTGCACTTGGGGAATTTTTATTGAGAGACTTTATGGTGCTTATTTCTTTAGCAGAGAAATTTTGTTTGCCCCTAGTTATTTACCCTAGCAAAAGGGTAAACAGCAAGGTTGCTGCTTCCTGAGAGTGCAGTGGTGCTAAATTCCTCATGCACATTGCTGTAGTGCCTGCATCCCAGAGCTTGCTGGATCACACCTGCCCCTTCCAAGTGTTGGCAGGTTGGGTTGTTGTCACTGCTCAAGGAGCTGGAGCTTTGCTGTGACCTGCCCCTTATATCAAGCAAAGGATCTGCCCCCAGGTCTGTAGTGTGGTTATCTGCTGTGATCTCTGTGTGATTAGGAAGAAATTCTTTGCTTGGGCAGAAATTGTTCCCTGTGAGGGTGATGAGGCCCTGGCACAGGTCACCAAGAGAAGCTCTGGCTGCCCCTGGATCCCTGGAAGTGTCCAAGGCCAGGCTGGATGGAGCTCGGCGCAACCTGGTCTAATGGGAGGTGTCCCTGCCCATGGCAGGGGGTGGAATGAGATAGTCTTTAAGGTCTCTTCCCACCCAAACCATTCTGGGATTCTGTGAGACTGACTTGGCTGCTGGCAAGGGCAAAGAGGGGGCTGCTGGCAGTGCTGCTTGCCTGTATTATTGTTGTATGGGTGAACTGTCATTAGCAGCACCTGTGGGGCAATACTGCAAAAAGCCATTGCACATGTCCTCCCTTCTCTGGGTAGGTGTCTTTGATGGAGGTGTGGAATGTTGTGCCTGACTAGGACTGGTCTTAAGCTGTGGTGGCAGTGCTGGTGAGCTGGGCTTCTGTGGGAAACTGCTGGGGCACAAGCAGCTGGACCATCTGTTTAAACTGTTGCTTAATATCGGCAGATTTACTGCAAACCTTCAGCTTTCTGGGAACAAAACAATCTCTTCAGTCTCAAAGTTTGTTACTTCATATGGTACCCTGGTCTGCTCCTTTTCTGTCAGATGGCAGTGTTTGTTCCCTGGATCCTGATGATGGGAGCGCTCTGTATTCAAAGCAGTGCAGTCTAAAGTTTGTTCTAAAAAATCCATTTTATTTATGATTTTAGAGTAAATACTGAAAGATAAAAGGAGATTCTTAATGGTGATGCTCTCCTTTGAGTGAATGAATGAGAAATGGTCTCTTGCTTTAGCCTTTCAGATAAGCTTCTGTGAAAAAGTGCAAAGAGAGAAAACTATGCCTTTTTTTATCATCATCCTTCCTTTTTAATCAATATTGGTACTGAGAATTTGCTTTTTCTTTCCAACTAGCTACATACAGTAGTCCAATCCTGAGAGAGCCACCATTTCTCACAGTGCTAGTGCAGCAAGAGCTCAGTTAAGACTTCCTGAAAGGTCACCAATTGTTGAGGTGCGTGTGTGCCTTCTGCTTTGCCTGTGACATGAGAGTAGCATGGTGTGGATGTACAGATGCAGTCCCTGTGGCTGGAGTGGCTGGAGCTGCCTACTGAACAGCTATCAAACACCAGCTGTTTCAATGGGCATTTGGTTTGTGTTTGTTAAAGCTCCTGCTGAGTGAAGGCCAGGTGTGTTTACATGGTGGTGAGAGTATCCATGCTCAGTTTACAGGTGAATAATCCAAAGCATGGACACTGAATCCTCTCATGGGTCCCTTCTGGTCCTGCCCCTTTGTAAGGGGTGACAGCAGGCAAAGAGCGTGGAGATGTTATTCCCACAGGTAGCTGAGCAGCCCATGGGACTCAGGGAGCTCTGGAGGGTGCACCTCTAGTTTCTTGGTTTCTGTCATTTCCTTAGGCTGTGCGTTGCTTAGACACTGAGTCAAATCCCTGCTGCACTAAGGTGGGAGCTTATTAGGAGCCAAGGCTCTGCATGGGATTTTTTCAGTTTTTGGTTTACTTTTTAAATCTGAATTGTAGAAGTCTTGTGCCTTTGCATTTCTTTCAATTTATATAGGGATTTTTTATTTTTGCTCAGTATGGAGATTTGTTGCAGCAATTCTAATATCTGAAGAGATAATTGTTAATGTTTTTTAAACAGTTGGTGTCTTTGGGTTTTATCTAGTATGTTTTGTGACTGCAGTTCAGAGACATTTCTTCTGTGATACTGTATATAGAAAATCCTTTGTTGTCCATTCCTTTTCACACACTGTTATTTTTCTGTCTTGGAAAAGCTGAGAGCAACCTATGCTTCAGTGTTCCAGCACAGAGTGAGCCTGTGTGCCAGAATTACTCCCCTAGGACAGAGTTGGAAAGTACCTATTTATTTTTTAATAGCTTTCTATTAGCTCAGGATATACAGATATTTAGGAAACTTGGTGTTTGGAGCAGGAATTTCAAACCTCTTATGAAAGCTAGAGCTGTGTGGCAGAAATTGAGGTAGATTTATAGACCTTTCTGGTGAATACCGGAGAGGACATTGGCTGAGGTGTGAAAAGAGGTGGAAGGGAAGTGTCTGCCCCAGGGAGCCGTGGCCTGAAGGTGTCTGGATGAGGAGAAATGGCCTGTGGGCACAAGGGAGCAGTCACTGCTGGTGACTGTGTGATGGAGCTGTGTTAATGGCACTGCAGGTGAGACTGAGTTAGAGATGGGACTTGCTGGGAAGAGCTGGCACCCAATGGTTCATATGAACTATGGCAGCCCAAGAAGGTTGATTAATATTTATTAAGGACAATGGCTTGCTTTTGTGTCAGACTTTCTGCCAACTCACAGTTGCCTGGTATGTTAAGACTGTAAATGCTTCTGCAGGAGTTTAGTTACTTCCCCAGCAGTGCTTTTCAGCTGAAGCTGGGATCTTCTGTCAGGGATCGAGTGTTAGAAGGGTTGAAGTCTGCTACAAAACAAAAAATCTTGACTAGAAGATATTTCACAGAAAAAAAGGAAATAAAAAGGGCTTTATCATCAGAGGGTTTTGCAATATAATGAGGTTTTCCAGAGCTCAGCAGCTGGGTCTAATTGGTAGGTAGCCCCTGCAGCAAACTGGTGATGATTGGGATCTTAGGGAAGGGAATTTGTTGTTATGCCTTTGCAAGAGTCAAGGGGTTCCAAGGCTGCTGCGGGCTGAGGACTGATAACCAGCAAATCCTTTCTGCCCAGCCCTGTTCACTATGTTGGCTGTCTGGAAGTGTAGGAAAACATGGGAGCTGCTTTGCTGGTGGTAGCACAGCTGCTGGCAGAGCGTGGCCGGGCTGCTGCCGAAGGGCTTCCAGAGAGTAGGTGACAAAAATCCCTCCAGCATCACTGTGGCTTTCTGACCTTGACTGTTTTGGAGTGAAAATAGGCGCTTCTAGCTCTGGAATCTTCAGTGCACTTTGTCCTGCAAGCAGTGATGTGCTGGTGATTTCTCACCCACCGTGCTGTGAGCTTCCTGCACAGCGGGTAAGGCTGTAAAATGCTTCCATTAAAATCACTTTGCTGACTGCTACACCTGGAGGCAGGAATGCAGGTAGGTCAGACCCAGGAGGCTGAAAGGCATTAAGAAAAAGCCTTAAACCAATACTTCAGCACCTCTTTGCCAATGCATCACAGTTTGCCTTAAAAATGCAGAAGGTACACAAGAATAGTTGAAAATACAGGGTTGTGCCCACGATGCTCTTGCTGCTGGGGAGTTCTATGCTGTGGGAAGGGCACTGTGCATCAGCCCAGAGAGCTGCTGAGAGGTGCCCCTGGCTTGTTTCCCCTTTAGATTTTAACCACATAAATAAAGAAGTGGGCTACTAAAAAAGCACTCAAGAAGATTACTTTGACAGAACAAACCCCATTTGTTCCTGGCAGAAGTGGTTTACAGCAAAGAGAGACTTTGATGTTGAGTATTTTCAATTAAAAATACTGCTAACTGCTAAATAGTGACAGTGTGTTTGCTTTAATTACCCCCAGAGTATATTTTAATTGTAGTGTTAAAGTCCTGGGAGTGTATTTGCTGATTTTGTGCATGTTCCTTGCAAATGTCACATCTATTTTGAAGGATGGGATGACAGGAGCATGAATGCCTTTACCCATTTAACAGCTTTTTGTTTTGTATGCAGTTTCTGTAGGTTGTGCTTACCAGCAATTAATGAGAATGATGGGAGCTCTTGGGTGTTAATTAATTTTTTCAAGTCCTTGGTCAGCACTCAGTAATTGTTGATGATGAAACTTGCGCCACTTACCATGGGCAGGAGTAGTCTGGCTGGACCTGGCACATGCTTGCACATACCTGTTGTCTTCTCCCATCAAGTGATGGTTTCTACTGTGCATCCACTTCTTTTCTTCCAGAAAAACATCTTCAATTTGAAGGTGGGGGTTATTTTGTGCTGAGAAAAAAAGGCAGTTGCTGTTCTCCATGCTGGAAGATCAAAGATTTTACTGGAGAGAGATGCTTTGCAGATCCTCTGCTTTTTGTAAATGAAAGGAATGTAACACAGGTGTCTGAATTTCTCTTGTAAGCCATTGAGAAGTGGCAGGATTTGATCCCCAGTGCTCTACAACCCTTTCATGGGAAAATAGCAGTAAGTCTCAGTTCAGGATGGCAGCTTTGCCTTGGTGAATAATTTGGCAAAACTGTGCTGTCAGGTGAGACATGAGATGTGTTGGTGTTCTGTTAACCTGAATTTGGGAGACCCTGACAGTAAGCAGTCAGTGTATTAATAAACTGTGAAATGAGGGGGAAAATATACAATGGAACTGTCTTCCTGCTGGTGTGAGGAGAGCAGCTTTTAGCTTGCAGCTTCTGCTGTGCATGGGATGCAGCTCTGTGGAGCAGCAGGATGCAGCACTGAACTCTCCGTGGCTCAGGTCCCTGTCCTGTGGCATTCCTTGCCCAGGCAACAGCTCAAGCCATTCTCTGTTTTCGTGTGTTGGGCTCCTGCCTGTGCCCAGCTCTGCCTTGTCTGTGGGGGGATGGCTGTTCCCAGGGGTAGTTCCTTCCCGTTTATGTTTTACTGGCAAGTCCGTATAAAGAAAATTAAAGGGTTAGGGACTCTTTTTTTCTGTTTCTATCTGGTTTGCAGACGTCAAAACTGTTAGAAATGCATTTCCTAGGCTTTGATGTGAATATCCCTTCCCTATGTAATTTAATTTCTCCTCCTAAGAAGTTGTATATTTTTAAAGGAACACCAAGAACACATGAACAAGTGCATTTTCATAGGCCTGCTCTTCCAGTGCTTTGGCTACTTTTTAGGAAAAAATCTGGGCACGTGTGCAGTGACACTTCAAGGAGTGACAGCTGTTGTATTTCCATGGCAGCAAGGGCTGGGCTTATCTTAGGCTTCCCTTCAGCTTTTTTCTCTGGTTTTGTTTTGATAATGAATCAACTTTGTGTCACTTTTTGTGCTCTGGCATACCCACTTGCTAATGTTTCTGACCCAGGTATTGTACCCATGGTGTTGGTACAAAGTGCCATTTAAGGGACATGTGAGACCTAAACATGATAAAACATTATGTTTTATTGTTAAGTAACGAAAGTGAGTGCAGAATACAGCTCACATCCATGCTGTACTTGGCAGGCTGTATTTGAGGGTTCAGTGGGTGATGGATGTGTTGTTTGAGAGTATTTGGAATAAAAGAGGAGGGTAGCCTGCTCCCAGGAAAATAGAGCAGGGTAAAGGAAAGGGCCTTGGCACAAGAATGGCTAGATGTTGGTCAGGTGCCTCTTCCTAGGGCTGCCTTTGGCAGGGCTGTGGTCAGGGGTTGGCACTGAGCTCGCAGGGGGTTCTGCTCCAGAGCAGGCATGGATTCACATCTCTGGCCCTTCTGCTGAGAAGAAACCAGGACTCCTTTAGTTAAATAGCTTCTTTCTCTTGATGTTCAGAGGTGTCAGGAGTAACAGGAATATATATATATTTAGGGAAAACAGCATTTTGCAATATTACATGGTTGGTTTGTGGATGTCACAGGGACTGAAGCTGCTAGCTAGCTGGAGGCAAAGCCTGAACAGTCTCTGTTGGATGTCTCATGTTAAAAGGACCACCTGAAAATTAGAATCAGTTCGTTGCAGATGTGTCTCGGATTTTCTCAAGCAGCAGCAGAATAAAGCTGATGTGATTAATACCAGCATTTGTCCATAAATTCAAAATTTGAATTATTTTCTGTGATTTGTAGCTCTTCTTGTTCAAACTCTGTTTCCCTGTCCAAACACATTTGAAGCAAACAGTTTCAGTAGAGAGAGGATGACCAGAAGTGGCTGTGACTTGCACAAGTAAATGTTACTCCTGACAGGCACTGGTTGCTTCTTGTGAGATGTTCAAAAGAAAGGAATAAAAATTTGAATGGATCTTCAACTCCAGGCAGGTTTTGTACTCCTGCCCCTCCCAGGAGTGCAAAATCCTGATTACACCAGGAAGAGGAGAATGGCAGTTTGATCCTTCATGGATTTATTGGTC
Organism: Lichenostomus cassidix; assembly: GCF_008360975.1. NCBI lineage: Eukaryota > Metazoa > Chordata > Aves > Passeriformes > Meliphagidae > Lichenostomus > Lichenostomus cassidix. The sequence continues at coordinate 9,643,628 of NC_139498.1, forward strand.
ACGGGACTTGTAGGTAAATACAAATTCAGGAACAGCATATGAACATAGCATTCGTATCATTTCTAGCAAGTTTTGCTCTGCTGGAGAGGGAAGCCCTGGGAATTACCAGCCGGAGGGAGCTGTAACTCCAGAACCGTTTTGTTTCTCCAGGAATGCTGAACCCTTTCACCTCTGAGCAGTTGGGGTTATGGGTGCTGAGTAGTAGCACTGCACTTCCCCTTGCCATACCTGCTGCCCTGGGTTCTCTCAAAGGTCATGGGAATCAAAGGGACATCCTGGCCAGTTCAGGACAGTCTGGGAATGGGTGGTTGTGTTTGTGCAGTTCACCAAAACCAAACTGAGTATGTTTTTCACACTGAGCAGTTCATGTAGCAGTGAGCTTCCAGGCTCATAGGCTGTGTGATCCCTGAGTGCTCCAGTGCCCAGGGCAGACCAGCATTAGGGAAATTCAAGGGGGAAAACAAGTCTTAAAAGAATGGCAAAGTGAAAGATTTTGCAGAGGCAGCTAGTTTGGTGGGTTATGGCTTTCGGTCTGCATCCGATTTGATGCCTTGGTTCAGGGTGATGGAAAAATTGCAGCATTGCTGAAGGAGGCAGTGGTGCCTTTCTCACCCTTCCTGTGAGAACAGCAGGCACAAGGGTGGTCGAGGCAGCAGTGTGGGTTAAAACTAACCAGGGAAAAAAGGCAGGGTTGAGCACCTGTGTGAGAAGACAGGGCTGCTGTTTGTGGGGTACCCCTGGAGTGAAGTGACTTGGAGATCCTGCTGTGCTGGTTCTCTGTGATGGCAGGTCTCCCTTCAGTGTGACATTACAGCAAGAAACCAGTCCTATGGTCAGGGCCTGTAAATAGTGCTGCAAGATAAATGCAAAGTATTAAAAAGCACATATTTTTTAGTTATGAAAACTCTAGCAATAAAAAGGCATCAGGAGTTCCTGCACTGTGGAGAGGGTTTGTGTGTCCTTCGAGGGAGCAGAATGCTTTGAGCTGGGTGGTGGAAGGAGACCAGAGCTCTCCAGAGAAGTTTCATCTCCCTACTGCGATCCATGTGCTGGAGCCAAGCTCTGTAGAGGCTTGGGTTTGTCCTGGCTGGGAACACTGGGGTTTTACTCGTCTGGAGCCACACAGAAAAGGAAAACCACAAAACCCTCAGCTTCCTTCTCTGCAGGTAACATGATTGCAGCTCCTCATTCCTCTACTCTCATTTTCTGCACAGTGCTTGCTTACATTAGGAATGGCTGTATTAAAGTTTTTATTTAAAAATTTGTATGTCTTTTTAGATCTGTTCTCTCTTCACTGACAAGGTGCATGGTCTTTATTTCAAGTTGCATCAGGTGATGTACCAAAGCCACAGTCTGTTGTTCACTGCTGCAGGGGTGTCTTGCTGCAGATCCCTTGGCTGTTGGTTTAGAGTCAGAGTTGCTGTGTAGTTCTTCCTTCAGGAAGAAGTTTAGATGTTGTAACACTTCAATCAGTATCTTTGCTAACAAGAAAGTGAAGATTTCTGTTACATAACTAAATATTCACAGTGCTGTTGAGAACAGCCAGCTGTTGGCTGTTGGAGGTAGTTTCAGCAATCTGCCAAGCTCCTGAAGGCAGCAGCCCTGTGCCCATATCCCTGGTTGACTCCAGCCTTCAGCTGAGGTGTGGAAGGGGTTTGGTACCTGCTGCCTTCACTCCTTCCAGCACAGCAGCAGCTCATTCCTGGCATTCTGAGTGTTTTGTCACTTGAAGGACAGTGTTGGGCAAGAGTGCCATCACTGTGTGTCTTTCTGAAGAGGGTTTGATGCTGCCAAGCTATTAAAGTTGCAAATTCTGTTGGAAACATCAGTCATTAGACAATGCCTGACATGTGTCGGCAGTGGGAATCAGGGGCTCCTTCCTGTGCTTGTCCTACTACGGGGTATTGCTAATTCTTACTGAATGTCTCACAAGACAGTACAAAGCCAGAATTTTTATGAGTGCACAAGATACATTTTTTTCTTTTTGTAAGAAAAACATCAGCCCAAAGGCTGATGTTCACAGAGCTGTGTTGTGATGTTTAGCAAAGCCTCTGAGTGTTCATTAAGTTCTTTTGGTGTTGAGAAATAACTGGATTTAGAGCTGCCTTTGGGTGTTTCTGCTGCATTTCAGCATGAGGAAAGGTTTGAACAAAGTAATGGAAGTGAACCAAAGCTCATTTAAGTATGTTTAAGGCTTTTTTGCCTTTTTTTTTTAATTCCTTGCTGTGTGAATTTTCCTTCATTTTTCCCTCTTCAGTTCCTTGGAAAGCAAAGTAATTCAAGTGCTGGGAGATGAGCTGTGGCATGGCAGCAGAGCCCTGCTGGCTATAGTGCAGGTGTGCTGGGCAAACCCTGGTGCTGGGTTGTGTACATCCATTGTGGCATCGAGGATCTGCTGTCCTGCAGACAGGGAGTGAATCCAGTGGGAGCACCCAGACCTGTTGTGTGGCCATGGGAAGGTCTGTGCTGCTGCTGCACTGTATGGAATTGCAGAAATTCAAGACACTCGGGTTGTGTCTCAAATGCAATTGCCAGGGCAGGTTCTGTGTGACAAGGGGAGAGGGTGGGTGATGACAGGGCATTGGGCACAGGTGACAGGTCCTGTCTATTCTGAGAGCCTGCACATAGCTGAGCTGCTGGGTTGGGCTTTTGTTGTTCCACCTGACTTTGAGTCTGAGGGCACCAATCAAGTGTTGGGTTGAGTTGTGAGCTCTTGCCAGCCTGGCATGATGGGGTCTGGTGCTCACAAGGTGATGAGAGGATGGGATATGATTGGGGAAGTGAAACCCAGCCACAGTTATTAATTATTATACAGAGATACCCTGGCTGACTGAGTAGAGCCCTGAGCTAGAAGTGGTTGGAGGATGAAAAAATGTCTGAAGGAAGGATGTTTTGGCTTTGGTTATTGCTCTTTTCATTGGCATCTCAGGGCTGTGGTGGAGGGCAAGATGTTGTGCTGGATGAACTGCTGCAGCTGTTCTTATGCTCTTTGTCTTTGGATCTATCCCTTACCTCTGGAATTGGAGCATCTTTTTCTGAAATCCAGATTGGAGAAGTACAAAAATAGATCAGATGAATCCGTCTACAGATACCACTTCTAAAGCTTAGCACAAAATTGCCTTGGATTTAGTGTCTAAAAGTTCTCCAACTGAGTGCTTTCAAAGACCACTTAAAGCTTTATATACCCTGTAGATTCGAGATTTGATTTCTTGCTTAAGCAACTGTACACACCTCCATTATAATTCAGAAGAACTAAGCAAAAATGCCTGTTGGAACCATGTGTTCCTAAGATCCAGATCAAAATCTTTCCCAGTGTAACAGTGCAGGAAGAACCTTGAAGGTGAGACCAGATTTTCAGAAAGGCTCAGCTCCTTTCTAAGTCTTTACAGACAGTGGTCAGATGTTTGGGAGAACAGCACATATGGGCACTCACAAGCAAGAGACCAGTTCGTGTGAAGCAGATCCAAACTTGAAAAATTGGCTTGGTGTATTTTTAGCTACTCATAGATGTCAGGCTGGTAGTATTTGAAAAAAAAAAAACCCTATATATCACCAAGTTTTGGATGCAGACATGAAGATCTGCTGTGCTTGTGTTGTGCAAAGGATTATTTCTTGTGGAAATAGTGGTGAAGCGACAAAGCAGCCCAATGCTTGGGTCCAAGCATTATCCCTTCCCAGAGCCTGTTAAAAGTCTGCTCCAGTATGAGACTCCTCACTGTAGTACAAGTTGTTTCCAACATTTCATTTGTGCGTATGAGTACAGCTTGACAGATGCGCTTTCTCTGTTCATTCTTTCTAGTTATTGAACTAGTCAGTGACAGGCAACATGTAACTTTTCTTATTCCCCTGACTTTGGAGGATTTCTGAGATGTTCTCTTCTGTCCAGTTTGACTGGTTATTGCTTCAAAATATTTGATCCATTTTCTTAAATATGTGTGTGTGGCTTAAGTCTCAAATGAGGTGACAGCATTGCAGCGGTGGCAATGTGTATGCTCTGCTCTCATGGCAAGGAGGGAGTGCTGCAGTGGTGCCATCCTTAGATGCTCCTTAGGCTGAGTCTTGGCTGGGCCCATGGTGCTGGTATTGCCTTGTCCTCTGTGTGTGGATGTGGCACTTGGGGACATGGGCAAGTGGGATACTTGGCAGTGCTGGGTAAAGTGCCATGATCTTTGAGATCTTTTTCAACCTAAACAAGTCTGTGATTCTATGATTTTGATTTCTCTGGGCCTCTGCTCAGGGACAATGCTTTGTCCTGTCCTGCCTGCAGTGCTGTTTGACTTCCGTCAGAGCAGCTGACCTGGCTTTACTCCCTGGTAGAGCTTTGGTACCTGTACAGGTCACACAGAGGCTACAGGTGCTTGTTTTAAGGGGAGATGGGAATGTGAGAGTGCCCTGGGAGCAAGCTCTTTCAGGGTTGTGTTGCCAAACTGATCCTGTGCCAAAACCACTTGCAGAAAAGCAGCACTTTGTGGGGCGGTGTCCTCCACAAAGGTGATAGCAGGCTCCAAAAATGCCCATTTAGTTTAACAGGCTCAATAGGGAGAGACAAAAATGAAGCCTCTTGTGCCATGGGGATGTCAAGAAAAATGTTCTGCAGTGGTGGAAGGAACTGGGAGAGAGAAGGCAGGGATGGAGAGACTGAAGTTCTTTTCCCAGCTTGTTTCTTCCTGAAAGACGGTGAATGACAACCTGGTGTGCCAAGGGCTGAACACCCCCCTGTGACACTCTTGGGAGCAAAGCAGGAGAGGGAGATGTGTGCAGGAAAAGGAGTCAGATGTTCCCTAATTTCTGTTGGCTTTCTGAGAAACTTCTTGATTAAATGTGTCTAAGTTTGCTCTGCTGAGACATCAGTGACCTGTGGACCTTTTTCTGTGAGAGAGTTCTCAGCAATTGCACTTAGGAGATCACAAGCTGATGTGTCAGGAGATGTCTTCTGGCTTGATGGCCAAGGACTTACCTTGATCTTCTCAAAAGACATTTGGACAGCAACTCTTTACTCTCAATGCTGTTTCTTGCTTTCAGCAGGATTCACTTGTAGTCTGTTTTGTCTTCAGAATTAAAGAACCCAATATACTACTGCTAAGGTAGATAGAATTGATTGTTCCCTCCAAAAGAATTATGCCTGAAAATGGAACCATGTCCTCTGGTTCCTATCCTTCCCAATCCATGAAGTTGAGTGAGGCAAGGTTTAGGTTGGATATCAGGAAAAGGCTCTTCCTTCAGAGGCTGCTGGGCACTGATCAGGCTCCCCAGGGAATGGTCATGGCCCCAAGGCTGCCAGAGCTCCAGGAGCATTTGGAGAATGCTCTCAGGGATGCATGAGGTGGGGTTGTTGGGGTTTCCTGAGCAGGGCCAGGAGTTGGACTTAATGATCCTGATGGGTCCCTTTCAACTCAACTTATTCTATGATTGTGTGACTGTAGGATTCGGTCTGTGTCTGGGTCCAAGGTGTTTATCAGAGCTGGTGGGATATAGGCTGTGATTGATGTTGCCACTTTGCTGGCCTAAGGTATCTAGAGGGATGATGGAAACATGATTGTTGCTTTATCCAGAGAAACGAAATCCTTTCCATTGACCTTAAGCAAAGGCCTCAAGGGCAGATTTTTTCCCTTGCTTTTAGTCTGAGTACAGGCTCCTAAAATTAAACAGAAATAAAATCAGCCAAACCCCCTCCCCAGTCCTCCTTCCTGTAGTACATTTTATAATTGTTGCTGTGCTGTTTCATAAGGAGAAAGTACCTGGCATGGCCCTTTGCATAATTTGTTATTGTTGTTCATTAGGAGAGGCTCCAGGTGTCGCACAATAAATTTCCCAGGGCAGTGTCACCCTTTGTTTCTGACAGCTGCTCCCCGACACGCTTGGCAGGGTTATGCGGTGGATGCCTCAGGCACAGGTTGCAGGAATATTTTGGGTAAAGCAAAGTACTGCTGTGAGAGCAGACTCAGACTCCTGGTCTGGCAGCATCTCCCGTGTGGGCAGCTGGGCCCTCCAGGTCCTCTCCAGCAGTGTTTCACCAGGCTTGGCCCTGGACTGGGATTGTGAGCCATGTGTTAAATGTTAAGCTGCTCTCCAGCTAGAAATTGCCTGAACCCCAGTTTGGGTTGGAAGCTGCTGTCTGACCTGAGTGCTTCACTCTCTTCTGGGCAGGGAACTTTTACCCTATTCATACAAATGGTGTTTCCATGCAGGGTAGCATGAGGGATAATATTAAAGGTTAACAGCGGGTTTTCCAAAGTCCAGAGACTTCTCACATTTTGCTTCTGGGAGTTTCCAGTCTGAGGAAACTAATCTTAATCCGATTGCAATTTCTTGCACTCTTAGATTAACCTACTTTACCAGGTGTTGTGGTAGAGGTATTTATAGATGCTGGAAATGCTGTTGGATGTAGCCTGGATCCTGCATTGCCAGTCATGGAAGTGCATGTTGGTGCAGCTGTGAGCCACCTCCCAGCCCCAAATAATGCAGATGTCTTGCTAAAATACCGCTTAATACAATTGCTTTGCCATGAAGTGGTTTCATGAAGGCAGAGGCCAGTAATCCTTCTAGAGCCCTGGCTGCTCTAGGCTTAGGTGTTTTATGCTCTTTAGTTGGAAGCACACTTGGGGTTGTGGGTGAATTATGGATAAGTCCTCATTCTAATGAGGTGACTCCTAAAAATGGGCATACTTAGCTTACTCCTGCAGTGCAAAATCATCATTTCAGATTTGAATGCTGGCTCTTGGATTATACTAAATTAAAGGTTTCATTAAAGGACTAAAAATGTCAGTAACAGACACACCAAAAAGATTTGTGCCCTTTAAAGTGAATTTCCATAGTTGCAGCTCTTAAAATGAGTAAGTCAAACCCCAGGCCTCTTCTTTCTCCACACTCCTCAAATAGAATGCATGATATGCTGAAGTTCTTCAGGTTTTGTTTCAAAATTTGACTAGATTTTTCTTGAAAAATAGTTTCTCTTGAGGGTAAGACTGGAAACCTACTTTAGGCTCAAATTAGTTGTGCTGGTATTGGGGTAGATCCATGAACAAGACTGGAAGGGAAGGAGATAAAACTGCGAGGTGGTAGGTTGGAAGGGTCTGTGGGCAGACAGAACTGTGCTAGCAGCAGCAGAAATAACCAGCTGGAAATGCTGGGAGTGTTCAGGATGTCAGCAACTGCAGGGCTGCAGCTCTGAACACAGGTAAATGTTCTTTGCTGTCTCTACATCAAAGCAGGCATTTTGTTAGCAGACAAGATACAGCAGTTTGGTTATTTAAAGCTGTTGGAAGAGCAGAGATCTGTGTCTTTTTTTTTTTGTTTTCTGTCTCATGGTAGAGTTTGTAGTAGCATTGCTTGGAATTACATTGGAAGAAATCAGAACTGATACTTGTCTATTAAGAAAATGACCTCAAGCATTCAGCTCTGTTTTCAAATGGAAGTAAATAATCCATTCCTCTGCATTTTCTCTTTTTGTTGATGTGTTTTAATTTTACAAGGGAGAGGTAGAAAAGGTTGCACAGTTCATTACAGATCCGTTGGCTGTCCTTCCTGCTGTTTGCTGTCACAGCTTGTGTTCCTGTGGTTGTATCTATTTTTTGCCTGATTATACTAGAGTAAGGAAAGAGAGTGCAGATTTGATTCCTGGTGTATCATTGCTCTGCGAACAGAGAGTGACTTCAGCATCTGACCAGAGAGAATATTTACCTGTGCACTGCGACTCACTTGAACACTGTGACATGTGCTCAGGCTGTGGCAGCAGGAGGTTGATCCTGCAGAGTTGAACCAAGTGGAAAACATTTTGACAGGGATCAATCTGTACCTTGCACGATAGAAACCTTGGAAAAATCCATTAAACTATTGCTATTTTGAAAACGACTGCTTGAAAAGGGAGCATTTTGTTCTGTGTAACCTGAACATGGTCAGCAGTGCTGTTGAGGTGTGGAAATTCTAAGAAGTTAGAATTGTCTTCTCCAATGGGAGATGATTCAGAGGCTTGAAGAAATGGCCAAGGGTATCCTGTACCAGCCACAGTGTGTCCAGCAAGACCAGCAGAGTGACAATCCCCCTGTGCTGGGCACTGCTAAGGCTCCTTGGATCACTCATGACCAGAAGGACATCGAGGGGCTGGAGCTGGGAAAGAGTCTGGAGAACCATGAACGGCTGAGGGAGCTGGGAAAGGAGCTCAGCCTGGAGCAAAGGAGGCTCAGGGGGACCTTGTGGCTCTGCACAACTGCTGACAGGAGGGGGCAGTTGGGGGGACAGGCTGTGCTCCCAGGGAACAGGGACAGGAGGAGAGGGAACAGCCTCAGGCTGGGCAGGGGAGGTTTAGATTAGATATTAAGGAAAAGTTCTTCAGCTGTCAAGCATTGGAAGGGACTGCCCAGGGAGGTGGTGGAGTCCCGTCCCTGGAACTGTGAAAAACATGTGGATGTGGTGCTTGAAGACACAGTTTAGTGGTGCACCTCGGTTGGTCTTGGTGATCTTAGAGGTCTTTCCAGCCTTAATGATTTTGTGATTCTGTAAATGTCTATTTCCTATGTCCTAGGTGAAGTAAATGCCCTAGGTGAAGTAAAAATAGTAGTACACAATTTAACTCTGGAGGAGTACTTCTGGCCTGCATGTGACCTGTTTGACAGCTGTTTCTTGTTGCATGAAGGCTGGTTGGCTGTGGTGGTGGTAAAGGGGCCTCGGAGTGATGAGAACTTAACTGCAGAGCCAAGTGCTTGGATTAATTCTGGTGACGGCTAGCAGCACATAAATAATTCTGTCCTTGGCCTAGCACCCATTCACCAGTGCAGCAAGGAGCAAGTGCTGCTGTGTGCCCAAGTTCTTCTGGAGCTGTTGTGTAGGTGCTTTTCCCAGCGTCCATTTTGGCTGCAGTCTGTGGAATGCCAAGGGGTGTGCATTTGGGGACATAAGGCATCACTCCCAGACCTCAGTTCCATGCACAGGCCTGGTGGTAGAAGGGTGACATCCTTTAAAAATGGTTTTGAGGACATCACCATCATTATCACTTTAAGGCTGGGATGATTTGCAATAAAGATTGCCATCCTTATGAGTAGATTAACAAAGAATCAGCAAGCTATTTTTGGCTGTGTTTTTTCTTCTTGGAGAGCATCCTAACAGGATACAATCCTTCTTAGATTCCCTCAAAACATAAGGTAGTACTTCCCTTGCCACTTCAGCTCGGCCAAAGTCCAGGCCATCCTGCTTTCAAATACAGCCTAGACTTGGTAAAACCATTAGTGTGCAGCTGAACAAACCCAGTAGTCACAACTGGGAAGACCATACATCAAGAAACCTCAGGTCTGGTGTTGAGGATTACCCTAATTTGTGAAAAAGTGATCTGTTCCAAAGTTGGTTTTGTTTTTTTCCAAGTCATTTTCCTCTCCCATAATCTTTACAGTAACAGTTCGCAGAGAAGATGTTATAACAGTTGATTAGAATTATGTGTTAAATTAGCAGAACCTTTAAAAGACAATTTGTGTAAGGTGGATATTTCTGCAGCACATTTTCAGATGGTTTTGGTCATACGCCTTGGTGGTGATGGGCATTAGTGAATTCCAGAAGCACCATAAGCTCCAGGCCTCTTTGTTGTAGTGAGACAGGGTGGTCTGTAATGAACCTGTGCCTAGCAAAATCACAGCAAAACTCCAGCATCCAAAGAGGATCTTTTGCCTCCAGTTAAAATGATGTGTCTGCAAGGAATAGAGACATGGAGTCAAAAGTCTTTATTAGGATGAAACTCAAGACTTGGAATCCACAGCTGAAGCTACAGCTGAAGCTACTGAAGGCTGCTGGGGAGCACAGTTTGCTTTGCTCTCCTCAGACTTTGGCTTCATTTGAGTCTGTTGTTTCAATTACAGTACATGTTTTCATGTGATCTGTGCTGGATGGAAATTCCTGGCATTTCTCAGGATGTTCGTTTTTCCTGGTCACGTTCCTTGTTCATCAGCTGAGCAGAAGCAAACCATCCTGTTTGCTTCCCAGGGGCAGCCTAAGCGTCCTTATTGGTTGGATTTGTAGGAAATCCAGCTCCAGATGGTGGATTGACATAATTGAAACTACCCTTAGAAACCCACTGAGATAGAAATCAATAGACCAACATTTAACTGTGTTAAAAAATGTTGTCCCAGTGTGAAAACAGGAGGAAATTTGGTGTATAAAGTTTACAAATAATAAGAATAGGAGCAGTCTGTGAGGAGATTTTCTGATCAGGGTTTGTAGTTAATAGTATCAATTTTTGTGTTGGGCCAATTTAAGTCCAGTGTTCTCCTTAGCTGTATAAACAATGCTGTGAGAAAGGGAAAATCTTACAACACAATGTTATTGGCTGTGACAGAAAGCTGGAGTTTCAGGCGTGTGAATGAAACAAAGTCGAAGGATAATGGAAGAAATCTCTGGACCCTGTCTGAGGACAGATTTGTGCTGCTATGGTGGGACCAGTGAGCGAGGGGCTGTGTGGCTGTTCTCTGCAGGTTCCTGCCCAGCACCTCCTCGTGTGCCTGTGCAGACCTGGGGGGAACTGATGAACTGGGGGATGTTTCGGGGATAAGGATCACATCCTCCAGACCCTTGGCAGTCACGAACTCCGTGTGGTTTTGCTCTGTGTGAGGGGGGAGATGCCCTCGGGGAAGCAGTCAGAAGAGGTGTGGGAGGTCGTTCAGGCAATGGCATGGTGTTGTGCACTCACAGAATGTCCCTTGAGCTGCAGACCTGCCCTCAGCTGCATGCTTTGCTCAAGGGACAAACATGAGGTATGGAGTGCTTTGCATCGTGCTGGCTGACAATGTCCTTAGTGTCAGCTTGAAATGGATTGTTACAGTGGGAGGGGTGAGGCACAGGCTGCCCAGAGAAGCTGTGGTGGTCTCATCATTCAAGGTTAGGTTGGATGGGGCTTTGATCAACCTGACCTAGTAGAAGGTGTGCCTGCCCATGGCAGGGGTTGGAATGAATTGATCTTTAAGAACATTCCGACCCAAACTATTTCATGATTCTGTGATTCTTTGAAGTGACAGTGAAATGTTACTCTCACCTGTCAGTCTTGGGAACAGTGTGTTGTTGCTCCCTCCGTGCCTGCCTCTCACTGTCTCTGTAGGCTTCCCATTGTCCTGCCTACTTCAGGAGATTTTGGAGTGGCAAAGTCCGAGCAGGCTTATCCTCCTGATAGTGCTGTGTGTATAGATGCAGTCATCTGGCACAACGTGAGGAATTGTTTTGTGTACACGTAAGTAACATAAATAAGATATTCCTCATGCTGCATGGCTCAGTGGAGGGCAGGGATGGAGGTCAGTCAGGATTGAGAGATACCAGGCCATTCTGCTGTGCCTGGAGAGAGGGACCCTGCAGCCCCGACTAGGTGTTTTTCAGAAGACTGATGTGTAATAAACATGTGGAAAAAAGTGTCTTTATAGGAAAAAGGTCAAAAAAAGTTTGGAGAATGCATTTATAAGGTGAAACCTCATGCTGGGAAGTCTGTTTTACAGGCAAGATGGTTAATGGATATTTTGGGCGTTATTTTATTTGCTAAATGCATTATTTCTTTCATTATTTTTTCCCACAAAAAGAAAGCAAACTATGAAGGTTCTACTAAGGTGAAAATACCCCAAAGCAGGCCAACTTTCAGCACCAGCAGTGGCCTTTTCCCATATTCTGGTGGACAGATATATCCTTATACTCTTGACAGGAGCAAGCCAATTGTGGTTTACCTTGTTGCAGTGTGCTCAGGATTTTTAACAAGTACTTTAATATTTGTCTCCTTTTAGTGCTGTAGCCTGCTGCATACTGTGGCATTTCTTTTTGGGTAACACACCCAAAAAGGATCTGTTGTGAATGTTGAGTTCTGTGATGCAGCTACCCTCACCCCAGTTGCACCCAGGCCAGATATCCTTTATTTTGTTCTTCCCCATTAGTGATGAAAGGGCCAGGATCACTGACTGGGACCGTATGGAAGTCTGCTGGTGAATTGTCACCAGAAAATAGGAATGTGTTGTTTGTTTTAGGTGGTTGATGCACAGCATTGGATAATAAATTTCACGCTGTTGGATTTTGTACAGATTTCTTGTGTGGTGTTTATGTGTAACAGATCTGGTGATTTTTAGCAAATGCAATGTGTATGCAGATATTTTTGGATTATTGTATTGCAGTGGGATCAAAACTGAAATTATCTATTAGTGATTTAAAAGTGAAAGATTGATAAAGGAAATAGGTGTCATCTCTCTGGAAATCAACAGGGGAGTGGCTGGAGCCGTGCCGGGGAGCTCCATGTCACATGCTCCTGCAGTGACACCTCAAGGCAGAATGAATGTCCCTGAGCTGTCACTTGGTCCCAGCTGTGCTGGTGTGGGGTGGCAAGTGCTGAGAAGCCTCGGCTGGGCAGGGATGGATGTCTGCTGGCCACAAGCTTTCTTGGGCCTCCCAGGCTACAGTGTGTGTATTGCTTTTGAGGGAATGCGTAATTCTGAGGTTTGTTGGGTTTATCAGGCTGCTTTTAGCTGTATATTGCCATGGTGGTCTTAAAAGTCCTTTTTCTCATAAATGGTTGTATGATTCCGTTAGCAAGGTGAGTCTCTTCTGTGAAGTAGCAAGTGATGGGAAAGATGAAATGCTGTCATGTGCCAGGGAAGTGTAGGTTAGATAGTAGGGAAGATTCCTTCACCTAAAGGGCTGTCAAGCCCTGGCACAGACTTGCCCAGGGCAGAGTCACCATCCGTGGAATGATGTGGATGTGGCACTTGGGGACATGGTTTATTGGTGGCCTTGTCGGTGCTGGTGGAACAGTTGGTCTGTTCCAACCTGAATGAGTCTGCTATTCTCTGATCCTTGTAGTATTTTATGCCCTAAATGGCATATAAATGGCATAGAAATGGCTCTAAATGCTTTAAGCTATTTTCTTCTCCTTGTTTTATGGTCTTGGAGTTACCCAAAACACCTCTTTGCAAGGCAGAGGAATGCTTTTGGCTCTTCCCAGGAGGGTTGTGGGATGGTGGGGAATACAACACCTGTGCTACAGTGCAGGCAAAAAAAGGTAATGTTGGAGGAATCCAGGTGGTGTGCTGACTTAGTGTGGCCATTGCCTCCTGGGATGAGCAGCAGCAAGTGGTTAAGTCATCATGAAGGTAGTGGGAAGCTGAGGCTCCTGGGAGGGTGGGGTGGAAGAAGGCTCATCTCAGGTGTTTTGGTGGGGAGGAATACAGGTTTCCTGTGGGCAAATGGGAACAAGACAGGGTCTTCTGTACCCCAGTGGGAGGCCTGGGAAGGGACAGCTGCCTTTGTGCTCCCTGTTGTTTGAGCATCCTGCTGTTGATTGAGCAGGTCATCTCAACTTCAGTGGAAAATACAGAGCCAGTGGCTGGTGCCGTGACCAGGATCACTCTCACACTACTATTTATTTATTTCATTTTTCCTACTGCTTCCTCAGTTGGCTGCAAAGCTATCTCTCACCTGGTCGCCCCTCAGATGCTCTCTGCTTGGCAGCCCACTTAGCAGAAGGAGTGCACAGATATCCATCCTCCCTCAATCCTTTTGCTGCTAGCCTGAGGATGGTCAGGAATCCCAACAGCTGTCCTGTGCTTGGAGTGTCACATAAAAGACATCCCAAGGCACCCTTTCTGTCTTCAGTGCCATCCCCCCAGGTCTTGTGGTGGCTTGGGCCCCTGTGCCCCCGTGGGTGTGCATGGAGGATGCTCAGCCCTGGGGTGGAGATGCTGTGGCTGCTGGAGCCCTGGCAGGTGATCCAGGTGCTCCAGCTGTCACAGGGGTGCTGTGAATGCCTTGCTTTGGCAGCTGCCTTGGAATGAGCTGGGGAAGACCTTGGTATGAGAGCCGACTCTGTGTCTGCATCCCCGTGTCCTGACACAAGCTGTGATTTGCTAATGTTGTAAAATGCATTTTCCTTTTCTTACAATGTGTTATTTTTTTCTGTTTATTTCCAGATGCTCTCAATATTTTGTGCTGACAAAAAGTTTACTTTATGTTCGTTGTCTCCCAGGTAAACGCAAAGCGCTGAAGTTAAATTTTGCAAATCCACCTTTCAAGTCCACAGCAAGATTTACTCTAAATACTTCTGGAGTTCCTTTCCAAAATCCACACATGTGAGTATAAAGTCAATGGCACAACTAGTGAAACAATTTTGAAATTATTTAGCCAACACCCGGTGTTAGTTAGATGGAGTTTGATTACTCCAGTTATTTGTGGGTTGCTTAAATCTCTCAGTTTGAGTCACTGTAGGTGGTTTTTTTTTCCAGAATTAAAAAAAAAGGTTAAATTGGGATCTTCCTGGTTTACACTGGAGCTAATGCCTTCCAGAATTCATTGATTCAAGATATTGTAGCTGATAATGGTAGATACACCCATAATTAATGTCCAGATTGATTCACTGTTGTTTTCCTATCTCTTTATTCAGCTTATTACTTTTTGTTAGAATTTCTTGTTTCTGTGTTACTTGTGAAAGCCAAAACTGTGATAGAATTGTTTTCAGCACTAAAATAGACAAAGGTTGAGCATTATCATTTTACCAATAGGGAGATGTCAGGGAGTTATGCAGAGATTAGGTCTCAATGAGTTTTCTAGCCAGCTTAGCCTCAGGATATTCCTGTCTCAAGTCTGAGAGCAAGCATGGCACAGAGCTGTTCCTGACACTAGTAAATACCAGGGTACATCAGCACCAAAAAGATCGGCTTTGTATCCTCAGATCCACCAATCTAGCTGGACAGTGCCGTTCTGCAGCTGGTCCCTGTGGCAGATGCAGCAAACATGCAAAAGATGTCCCCCATTTTTCTTCTCCAAGGTCTCAGGAGTTTTGTCAGTGTCAAGTCTCAGAAACTGCACTTGCAGCCTCCCTGCTGCCTGGGCTTTCCGGGGTGTCCCTGTCATAGACTGCTCCTGCTTGGCTCTGCATATCATCGCCTCTCTCCTGGAGCTCAGTGCCTTCTGCTTCCCCAGGACATACCTACTGGGCTCTATTCCTGGGAGCTTCTTTATGCTGGGGATTTTCAAACAAGCCGTTATAGAGTTAGGAGCATGTTTCTGATGAGTTTTTGATGGTAATTACAACATAGAGAAATTTTATAGAGTACTTCTGATGATTCTTCTTAAAATCTTGAGTGACCTTTCCAGCAAATCCTCCTCTTTCCTTGTCTTTCTTTTCCTCTCTGAAATAGAGTATTCTTATTTGTTGTAGAGCTTGCATTTAGATATTCACTTTTTGTGTCTCATCACATCATCAAACCCTTGTAAAGATTTTCTGCAGAATCCCTTCTGGGGCTCTTTGCTCTCTCTGACCTTGTTAGTCCATTAAATGAAGCACTTGGTCTCAGCTAGTGAGTTCTCACCATCAGCCATCTATAGGGATTTGACTTTTCTGTGTTTCTGTGTGGATTTCTGTCTCAGATTTACTGGAAGTCACAGTGGCTCCTGTCTAGCATAGAAGAGCTTTCATTGTTAGTCAGTGACTTCTTAAGTTTCATGTTTGTGCAAGTGATTGTCAACACTGTCCAGGACAGGTGCTGCTTTTTCTCTGTGGGAGTTGCAGTTGTTGGCAGGGATTGGGCCCTGTGTTGGTTAATGGTGTTCCTAGCTCTGGGGGCTTGCAAGTGTTTTGGGTTGGATATGATAGCTGTTCAAATGCCAGAATGGTGATGTGTCTTTGCTAAGGCATTCTTGGGAGACTGCAAGCTGTAGTGGCCATTTCTGTTTGAAAGAGATGGAGGCTGCTAGTTTGGTTGCTTTCTCCAAGGTGAGGCTGGCTGACCTTGGATGCAGCAAATTGTCTTCATGTCCTTTATGTGTCCATAGCAGATGTTGTTCCTCAAAAGCAGTGTTGGCATCTTCCAATTGCACGCTTCCGTTAAGTGTTTTGTCTTGCAGCTGATGTATCTCTGTCTCTTGCCTTCTTCCCTGAGATGCTGGAATGACTTTTTCCTCAGTAGGCTAGAAACCTTTTCTAGACTTTGGATTTGAAGTGGATATTTCAGACCTCCTGGCCCAGATGTGTTCCTGACACAAAGTGTATTTGTGTTCGCCAAGCCACTTCTCCTCAGCCTGGTGGAGTGGAACAGCCCAGGCATCCTCCCGAAATGAGCTGGCTCTACACTGCTGGGAATTGTCCTGGGCAGGCCCTGTTGGTCCAGATGAGTGGGTCTGAAGATACAGAGAGGTTGATTTCTCACATGAAATTTGGGGTTCTGTGGCTTGAATCCACTGATCCAGAGGTGTCCTGCTGCTTCTGCCTGCAGGAGGGCAGAGGGTCCTGTCATTAAATAGGTCTTGCCTGTGCTGAGCTCTGGTTTGGTCATGAGAGGAGGCAGCCAGGGGTGATGTGCAGCTGCCAGATGGGAATTGCCTGTAAGCTGTATTTCACTTGAGTAGAAGTTTTTGTTGGGAAACTGCTCAGGCTGGATTGGATTTTCAGGTAGGAGTGTGATTTCTTACTACATAGGAAGAAAGTAAAGGAGCAAATGCAGCTCCTCATGCTGGTGTGTGTGTGTCAGGAGGGAGGAAACCTCTGTAAAAACTACCCCCTGGAGCAGAAACATGGCTGTTGAGGAAGGGAGGCATGTCATGCCACAGGTGGCCTTCCAAATTTTAGGCTACTGGGCTTCTTCTCAGTGCCAAGGAGCTGTACTTGGATAAAGTGGATGCAGACCCCACCTTCTTACCAAGGTGCATGTTCTTTCTTTTGAGGGTTTGTTTCTCAGTCTGAAAGATCTTCAGGGCTGTTGGAAAAGAAGTTGGGGACTTCAGTCAGCAGGGGTGATGCACACACAGGCTGGACAGGACTAACTGTGGTTTGCTCAGGGAGGTTTCCGGGGTGATCTTTGTGTGATTTCTGACTCCCTCCATTCATGCTAGTTCCTCTGTTTTTATAGCATGTTATCTAGAGGAACAATTTCAAGGCCATGGAATCTCAGTTCCGAAATGTGACATTCATGTGACAGTGCTTCCCAGTTGCCTTGCCTCCTGTGGTGCAGAGACCTTCTGTTTCTGCTGTGCTTCTGCCTGGAGGCTGTTTCCAGAGCTTCACTGTTGTTGTGGGTAGAAGCTTTTTGCTAATACATAGGCTGTGCCCTGGAATACTCTGTCCTGGAGAAAACAGTATAGATTCAATGCTACTGGATGTAGAAAGTTGGTAGATGGGTTTCCAAATCTTCTGCCTGTCCCTGTTTTGTTGTTTCTTTCCCATTTGCAGAGGTTTTGAGCCCTATGTTGCCATTTGGGTCCAGGTGGGGCTTTATCCCTCCAGGCTGTACAAGTGTTCTGCCACTTGTGCACAGGGAGCACAGGAGGTGGGAGCCAGGGCAGGATACAGAAGCCACATGGAGGAATGCAGCATCACATGCAGGAGCAGGAGTTGGTGAGTGGTCAGGACCTCTGAGCTTTGCTGTGCCATTTCCATGAAGGCATTGGATCTGAGAGCTGCTGAGGGCCAAGTGGCAGTGGATGGTATGGCCTTGCTGCTCCTGTCCCATCCCTGTCCAGCCCATGTCACCCTGAGCCCCTGCCTCAGGATATGTTCCTCCTTCACCTTTACTAGTACCAGCTGTGTTGGGTTGTCTTGGAAGAAGTCATCTTTGTCACAGATATTCAGGAAACTAAGCAAGGAGGAGATGGGCAGACACTACAGCTGCTCAGACTGGAGCCAGGGACAGGACTCCTTACATCTCCAGTACCGCTTGGAGTTTGCCATAAACATTTTCTGGATTAGAACATGTGACCTTAAAAGAGGAGACCTACTCAGTGTGACTTTGAATGAGATTAGAAACTGGAGGTATGTTTCTAGTTCTGGAATTTGGGCTGTTGTTGCCTGAAATGTCCCCTTGTGGAGGAGGTGAGGGCTGAGACATCCCTTATTCCAACTAAAAGGCACTGTCAATGGCTTTCATGTGCAGATCATGTGGGGCAGGTGGGCAGAGCCCTGGGATGGTGTGTTGAGCAGCAGGAAGTGAGGCAGGGGTTTGAAAGAAAGGTCCATCCTGGTTCTGTGACTGCATGTGATGGAGGGAGGTGTGTCTTGTTTTGTTCAGCTGGAGCTGCTGCCATCAAATCTTCTCAAGAAGTGCAAAGAGATTTTTGTCTAGGCATGACATGTATCCTGCCTGTCTGTAGGGCATCAAGCACAGTTGTAAACATAATTTTACATGTGACCTGTACAGGTTAAGGCCTGAATGGAGCCTGAAGTACAGACAGTAGTTGGGCAATATAATTCATACTTGAAAGGATGCAATGAGAGGAGATGAGAGAGAAGATGTGTTTTACTGATGGCTGATGCCTGGTCAGAGTCAGTGAGGCTGTGATTATCATGCTGTGCAGGCTGGGGAGCATTCGAGGCTGTGGAGACCTGCCAGGTTAGCCCACGACTCAGTTCAGGCTGAATTTGTCACTTAGACTGGATTAACAGCTGCTAACTTTGTTTTCTCTGCAGCAGACGTTGCAAAGGCTGGAGAACACAAGCCATGGTTAGAGTGAGCTCTTCAAATTCCAACTCATTATACCAACTGGAAAGCATCCCACCTTTTACCTCATCTGTCCTGTGTCCAAGTAGGATTTAGGTCACAAACAAAATTAGATTACTCTGTTATCTGTATGGAAGCTTTACAGAGCTGCTTGCAGCTGGTGGCCTTTGCTGAAAGGAGGTTCAGATCATATTAACAGGAGTGATGTGGTGAGGTGTGACTGTGGCTGTGTACAGCAGGATTTCTGGCTGGGCTGTGCTTCCCATTGCTCTTGAAACCAAGTTGTTCATTTGGTTGTAGATGAGATTTTTGGTTTTCTGGAAAGGCTTGTATTCTTGTGCAGTGATGCCTGGATGTTGACTTAGAGGATTTAGATCCACCTGCTAGGAAATGTGCATGCACAGAGAATGGTCTTTTGGCATCTGGTTCACAACATGTTGCTTCTTGAGTGTTTTGTTTGCTGGCTGGGAAGTCTCTTGACTCTCAGAGGTGCCACGTCTTGAGAACCTGATTACCAGAGCATTGCAGTTTCACCTGGAGAGGTGACAAAGTGAATTGACCTTTCTTAGTGTTCAGACTTGATGTTTGGAGTGTCTGGTGTCCAGTTGAACTTCACAATCTCCCTATAGCATGTGAGTGTCTTCATGGATTCACTGGGACTTAAGCTTCCAGAGCTCCTTGTGAGAGCTGGGAGAGTCACACCTTCCAGGGAGCTGCCCTAAGAGTGTGTTAGATGTTCTAGTGAACTATCAGAGCTGGATTCTTCAAAACCCTATGGAGGTCCAGTTGCACATCAGGCTCTCCTGCTTCCTTTTTTTTCCTGTGTAGTTCAGGGACCATTATTCCTGGAAAGGCTTTTTTCTGGCTGTTCCAATGCCTCTCTGAGGTGTTTGTTGCTCTTTTAATCTCCTCTTAGGCTTTTCCATACCCTTCTGGCATGTGGTGTCAGGCTCTGTAGCTGCAGAACCCGTAGCTGGTGGAGTTCTTCAGGAAGTAACCTGAGAGAGTTCCTACCATTAAAAAACAAAACAAAACCAAACTAACTAAATCTCAAAGAGGAATATCCTAAATTGGCATGTTCCCTACTACTGGTGTGAATTTTCCTGTACATATTTCTCTGTCTCTTCCTTATTTCTGTAACTGTCATTTCACATCTTTATAATTACTGATTTCTGCTACCTTTCTGCTGTGATGCCTTCCCGTGGCAGGAAGTGCTGCCTGGAAGTCTTGGAGGCAGAATTCAGTCAAAGGTACCAAGAACTTGAATTGTGTTCTGTGACTGAATCTGTCTCATTTCCTGAAAGCTGCAGTATCTGGATGGAATTGCTTGTATTTTCAAGTCAGCACAACTAGAATGGAACCTCCAAGGGCCCAGCAGATATATTTTCGTGTCTGAGGGAGCCTGTGGTAACCAGGCTTTCACTTTTCATACAAACATCAGTATTGGTTCAGTGCTGAAACAGTGTTTCTTCTGTAATTTTTTTTCGGGAGCATTTTTTGCAAATTGATGAATTTTGCTTTGTTATTTAACCTTAATCTTTCTTCCAAGTTCATTTAGCCAGTGATTTCTGAGGGCTGGATGACAAAGAGGTGATGTGGTCTGTAAAACACTCAAGTATCTCTGGCTTTGAGTAGGTCACTGCTTCAGAGAAGGTGCTGCCAGAGTTGGTGTCAGGTGTTCACTGAATGTCCTGCCTTGAAGTCTGTCTTTTTTTTTTTTTCCCCTAAACTTTCTAAGATTTGCTATACGATATTAGGTGCAAAGGATTTTTGCTGTCTCCAGCTCCCAAATTAAACTTTTCTAGCATCTTCTACATCCCTTGGAGCTTCACTGCCATGGTAGGACTGTTATTTCTGTGAGGGTTTGATATTCCAGCACTGTGCTTCTGACTTTAGGCCTTCTGTGTCTGGAACCAAAATTTGGACCTTGTGTATCTCCATTCAGCTAATTCACATGGATTTTTCAAGAGTGCTGAGCACCTGCCTTCCTACCACACTGTGGGGATCTGGGCTCCTCAGAACTTCTGGAAACTAATGACCCACCCTTGGGTGTCTAAATTAAATCCAGCCTGATGTTATGTAATGACCTGACTCCCATGGGGTTCTGAGTGCTGGGTGATTGAGCTTTGCAATCATAAATTGTTGCACAAATCTCTGCATTCTCCATCCTGCAGATGGGAAGCTGGGACATACTGTCTTTTGGAAGAGGTAAAGGTTAGGCCAGAAGCTTGTGATAGAAAGTTCAGCAGGGATCTCTGGTATGTGATCTGCAGGTGTTACCTGTCCCATCTGGGCATGGCTGGGAGCTGCTGTCCTGGTTCTTGTGCACACAGCCATGCTCAGAGCTGCTCATTTTGGGGCAGAATTTGGACCTTGCAGCCTTGACCCTCTTGGTAGGGTGTGTAGTGGAGCCCCTGCCCAGGGGTCTGGGGAGGCCTGTTCGCTCTGTGGTGGGAAGAGCAACGATGGGTGAGAGGCTGTGAGAGGATCGTGATGGTGGCAAGTCACCTTCCAAAGCACTGAGACCTATCCTGACTGCCCAGGCAGGGACAGCAGCTGGGTGCTGGGGTGGCAGAGGGGTTGGGTTATCCAAGGCAGGAGCAGCTGGAGACTTCTGTGCCTGTGGGTCCCTACATGAACACAGCTATCCTTGGCCACTGAGCTGGGACACAGATGTCTGACATGCCGAGGCATGCATGTCCTGCAGTTCCTAACTCAAGGTGCAATGGCAGATGCTCATGCTGCCTCCTCAGGGCTGTTTTGCATGGCATGTTGGGTGAGGGAAGGTGGGATGGGGTAGTGGCAGAGCTGTGTTACCTGTGAAGGTATTTTTAGTAGTGTTGTCCTCACTTTTCCAGGGGCACTAAGGTGATGTCTGGGGTGAGTCCCTGAAGAGCAGTGGTTCTGAGCTATCTGCCAGATTTTTTCTGCTGAGTTGAATGGTGTGGAGGGGGTGAAGCGTTCTGGGTCAGTGGGAATGAGAAAGGTAGAGAAATGAGCTGGAAATGTTAATTTTCAAACTGAATTTGACTTCATTCACCATGAGATCTCTCTCAGTGTGGGTGCCTACTGGGACACACAGTGTCTGGACAGAAGAGCAAAGCTGGGGATGTCTCCCTTGGATAGGAGTTTCTTATAGACTTTCCTTCTCGTGCCTGGCTTTTGGTGAGCTGTGTTGCCTTCCCTTTATCCAGTAAGATGGCTCCATGGGTGACCTGTGCTTGGCCCTGAGACATACGAGGCATCATCCTTGCCTTCACCCACGCTCATGGCAAAAGCGCAGTGTTTTCAGCCTGTGCAGGACCAGGTTGCTGCTGTGGGGCTGGCTGTCATGCTCCAGAGCTTGAAGGAGAGCTGGGAGTGATGATTTTTCTTGCTTAGTCAGCATGGTTCCAAAATCACAAGTTTGTAAACCTGAATACAAGGTCAGTGCTTTGATAATATGTTGTGTAGTCTGCTGAGGAAGAGGATTTAGGGAAGTCTGTCATCCTGGCCATGAAGAATTGGAATTTCCCCCATTCTCCTTGCTGCACATGAGATGAAGGATGGCACTGTCTTTCAAAGCAGTTCAGGTTTTCAGGCTACAGAGGATTTGGTGTGGTTTAAGAGTTTTGGCTTTATGTAACTCTGCTGGTTATGTCCCAGTTGTTCTGAAGTATCACTGGGTCTGGCAGCAGCAGAACTGTCCCATAGTGTGCAATAGACCCCAGGGACTCCTGAGCTGCAGCCCTTTTCACACATCCTGGGGACACATCTGCTCCTGGAACAGCTGCATAACTCACACCAAGATGTAACTACTGCAGTCCTTGTGTCGAAGCAGGGAAAGTGGGTGAAGTAGTTTCAGAGGTGTTTTCAGCTCTTCCCTTCATGCTGTTGTGTTACCAGAAGCAAAATTTTCTCCCCTTCTTTCCTTTATTTTGAGGTGCTGCACCCACCAGCAAGGACAGCCATGTACATGCTCTAGGCAAACTGGTTGTAAGTCTTGATGTGTGGAGATTTTCAAAGCCTCCAGGACACCAAAATACCTCAGTCTTCTCTGGAGGGCTCATGAGAAAGTTGGAGACCACAGATAAGTTTGTGTGGGACTTTTCAATAACATCTGAACCTGCTGTATTTTCAGACTATTTTAAGATTGGTGAGTTTGTCCTTTGCCATTTTATCTGGAAACTTCCGCAAGCTGTTCTAAAACTCACATTTCATACTTCATAGAGAAGGTGAGATGTGATGCCATCTCTGAGCATTCAAATGGTCTGATTGGTTACATTCACCAGTAACTTTATGGTTAAGAAGTACAGATGAGTTTCATTTGGCAGCTGGAAGTTGCTAAAATTTCTCCCTTTCTCCTTCCTGCTGTGAACAGTCCTTGAGGATTTGAACTTTTTTGATCAAAATGATCCCAAGCCACCTATGTGTTTCCATGATCCCAGGGTGTCCCAGGGATCATTTGAGTTGAGTGCATTGCTGCTGGTCCTGCCCAAGAGGGATCACTGAGCATCGCTGTGTCTGAGCTCATCAGTTTGTAAGGCAGGCTCTGAAAACCCATTGGATGGAACTGATTGCCATTAAATTTTTCCAGGGAGCAGGAGATGCTTTTGCTCACCTTTTAAACCACCTGAGAGCATGGCATGCCCTCGTGGCTTTCTGTAGTTCCTTTCTTCTTGCCCAATGAATCTGCTTTCTGAGCTGTTTTTTTTTTTGATCTGAGCTCAATGAGGCCATAGTTGTCCCATCCTTACATCCTGTATGTCTGAGTATCTGGTGTCCTGGCACATGGATGGAGTCCTCAGGCTGAAGAGAGTCCATATCTCCATGTTCCCACCTTCTCCTTGGGCAAATGCAATAGCTGCTGGCTTCCTATGCTGATCATGCTGGTGTTTGGAGAGAAAAATGGGATGAAGCAGAATGTTTATGTGATATCTCTGAATTCGTGTGTATAAATATATTAGTGTGTTCACACAGGTTTGGTCTCTACCCATTTTTGGATAAATATCTTGTTCAATAATTATTTACCAGTAGCAAAGTAGAACATGGCTTATGCATTGAGCTGAGCTTGGTGCCTGTGTGGCTCTGCTGTGTCGTGCAGCTGGTGGAGTTTGCTTCTGACCATGTCAGTGTCACTGTTAATCTGAAAGGGTCAGACATGGACCACCACTGTTCATATCTGTGATTGGACTTCAACCCTTTGATTCTAGATGGGAACCTTGCAGACCACATTCCTGCAGGAAACAGCTATAAACAGCTGCCATTGGCAGCTTTCAGAATAAACTCTGCTTGTTGCTACTCTGTGTACTTGGGATCTCACTGCATTTCATCAGAGCAGGACAGGCACATCCTTTATCTCTTTAGACTTTAATCATCACCTTGTAGTGAAATGTCTTGTGTTTTCCCCTGGCTACGGAAAAGTGAGTGAACTCTTCTGCTTAGTGGATTCAAACTGAAGGAATCAGTTACTGCTTTTGTCTTCTGTATGCTTCGAGGATTGGAGACTAAAGACAGAAGAGTCTTCAGATTCAGAGCCTGCATTGACCCCACAGGTCTTTGCTGACAACTTCCGTCCTCATTCTTTGCACAAATGAGTGACTTCAGTGTGTGCCGTGGAGAACAAGAAGTCTGAATCTACAGGATGCACAAGAAATCTACAGGAAAATCAGCTGCTTTACAAAGTGGTCATGCAAAGTACCTTGTGGACAGGATGGATGTGATGGAGGTGGGGGTTGGCCTGTGGGGCTGAACTGGTTTTGTTATTCTGCATGTTTGGGGAGCAGACTTCTGAAAAGGGACTTAAATTATCTGGGTTTGTGGTGTACTGTGTCTGTGAAAAGTACAGACATCCATGATAGCAGGTGGATGTTCTTGCCTCATGTCATGAACACCTCTCCATTTTGGGAAACTTCAGTAAAGAGAGAGCAAATCATAAAATCAGCATAAACTGAGTTGGAAAGGACCCACAAAGATCATTGAGTCTCCTGGCCCTGCACCCTGCAAGAATCCAACCCTCTGTGTAGAAGTGTCCAAATGTTCCCAGACCTCTGGCAGCCTCAGGTTGTGCCCATTCCCTGGGCAGCCTCTTCAGTGCCCAGCACCCTCTGGGGGAAGAATCTTTTCCTGATCTCCAGGCTAAACCTAAATGGCCACACCAGTCTACAGTGGATTATGGCAACGCTGAACAATTGTGTTTATCAAGCCTGTTTTAATTCCTTCCTTCCTAGGATATGCTTGGAATAAATCCAGGTGAGCAAATGGTCCTTCATGCCTGGCGGAACTGGTGCCTTTGCAGAGACAAGTGTGGATCAGTTGGAAGTGATTGTTTCTGATATCTCTTGCTCCAGTGGTGTGAAGGTGGTTGTCCTCTCTGAGGAGCATTGGGGCTTTGCTATAACACAGCTTGTGGTGTTTTCTCTCTGAGATTCTAGGTGGGTAGTTCATACCAGTGAAAGAGGGGAAAGGTGATT
This sequence comes from Lichenostomus cassidix, assembly GCF_008360975.1. Taxonomy (NCBI): domain Eukaryota; kingdom Metazoa; phylum Chordata; class Aves; order Passeriformes; family Meliphagidae; genus Lichenostomus; species Lichenostomus cassidix. The sequence goes on from NC_139498.1 coordinate 9,668,508, forward strand.
CTCTGGGAACACTGGTCTAACTCCTTAAAAGACCCTTAGGTTTCTGTAAGCATCCTTAGAGAGCTTACTCTAACCAGCTCTTGGCTCTGAGGGTCCAGTGAGAGCACTGTGCCTCAGCAGCCATCACAGAGGAGTCTACTTGGTCTTGTTACAAGCTCTTTTAGTCACTACATTTGAAGTAGCTGCATCTCTGAATAAGCAATCTCTGTCTTGGAGTCAGGTGCTTTCTGTGTCTCCCATCTGTCCTCATCTGCCACAGAAAGCAATACATGACCAGGTGCATTCTTGGCAGTGAATTTCAGATTATTTCAGGCTGTTATGCAGCCCAAGGTTTGTGGGATATTGTTTGGTTATATTTTTTTTAAATACCAAAAGAGATGTTAGACTTTTTCAGACTAGAGTTGTAATTTTGTGAGCTACGGAAGTTTAAATTAGAAAAACCACTTCTTCAGGGTATTTGAAACTAAACCATTTCTTGTAGTTGAACTAGCAGTGCTCATTTTCTGCCCCTCTGAGGTGGTTCCCACAGGAGCTGAGCAGAGCCCCCAGTTCCTTTGCTGACCTTTGATGTGTCTGTGGCTGCAGTGGTCAGGGGTGCAAGTATCCAGAGCTTGCTCTTTACACAGTGCTTAGCAGGAGCCCATCTCACCCAAGCTCCTCAAACTGCTCCGAGATAACAGATCCTTGTGTTGAGAAGGATTTCTAGAGCTGGACAGCTTGAGGGACTCAGAGATCCAGAACACAGTTTCTGTTCCTAGAGAAATCTTATAGTGTAGAGTGATGGTTAACTCTTGCCAGTTGTAGGGTTCTGGAGGGAATAAGTAAGGATGTAGTTGTTCAATTCATTCAAATGTATTTGGGAGAGGGGATCTGATGAATGGCAAGCCCACCTAGGAGAGACCACCAGTCCTAGATTGGTGGATTCAGGATAGAAGCTCGATTTTTATTTTTTTTAAGGAAAAAAAGTTGTTAGTAAGATCTACCTGAGCACAAGAAAAGCAGAGCAGGGATGGTCAACGTGCCTCGAGGAAGTAGCATGTCACTAACACTCAGGTATTTGGCTAATAAGTTAATGCATGTTTCTAATCGTAGTAATAATACCGTTGGAAATAATTCTCATTGCTGTAAGAAAACAAATTGCTTATGACTTAATATGTTAAAATTAATTAAAATCATCAGGTGTCGCTTTGCCCCCAAGGAGGGGAGGTTGCTTAGGTGGAAATTGGAAGGAAAAGGTCTGGCTCACTAATCTGTGACAGTGCTCAGTGGGCAGTGTGACTAGCTGAGTATTGTGTTGTATGTTACTGTGTCATGTGATAACAGCACCATGTTTTCCTGTCATTTCCACAACTTCTCCTCGCTGAAGTGACACACAAGCAACCCTGAGTAGTAATCACATTGTCCCGTTCAGTTTCAAAAGGAGAGAAGCGGACCTCATCCAGAAACTTTCCAGCAGGCTACAGTAAGCTTTCCTGTCTGTTAGCCATTGTCAAATCTTCTCCATCCCGCAAAAATGGCATCTCTTAAAGTAATGAACTTGTCTCAGAAGTAGTGTCATTCCATCGGGTGATTGCTGTGTAATAATGATTTTGCAAACTATTTATGATCTGTATTGAGGTTATTTTGTTATTCTTATGGTTGTGCTTGTGTCTCTGTTTGCTGTTCTCTCTCAGGGAGCTGCCCATGACCCAGGAGAGGAAATAAAAAGAATCAGCACTCTCAGAACAGTTGTTTAATTTAATTAGCTCAGGGTTTTCCAGTATTGTCCTGAAATTCTTGAATCCAGTGTAAGCTTTAAAATCCCAGCTATGGTGGGTTCAGTGAATGTGCTGCAGTCTGGCTCATGGCCAAGTCAAAATGAGTTCGAGATCAATGTGCTCAGTTAAATTCAGTTCAGTCTTCACCACCATGGGTGGAAATATCCTCCATATTAAGGGCAGGGTTAATTAAAATCCGTTGTAACTCAGTACTTTACCAGGGGAGCTTAATACAAAATATTGACATTTTAAGAGCCTCAGCCAAGCCCTACTGAAGCCAGGGAGACTCGTAGCAGCCTTGAGCATGTGCTGGGCTGAGACATGTGGGCTGTGGAGGGGCTATAAAATCTCCCACTTTTTGTTATCTTTATTTTAAAGTTTTGGAGGAGCATAGAAAGCCAGAGCAGTGCTAAGGAGAATTGCAGCCTCTTGGTCACAAGGAAAGGGGGCAATTGTGCTTTGTTTTAGTCTCAGTAGGTCACAGGTGCAAAACTATTTCCTTTCTTTGCTACATTTTCTGTATGTATTTGTACTCTTCTTTATGTCTTGGAATCTGTTACTGAATATAACGAAACCTCAGGACAGCTCACGTGGGTCAGAGCAAACCCAGATTAGTTCTGCCCCTCTTGCAATGATGCTATTTGTTTATGAAAAGCAAAAATTTCTTCTCTTGTGAATGCAAAAATTTTGTGACAGCCCCAACATTTCCTGCCCTCTAGAAAAAACAAATGGAACATTTCTTGTGAAGACTTTTTCCAGTGAAATTCAAACTAGGGTTGATATTGGTAATAGCATTTGCCTGCAGGGTCTGAAAACAGTTTTAGAAGTGACACAGACACTGAGATTGAAGAATCAAAGCTCTCTAGATGCTCTTCAGGCTGTCTGAGAGTCTTGCTAGGAACGTTGTCAGCCATAGTCCTAAACAGTGTTTATACTCTGAAGATGCATAGTGTCATTTGAACCCTGCAGTTTTGCCTGGAAGCGTTTTTGTTAGGATTTATGTTTTAGCTTCGACTGATGAACTATGAATCAGTTTTTAAAATTCCAGCTCTTTTACCAAACCTGTGGAGAAGTAGAATATACTCTCTCACTAACCCTACTGTAAATAGAAGCTTTAATGAGAGACTTCTGAGCAGAATCCAGCACCAGGCAGGCTTGGGAAGCAGAGCTGGTTTGCTTGGATCTTTTTGCTTCTGCGGATTTTATTCATGTCAGCTGTACCATCAACTATGCCAACTTTCGGGCTTTTTTGAATCCTGTAGAGCTCTGAACAAAGTGAGTATAGGTAGAAGAGGAAGATAGGTAGCTACCTGCAGCATCTTTCTGGCCTTGCTTCATGTCTATTAGCTTTCAATTTTGCTTTGAAAAACCCACCAACTTTTCTCCGCTTCTCTCAACAGTCCTTTTTCATGCCAAGGAAATGCTTGTTTCAAAAAGTTTTGGCCTCCCTGCAGTTGGGTGTTAACAGCAGGGCTCGAGGAACTTACACAGTGTGTCTGGGAGCTTCCCAGGGTCTCCGTGGGTCTCTGTAGGAGATTTTGGGGTCCTCTAGCTGTGGCAGACCTTCCTGTGCATGTCCAGCTGTGCAGCTTGTGGCGAGCAGCCTCGTGGCTGTGCCGGGCTCGGCGGTGCCTGGCGCCAGTGCCTGCCTGCCTCCTGCCAAGCTGGACACAGCTCTGACAAAGGAGAACTGTTTGGAGGAGTTGTTGTCTTGCTTGGTGCTCCTAATCCCTGGAATAACTGCTGTGACAAGCATAGTAACCATCTGCAGTGAGACCGACACATTGGTGCCTTTCAAGTGCAGGGATCGCAACCACCTCCTCAGCCCCTTTCTTCTTGTCTTTTCAAAAATTTTCAAAAGAAAGATGGGGAATTGGAAGCTCAAGCCCTGGATGAGTTGTCAGGAGCTGTAGTCACTCTAAGGTGCTTTTGGAAATGCTCCTTTTAACTGTTTGAGGACTATTCAGCCCACTTTAGCTCTTTATATTATTTTTTAAAATTGTATATGAAGCCCCACAAGTCCATCTTACACATCCTGAGCATTTGGAGAATGTATGTCAAATTTTTCGCTACATTCCCAGCCTTAGAGAAGGTTGGATTGCTCAGCTTAAAAACAAAATGGTAAGAGAAGTCACATGTCTGCTCACTTTTGTGCAAACTCTGATGTGCACTAATCCCAGGGACTGGGTGCTAACTGCTTTTACCTTCACTAGACCCTGGTCTGTGTGATTGTCCTGCTATTCTCTGAAGCAGGCTGCTGTGGGATCCAGAGCACCAAGATGTAGCACAGGGTTTAGGCAGGCTTTTTTGCATTTGGAGGCATGTCCATCCTGTGGATTTATGTCCTCATACATCTGCAGCAGTATAAACATATGGATAGATGTCCCTCATTGGCGATTCAGTTTTTATTGCCTCACTCAAGATTTACATCAAAAAATTCCCAATTTAGATCAACGCAGAGAGTCTGTGTTCTAGATTTGCATTTCTCAGCTGCTTTCTTGGCATGGGAATGCCTTGAGATTTTGATTTACACTGAAAAATTCCTGATACAAAGTGTAGTTTTCTGACATTAAAAGCAATCATTGCATTCCAGTCACAGCTCTTGAGGTGGGCCATGCTGCTTAAAGGAAAACTGCCCTGCTTATATATGGCAAAGCACCTAAGTGAGCAAAACCTCTATTCAAGTATCTGTCACTCTGTCAAACTGGTAATTTGGTTATTTGACCATTTCCCTGGGTATTTGAGAAAAGCTAAGCAGGAGCTGTGGTTGCGAGACAAGGCAGATGGCATCATAAATATGTAATGGAAATGAAGCCAAGCTCCAAGGCAGGAGGGTTTGGGGGAGGATTGTAATGGTTTGTCTCGATCCAAACCCCTGGAGAGCTGCAGAGCCCTCGGTGCAGCCCTGGGCAGGGGATATTCCTGAGCTCCCACCTTCTTCCCAGCAGCTCGAGGCACCATCCTGCAGCTGCAGAACAATGGCACAGATCTGCTTTCATGCCACAGCTGGGGACACACAGGCTGCTTGTGTGACAAGGAAATAATGAATTCCCATTCGCTTTCTCTTCTGATGTAGAGTTAGAAAAGCTAAGTTTCCTAGTCTGAAAAACGGGGAAGAGAGGAGAAGGGTTTAATTGCTTATTTGAATAAATTACCTCAATGTTTAAAATTTTTAACTCCCTGAGAAGTTTGATAGGAAATGTTATTTTCAAACAAGAGCTGGAAAAGGAGCTCAGTCAGTCAAAACTCAAAATTTCACGCTCTGTCAAATTTCACCTCTGTGTTGTTTTTCCTCTGCTTTTATGAAGAGGATTTAGCTCTCAAAGATTGCCAGCCCACCATCTGGCAGGAGGTGAGGCAGGAAATGCCCATTTGCCTCTGCCTCCTTGGCATGGTGCTTCTCACCTCCCCTTCTCCCTCAAAACAAGAGCTATTTTTATGGCACTGACAAAACAGGATGGTGGAGCAGTTAGACAGAAACCAGTTCAGGAGCTCCCAGCAGAAGCTGTCTGTGAGACACTTGGCATGTGTGGAGGTCATGTTTACTTTAATTTTTTTTTAATTTCTTTTTTCCTCTGTTCTTTTCTTTTTTGTCATTTTGCTGCCTTTTTTTCCATTCCTTGCTTTTCCGTAAGCAACTGCCATGGAGAACCCCACTTGATGCAGGGTTTATCATGCACAGAAGCTCTGTGATGCTGTGTCCATCCCACCTGTGCTGTGTTGTAGCACTGTCAGGTGGTTTCCCAAATTATTCCTAAGCGCAGTCTAGGGGCACTGTAGGGAACAGCAGATCAAAATCTGGAGCTGGGCAGGTTATAGAGCGGGAAACACCATGGCAGACACAGCCCAGCAGTGGAGAGAGGAGCTGCTGCCAAAGGCTTTCATCAGATGGGTCAAACTGCTCCAGATGTGGGCAGCACCAACCCAAAGGCCTGCAGAGAGGCTGAAGCGCAGCAGAGGAAGCCATTTGAGCTGTAGCTGCTCCAGTCAATTGGCCTTTTGCCCTCACTGAACCTGGGATCCCAATAAAACCTGGTTGTGGTTGGGTCCCCAGCTGGGTGGCGTTTGCAGCTGCTGGTGACCAACGGGATTTATCAGCGTGGAATCAGCCGTGACCTCTTTATTCCTCGCTGATAAACTCACTAAGTTCTGTGTGTTTGGTCGAATCTTCCATGTGTGTTCTCGTTGGGCCAGGCCCTGGGCAGGTAAGGGGGAGCTAGATCAAATATCCAGTGAGTTTGATAGATCTCCCCTGTACACACAATGGTCACAAGTACTTGTGTGCTTTAAAATCTGTGTGAGATCAGTGTGCTCTGCAGTGGGACCTGTCTGCAATGCTCTTAATGCCTTGTGAAAGTGGAAAACTTGGGCCTTTGGCTTACTTTGACTCAAGAAGTGTGAATCAGCTAATTAACTAATGAAAAACTGAAATTTTGTATGGCATTTTAAGACGAAAAGTGTTGCAAATACTTGTGCATTTTCTACTAATAGAGTGGTAGTATTGCTGCGTGTGAATGAGCCACTGGAGGCACCTTTGAACTCTTCTGTTCACAAATTTTGGACATTCATCTGCTCCTTACCTGGGCAAATCCTGGTGCCTTCAGTGGGAGCAGGGTTTGCCTGAGAAAGTTAATTTAGGTACTTGGTGAAGACACACTTAGACAGATTTTGTTTTCATGTGTCACAAAGAACTTGTCTTGGTTTTTATAAATGATTGGCTCTTCATGTGGTTTTGGATAAATTAAATGCTTATTTAAATGTATTGGGGTTTGGTGTTTTGGGTTATTTTCTTTTTTACTTGCAGTTTTCCATTAAGGGCAAAGTTTTCCTAAAGTCTCACTGGTTCAGCCAGAAGAGCTTTGCCTATATTGCTAGAATCCCAGCTGGAAGGGGATGCAGGTGCTGGGATGTGGTGGTGTAGAGCAGCAGGAGCTTTGGGGAGATGGGGCTGGGAGTGCTCTTCAGGCTCTTGGTGCTGCATGTTACCAGATCCTGCTCACAGCCTGATGTATTTTGTGCAAAGTAGAAAGAACTGTGTAAATGAGTGCTTAGAATGACTCTATGAGACATATTGAATTTTATGCTGCAGCTGGAGAAACTTATCTTTAATTGAAGCTGTGGGCAAGTGTATGTCATTTTTGATTTAACATTTTCCCTCACCCCTCCACCCCCTACCCCAACCAAAATCCTTCCTGGAATCAGATTGTTGCTGTAGTTTTGTGCACCCCTCTCTTCTAATGTTTAATCAAGTGCTGAAAAGAGACATTTACAGACTATTTAAAATGTGGAAAAATTGCTTCCCAATATTTTTGACAGAGAGAGACTGAGAACACACAGCATTGAATCATCAGGAAAATTGAAGATTTCCCCTGAACAACATTGGGATTTTACAGCAGAGGACTTGAAAGACCTTGGAGAAATTGGACGAGGCGCTTATGGTTCTGTCAACAAAATGGTCCACAAACCAAGTGGGCAAATTATGGCAGTTAAAGTAGGTGATGCCCATCCTTACATTTGTACTTCAGTCTGTTGGGATGCAGTGTGATGGAGAATTAAGGTTCTTCCATCTAGCACCCATCTGCTGCTCTGTTCTATTTATTTCTGGTGTAAAGGCTGCTGTTTGCTGAAAATACAGTGTATAATGGGCATGTTTTCAGGTGATTTGTGAAGTTCTCATAATTGCTGTGCCCTTTTCAAAATGTCAATCAGGAGCCTGCTGTTCTGAGGGGATCACACGTCTCTGGAGACTCATGATGGGGCACGGGCCTTTCACCTCTGGGTCACTGGTTCAGGTACAGCCTAGGCTGGTGGTAGGCACAACTTGACATCTCATAGCTTCTTGGTGTCTTTTGTGAAATAAGGTGATGACTTCACATTAGCTATTTATGGCAGCATGTGCCATGGTGTGGCCTCACCAACAGGAGCTGGAATGGAGTGGATGTCTTCTAAGGAATGTTGTGCTCTGGCTGATGTATGATGGAGTGTCTGCTTTGTTCTTACCATGTCAGACTGTCCTAGAGGTGGAAAGTGTAGCAGTTTTCTTGATTGCCCATTTTCTACTTAATGCTACCCAAGAACTCACTTTAGAACCAGGAGCAGCCTCCTCTCCCAGGAGGCTGTTCTGTCTTGCCACAGCAGTGCTGCTCACTGGCCATCTTTGAAGAGCTGCTTGTCCATGGAGGTGGGCAGCAGCTGTTCTCTCTCTCTCTGGTCCTTTCCTTTGCTCACTGCAGGTTGCTAATGACATCTGTCTTTCAACTCTGTCGATGATATCAACTGTAAGTGCTCTCATGGCTCCCAGGAAAAAGCAGAAGTGAGTTATGTAGGAGTCTGTGTTGCTGTCTTTTCCAAGTCTCTGTCTTTGGAATATTCCCTGATCTAATCTGGAAACATTTGCCCCTGCTGGTCTCTCATGTCTCAGCCCCAGCTCCAGCTGCTCTGAATATAATTCATACCTGTTTCTAGTGTGTCAGGTTACTGGAGTAATCCCCATCCTTTGCTCTTCTCCAGTAAATACTGACTTCTTCACAGTGATGGGATCACTGCTTGGGTCTTGTGAGTGTTTTGGATCACCATGCAGTGCTGTTTCAACCTGGGTTTCAACGCTAAAAGTCTCCAGTGGTGCTAGAGGTTGCCTGTAGCTAAAGGTTGGTTTCTTTCAGCTGCCTTTGGTGGAACTCATAGATGTAGTTTGCAGATGACAGGTTGAAAAATGGTGGTATAGTGAAGTGATTCCTGGACACCTCCATCTTCTCAAACTCAGGGTGTATGACCTGGGTATCTAGTTTTGCTCAGAGTAGCCATGGGTGTGAAGGGGCTGAGTGGTTGTCACCTGGAGCTCTGCAGTGGCTACTGCCGTGCAGAGAAGGGCACTTTGTTGGATTAGTTCATGTCGTGGAGAAAATGTGTCTGCTGGCACAGGGATTCCCTTGTCCCAGACTGTTGACACAAGTGCTTTTCAACATTGTAGGTGAAGCTTGTCAGTGTTGAAGGCCCAAGGTGCAGGTACAGCTCCTGTGTGGGAGGCAGAAGGCACCAGTTGTGTGTCCTTGAAGCACATGGCTGGAGATGATGTGGCACAGCATGCTGAGCTGGCTTTGCCCAGGGAGGAGGTGTATTCTGAGCCTCAGGGGGATTCTGGGCTTGGGGGCTCACTTTTAAACAAGTAAATATGATTTGTTTACAGTGACTAAACTGTGAAATGTCAAAGTTACGGGCTGGGCTGGTACCATCTTCTTTTCTCTGACCCTGTTTCTTTTGGGTGGACATGGGCCTGCTGGGGAAGGAAGGTTGGAGGGTTTGGGCAGCAGCATCATCTGTAAAATGCTACTGGTAAGAGACTGTTCTGTTTGTCCCAGTGGGGAGAAAACACAAAATTGAGCAAAGGAAGAGCTGTGGGTGGAACAGTCAGTGAGACCTCCAAGGCAGCCGCAGCAATTCCCAGATCAGATGGTGCAGTTCTTTGAGATGGGGTTTCAGGATGGGGCTGAGCTTGGACTAGTGGCTAGTTCATCTCACACTCTTCAGACTTTCCTTTCTCAGACTCCTGATGCTTTTGGGGCAGCCATGGTTGTGCATTAATCTTCCTGCTCCTCCTCTATCTTAATCTGTCTCTGCTGGGGGCTGTTCCCCTCCTGCTCTCTCTTTCTCTCATGCCTGTGGTCTCTTGACAGTGGAACTGTTGCCTTCAGCAGTGTGTTCTCCTTCAGCATGAAGCTGTTCTGTAAGAGAAGTTTGAAAAGGGAAAGGGTGTTTTGTGCAAATGTGTCAGTTTAGTGAGGTCTTGACTGTGATCTCTGTGACACCTGCAGCTCTGTGCTGGGGGCAGGCATGAGGAGCACGGCCCTTCACAGCTGGATTGTGAAGCCTGCTTGGTTGGGCTGCTGTCCCTCCTGTACAAGCCAAGAATCCCTGGAAAGACATTCAGCACAAGGAAACAGCTTCATGGAGACCGCAAGCCAAAAGTTGGCTGTTCTGAGCTGTTCCCTAGATGCTGAGAAAATTGGATAAGAGGCCTGTCCCAGCTGCTTTTCCATCCTTCTCCACAGCTCCCCAGATTTCCACTACTGTTGCTACAAATTCCCAGTGCAGTCAGGAAATTCCTACCCCACTTCTGGAAGGGCCATGTCCTGTTTGCAGCTACCGTGACCAGGCTTGTCACCCCATTCTACCACAGGGAGATTCAAATACTCCTTGTTCTGCAAGTGTGCAGCTTGAAACATCACTCATTTTCCACTTGCTGGAGTCTTCCTTTGGCTGAAGGCAGCTCCTGCTGTGCTGGGCCAGCTGGGCACCTCTGGGCACCTCTGGGCACTCATCCTGCTCCCCTCAGACCATTAAAGGTGTGGCTGCCATAGCATGTCTTCAAATCTGTTCCCAGCTTCTTTCTCTGGCTTTTTGTAGCCTGTCATGCCTTTGTCCAAGGAGCAGTTCCTTGAGCCTTCCTAAGCTTTCCCCTGCTTGATGTCTGTGGCACCAGTGCATGGGCTCCTGTGCCCCCAGGGCTCCCCCAGCACAGCCTTTTTTTGCTGTGTGTCCTGGCAGCTTTTCTTACCACTGAATGAAAATAATTCCTGAGGGCTGAAATATCACCAAAATAGCTTGAGATCTGCAGGTGGAGACATCATTTTCTTTCATTTTTCCATGTTAGGCATTTTGGTCTATCAGCCCATGGGTCCTGGCAGATGCAATCCTGGCACCTTTAATGAGTCTCCTGGCATGGGCAGGTCTGCCAGGCCCTGGGTGAGTGAGGAGGCTTTTCATCTGTGCTCCAGAGTCAGTAGCAAAGGAGGAAAATGAGCCTGAAATGAACTTTGTTGTATTCTTGGCTAAAACCACTGCAGCAAAGCTTCAGCTGGTGGAGCATGGCTGGGATGATGAGCTCTTGTCTCGAGTCCTGCTTTTCCCTCTCCTTTAGCCTTGGTCATTCTCTGTGAATACCTATTTTAATGACAAAAAGACATTATGTACCTCTTTGGGAATGAGCTGAAGGCTGGAATGGGCTGCAGGAGCAGGGACCTGGTGCAGACCTGGTGCTCTTGTTGCTGCCATCTGCAGTTGTTTGTGCATCCCTTATGCTTTCAGCCATAGAGAGCCTCTTCCTAGAGCTATCAGGAGGAGGGGGAGAGGATGAAAGAAAGAGGATTTGTGTTCAAACCTTTCTCATTTTGCCTCTGGAAAATGTTCCAAATCTTTCAAATTTTTGTTTCCAAATAAAAAATAATCCCTTCATTCTTTAGGTCCCTTCCTTTCAGATCTTCCTGGAGATGCACCTTTTTGCTATGGCTCAGCTGCCATGGGTCAGTCTTCCTGTCACTGAAAATACCCTTTTCATTTTCTTGAGGATTTAGTGGCATATGAGGTCAAGACTTTTCCAGGTGGGGAAGAGAACAGCCCAATTTTGTTCAGTGCCAGATCTGGCTATGCAAACAAAGAATTGCAAGGCTGGTTTGTATGGTAAATCCTCACCTAATCAGGTTTCTTCCTGGCTCCTCATTTTCCTTGAAGAATTCTCTTTTCCTGGCTGGTGTTTGTCTGCTGCACCAGCTGTTTGTGATCTTGCCTGGTTGGGCTTCCACTATCCTTTAATTTTGCTTCTGGTTTCTTGTTTTTGTGGTGCTCTGGTTTTTCCCAGTCTGTGGCATCCATAAGTGACTTGTGACTATTGTCCTGGGCTTCTCCACTCTGCAGGGAGCCCTGGTTCCTCCTCAGGATCTGCTCCAGTGCTGTTGCTCCTGGCTTTGGCTGAGAGGCTCCACAGTATGTGCAATCCTTCAGTCCTTTTTGTATTTACCCTCCAACGTCACTACAGGGTGTTGTCCCAGCTGCTCCAGGGACTGTGCCCCTTGTTCCATGAAGAAAATTGGAGGAACACTGGAGACATATTGGAGAAACCCCATTTATCTGGATAAAATACTTTCTTGGGAAGCTTACCCAGCTGCTGAGGGGTGTAATTTCTGTCCTGAGGTTTCTTTCTGGCCCTGGTGATAGTTCACACAAAAAGGATACTTTAAAAGATCCCTGGAATATGTATATAAAAAGACATGAACAAGAAAAAAAATAGCCCAAACTGGAATGAAAGCTGGGGAGCATTCTTCCATGTAGAGCAGGATGCTCTGTTTTGTCCTGAGATACTGTACATGGTGTGGATTTTATTAGACAGGATACTTCACAATGCCTCTGGAAGTCTGGGAAAACTGCTAGTCCGAAGAGTTCATAAAATAAATAAGCAAATACTTTAAATAGCCAACCTTTGATGTGTTGGGTGGCTCCTGTGCAGGTCAGCAGTGGTGTCCTGAGCCTCCACTCATGTTCCTGGCAGTGATGTCTGAGCCTCAGGCTCAGGCAGGAGCTATTCACCTCCTGCTCCTCACCTCTTCTGCCCTGCAGCAGGGAACACCTCAGACATCTGGGGTTCACTATCAGCAGCTTCTGCCAGTTTTGTTTCAACCAGTTCAACTGGCTGAGAAATACATCACCAAGAGATGAGTGGAGCTGTTTGTGCTTTGGTTGACCTTCAAGCTTCTTATCATGGCCCCATGGAAATACCTTGCACTTCTTTTTAGTTGTATTATTTTTCTGTCAGAAATGATTACAGCTGGGAGAGTAACCCAGCTGGAGGAGAGGGTGGTTTTGTCCACAGTGTTCAGTTTTCCCCCACCCCAAAAGAAAGTGATTTTCATCTGTATGCCAAAATTTTTTATGTCTTCCAGTATCCTCAGCCTGGCTGGTGTAGTCCCACTCTGCAGTATTGCCTAGTCCAGCCTCCAGTTCCAGTCAGTGTTCTCAGCCATTGTTGCTGGTTTCCTGTTTTCTCTTTAGTTTAGCAATATTTTTGATGTGTTCTATTGCTCTAAACTTGTCCTAAGGAAATCAGAAGCATTTTCAAGATCAGTTGGGTAATTGCAGGTGTCAAACCCGTGGGTCCCTGTTCTTCCTGGAGATGTCAGTAAGCCATGGAGCTGTTTCTTCTTCTCAACACAGTGTCTCCTGTACATCATTTTGCCTGTGGTCAGCTCTTGTTCTCTCATCCACAGTTTTAAACCAGAAGTTCCTGTCTGACTTTCTCAGGTGTCTTGATGGCAGTCTCACAGCTGAAGGAGCTTGCTAAGTATCAAATATCCCTGAGAGCAGAAATGTAACATTTATTTATAACATACATGATCCATCCTTACCTGGATGCCTGATAGCCCATGAAGGCCCATCAGAATGACACATTAGTGTATTTAGCTCCATCCAGGGGCAAATTTCTCTGTCTTTCCCATGTCCCATATGACTTCTGAAGAGAAGTCTTGGGGTTTTATTGCCAGACCATTGTTGTAGTTCTTCACACAACTGAGTTCCTTCTCACAAATCAACAACTTCAGAACTTTGTTTCAGTCATCTATTTGGGTCTGCTGGCTGAGAGCTGGGGAAACCAGTGCTCCCAGCCCTGCTGGTGGGGTAGCTAGGGAGGGAGTGGATGAGTAAGAGCTGAAAACAAATAGTGAGAGAAAGTTAGAACCTCATCACAGGAGGTGGGAAACTAGTTGTGATCTACTTCAGTCAGCAGCAGTAAATGTGTTCCAGATGGGGATATAGATACTCCCATCCTCAGCAGTGGCTGGAGAAGCCCTCCTTTTCCTGCTGGTTTGGTGTCCCAAATCCCTGCTGTCCCATGGGACTGGGACATTCTTTGGTGGCACTGCCAGGCACTGCTGTGCTGAGCTTTCTGCTGAGGACACAGGTGAGCTTCGTGCTCAGAACAGTGCTGGGCTGTCTCACAGCTCAAGGAGTTGAGTTTCAGTTTGATGTTTACAGCTTTATTTTTTCCCTTATTTTCCCTTTTTTTTTTCCCTTCTAAGTCACTTCACATTGCACCTGAATCTTTCTGTGTGCATATTGGGCTGAATGATGTCTCTTCTGTTTTGGGTCCAGTTTCTGGAATCTGCCTGGTTTTAGGTTTCAGAATGTCACAATCCACAGCACAGACTGTCCTTTTGCTGTTGATGCTGCTCAGCGCATGGCTTCAGAACTCTTCTTCCCGGTGTTGGAAGGCTTTGTCCTAACCTGTGTTTGAATTAAAAGGGCTGGAGAATTTTCTCCTAGAGGATATGATACAGTTTATATTTGGGACTAACAAAGAATTATTAAAAACAAGGCTTCATAAGCTTCTACTACAAATTCCCCTTTTTCCATCCGTGGCTTGTTTGGCCACGGGGTCTCTTGTCAGTGACTTGTCAGTGACTACCTGCAGGAGAGTGGCTGGGCAGAGTGCTGTAAGGCCTGAAGTGACATCAGACCCTGTCCATCCCTGTCTGAAATACTGCCTTCAAGCAGCTCCCTCACCTTGTGTCTTTCTTCCCTGCCATGTCTCATGTTCTTGGGGCAGTGTGTCTGGTGGAGCTGCTGCAGTGCTTTGCACTATGCCTTGGATGTAGGTAACAGGTTGTATCATGGCTCATGTGCTATTTGAGCAGTGACTGCTGCTGACTTTACTCATCTTCCCTGTTCTGCTGGTGAGCTGGGAGTGCTGGGCTGCAGCTGGCTCCCTGGGACACTCCAGCTAGCCAGAGCCATCCTGTCTAGCCTGGGCTAACTCTGTGTGCTGTACTGCATGCTGCTCCTCAGAGTTCTCCTTTCTCTTGACTGCCAGTCTCCAGTACTGTTGTATGAGACCTCCCAGTATTCTATCACGTTATTCCCTTCACTCCCTGAAGCAGTATTTGTTGGAGTGTCCATGTTGGCTTCTCAAGGTGTCCTTTGGCTCCTGTGTCTGCCTGGACCTCTGCCCTGTAACTGCCCCCCTGTCTGTGCTCTGAGTCCTCTGCCTGCCCTTTCTTGCTGGGGAGCTTGTGTTTGAGGAGTGTTTGGGTTCAGTGCTTTTCTGGAGTGCCATTGAAATCATCTCCACCATAGAGCATATATTTCACATGGTTTCTGGAGTTGGGGAAGTAACAGCAGAGGAGGAATGCCAGAGGTGGGAAGAGGTTTTCAGGGGAAGTTGGGAGCTTTGAGGAGGATGCTGTGACAGGATTGTACATGTGCAAGGGGAATGTAGAGCTGGGCTGGGACAGCTCTCAGATGACCAAGAGAGAGGCTTTTTGGACACAGGCATGGAGTGGGTACAGGGAGATACAATTTACAATATGGAGAAAAGCTAATTTTGGTTCCTCACCGAAGAGGTGACCTTTTCAGTGTGGGTCATGTCTCAGTGAGAGACTGAGCTATTGGTTGTAGGTCTCACTATGATGTCTTTTGCATCCATCACATCCTGTGGAGGTCACAGCAGTGGCATTTCCATTTCACACAGCGCTGCTGGTGTGTCACCTGGAGAGAGACATTTGCTCTGCTTGGCCTTTGGGGGGATTGCAGAGCTTTGTATGGTGAGGGCACAAGACTAGGAAAGAGTGACTGTCTGAACTTGTGTGAAACAGACCTGAACCAGTGACCTGGAGGTGAAGTGCTTTAGTTCTGTTCCTGGCCCGCTGAGCTGCTTCCTGCTCTGTTGGTGACACAGAACCCCATCTGCTCAGCACATCATGGATATTACAGACTGTGAGTGCTGGACAAGTCTCCTGACAGGTCCTCAACAACTCTAGAATTCACAGGGCGGGAAAAGGGCAATATAAACATAGCATTTACTGGTCTAGGCCAAACTAGAGGTACTAAAACATTAAGAATGAGTGCTTAAATACCAAAATACCAGGATACACTACAGGTAAGGAAAATTACAGTGTTGATACAGTCCTTGTTTTGTGGGGGTCATCACAAATTAAGTCCTAAAGTACATAATTGTGCACTGTTTCACTCGTGGTGCACATTCACATGAATGGCCAGCCTTGAAAGTACCTTCATACACCTGACCTGTGCTGGCTGATGTGTGTGGTCCTGATGGCACCAGCAATTTCCCATGACGCCATAGTATTGGTGAAATGGGTGCTGGTATCTTGTAGATCTTTTCCATGAGCTTGAATAATTTTTCTTTCTTGGATAGTAGTTTTTGTCCTTGAGGAGGGTCCTGGCTACCTGTGTTGCTTTGGACTTCTTGCCAAATATTTTTTCTTTTTTTTTTAATGGTTTTTCAACATGAGTCACAGCTTCAGGATCACGATTTCCCCACTTGTGATCCAGGGAATGTATTAATTATTGCAAGATTTTAAATATAGCTGTAAAATCACATGAAAAACTCTGGATGGTCATCTCCATCCTTCATTTAACCAGTTTCATGTTTGAAAATGTACAGTTTTCTGTTTTCAAATGTGCATTGTTCTTTCAAGCCCAAATGAGACTTTTCATAATATATAGTGTATATATAAAGTATAGTGTGTGTATACATATGTATCTCTATATACACATGGGGTATATATATAAAATACCTTTTATACAGTGTTAATGTGCCCTAGGCCAGTACTAGGTAAAAGATTGTGAGTTTCATGAGAAGAGCTCACAGGACTGCTGCCCATCATTAGCATTATCAGAAATGTGTTCCCTGGATTATGTGACAGTCCGTTCTCCCCAGCCATGGTGGGAGGCTATGGAAGAAGCCTTTTTGGCTTCTGTGCTTAGAAATTTTAAACATAATGTTCCTTGGTTAAATTTCAAACCAGCCTTCAAGCCCTGTCCAACATGGCTAAGAACTGTGTGGGAATTTGTTTTGAAATGAAAGCCTGGATGTGGTGTTTTGCTGTAGTTTTCAATGAAATTTCAGCTCTTTAATTTCTTTGTGACATTTCATCTGAAAACGTTGATGCTTTTGTGAAGACTGAGGGTTTTATAGTATAATTAAACAGCTGTAGAAGTATCCAGTTATATTTCTTATTTGAGAGCACTGCTTGATTCTCTAGAGTGTTTTTTGGCATGCCTGGGGGATTGCCTGCTCTGCTTGGGTTTGGGTCTCTGTTGTGTGTCCCCATCAGCAGGGCTGAGGATACAGTAACGGCACGTAAGTGATGAAGTCTCTGCCACTCTTCCTCTTTCAGAGAATTCGGTCGACAGTGGATGAAAAGGAACAGAAGCAGCTTCTGATGGACCTTGATGTAGTGATGCGAAGCAGTGACTGCCCGTATATTGTTCAGTTTTATGGCGCGCTCTTCAGAGAGGTGGGCACCCCAAACTTGCTTCATTTGTAGCAGAGTTTGGGTTTTACCTTTTCCTTTTTTTGTTTTTCCTTTGTAGTTTCAAACTCATGCTACGGAGGAGATATTGATTTATGTTAGGTTTCTTGGTTCTCCACTTTCACTCAAGGGTATTTAGCTGGGTGGCCCAGGTGCTGCAGAGCACACACATGCTGTTCCCATGTGTTATGTGTTTCTGCATATTCCAGTCTCTCCTTCCCTACTTTCCTTCTCTCCTGGTGAGCTCCCTGGCTCCCCCAGGTGTGGGTTATGTCGCTGGCTGTGAGATGTCACTGTGGGGAAGGCCTGTACCCCAGGAAGGAGGATGGCTGCTGTGATGGTACTCTCAGCACCCATTCCCTGATGGATGTGTGTGTACTCATTATCCAGGCTGTCAGGCTCTCAGCAGACACACATCTGACTTGAAGTCCTGTTTGTACCTACAGACATGTAAGAAAACAAAGGCAGGTGTGCTGGCTCTGATCAAACCCCTGGCTGGCTCTTCTGTCTCTGGCAGAGGCTCCTGGGATTTGCTTGCAGAAGGAAATGTGACACTTCACCTCAGTCTCCAGTCATAGGCAACCAAGCTTCTGATCAACATGTGCTGTCTGTGTGCTCAGTGACTCTTACTGGATTTCTTTTCCATGAAAGTGTTCAGTTTCCCCTTGAATACATGTACATTTTGCATCCATGGCTCTCTCTGAGAGGAACTTCCCTGAGCTGAGTCTGTTCAGTACAGGCAGGAAAGGAGCCATAGAGCACTGCTGAGCAGCCATTTGGTTGGTCCTTTTGCAAGAACAGGAGTTTTGGAGAAGATGAATGTTGAAACCTGATTGCTGCTTCTTCTACCTCCTTGTAGCTCTTCTGCAGGCTTGGATTATCCCTACTCCTGTAATTGCTCCATTATTGAAACTGCCACAGTATAGGGGGACAGACATGGAACTCTTACCTGTTTGCCACGACTTCAGCACAAATCCAGTGCCTCTGCTCAAGGGAAGAAGGAAAATAGATACCTAAGGCCTGCAGGTGGTCTTTGGGGATTATCAGGTTTAGCAGCTTGTGCAGAGTCTTGTGGGGTTTTACTGTGCAGCTTTTAGAGAGAGAATGTCAATGTTAAAACCCAAAACTGTGTCTGAATGTTCAATTCCTGCTTCTAGAGAGTCTGCCTCTGTAATTTTGCCAGGTCACTCCTCTGGCTTTAAATCTGATTTTCTAAAATAAGCATAATAATCCTTCCTTTTCCCATGCTTTGCTTTTTCTGATGTTTTTGAACACAGAGCCATTTTGGGCCACTAGGCATTATCCACGTTCACACAATACAAGCTCCTGCCATGTGAGGACCCTCAGCTTGGCTGGAAATTTGCAGCTTTGCTGAAATGTAGGTGACAAGGCTGTCAGCTGGTGTGAGGAAAGGCCTGTGGACAAAACAGTGTCTTGCCAGATACTGATGAGCAACATGTTCAGAGCTGTGCAAGCCTGTCACTTTCTTTCAGCTCTGGGCACATCCCAGGATGTAAATGTAAATACATAAACAGTATAAAAACTTACCTTAATCAGCACCCAGATGCCAGCTTGGCTGCAGTCTTTGTCTTGTCCAAAAATCTCATCATCCTGCAGCCAGGCAGGGCTCCCATGGCTCCTTGCATGCTCTGTCTGGGAAAGGCTTCATTGTTGGAGTGAAATCCCCTTTTCCCCATTCAGCATAAGTGGTGTTTGCTTTGGAGATAAAAGCAGCCTTCCCCTCTCCTTGGTCCCTCACTGCCTAGGTGATGTTCCAAGTCATGTACCTCAGGTACACAGGGTAAGATGGGAGGATTGGATGAAGTTTTCTGTCTGTTCTATTAATTACATGTTCCGATATTAAGTAGAATTTTAATCTTTTAAAGGTAGGAAAGTATGACTGCAGAGAAGCACAGAAAGGGAAGGAAGGAATTTCACCAGGCTGTTTGGATCTGTCTAACCTGCCCTCACTGCTTATCAAATTTGTTTCCATATAACTGTGAAAGATCCAGGTCACTGCTGCACCATCCCCTGGGGTGTAAGAGTTCATGGGACATTGTTAAAGACCAAAACTCTTTCAGGAAATCTGTGGCAAACTATATTAAACAAAGCTCTTTGTTCCAGCATTTCAGGGTGAAAAGTAAGGAAATCCTTTTCGGATTACCTACTCTGAGCTGGGATTCAGGTTCTCTGGGTATGGATGGAGCGACAGATGAGAAATCTTCTTTGCCTGCTCCTGAAAGGTGAAAGACTTC
This sequence comes from Lichenostomus cassidix, assembly GCF_008360975.1. Lineage (NCBI taxonomy): Eukaryota > Metazoa > Chordata > Aves > Passeriformes > Meliphagidae > Lichenostomus > Lichenostomus cassidix. The sequence continues at coordinate 9,687,615 of NC_139498.1, forward strand.
TGTGTGAGCCTCTTTAAAGGAGTTTAACATGCTGAATAGGCAGCTTGTGCAGTCAGAGGGTTGGCAGGATCCGAGCAGCTCCAGGAGAAGCAGCAGGGCAGCTGGCATGAAGGGAAGGCAGGCAGCTTTCCACAACAGTGAGTGTTTGATGTGGAGAGGCAGAGCTGAGCTCTGGGATCCTGACAGTTTGGGAATACTAAACCAAATTGGACAAAACTATGCAAGGTCTTACTTTGTAGCCAGACAAGTGTCCCAGCTTGCAGTCGGGGAAGTAGCTGTGAACACAAGTTCCTGTGGCGGCCTCTGAGTACTAGAAGTTTGATTTGGAAAGGCAGAAACTACTGCACAAATATTTCTCCCTATAGTTACATTTTGTCTTGCTTGTTCTGCTTTTTGTGATAGGGAAAGTCCTCTCTGGGTCCTGCTTGTCCCTCAGCAGGCAGCACCCGAACCTGTATTGTTTATAGCACGTTTTTCAGTCAGAAGGGACATCTTCTGTTACTGTATGTCTGTGCATGTGATGGAACATGTAACAGTGCAAAAACCATGAGCTGACTGCCAGCTACAGGACTTCGTTTGAGCTTGTTGGCACTTGCTAGATGAGCTTAAATTGCTTGTTCAGTGAAACAACAAACCTGAAAAAGTAGAAGACACTGTTTCAGCTTTTGCACAGAATTAGGGGCTTCAGTGCACTATGCTCATGACATGGTTGGACTTTTGGGCTGCAAGCACATGTTATCAGCTTGTGTCCAATTTTTCATCCACCAATATCCCGCAGCCCTTCTCCTCAGGGCTGCTCTCAATTTCATCATCATTTATACTGACCCATGTGCAGGATCTTACACTTGTTGAACTCTGTGAGATTCCCACTGGCCCCAGGAGACCAGCACCCAGGAGAGCCTGGAGTCCTGCTAGTGCACACACAGCTGTCCATATTGGCCATCAGAGATCTGATTGAAGAGGATATGGCCACTCATGCTCATGTCTTTCCTCTCAAGGCTGTACTTGCTAGGTGAGGGGAGAAAAAAATTATTAACAGGGGTTCTGCAAACATTTCACTTTAGTCTTTGCTTGTGAGAAGAGAGGAGCTGTGGGCTGAACCCGCAGGGCTGCACAGGGGACCCCAAGACTTTGGCCCTGGGCATAGCTGTTTCAGAAAGGTTTTAGGTCTGAGAAAAAGAAGTCTTTTCTTGCATGTCTGCTACAAGCTTTACAGCCACTCTGGTTTGAAAATGTACCTGTAAGGCTGGCAATGTTTGGTAGTTACCATGACCACACTAGTGGCTCTTCAAAGTATCTGTTCTGTTGTTTTTCTTTTTGAGAGGGGAAGGGGAAAGAAGCCTTATCTGACTTGGAATCTCAGGAGTGACTCCTACACAGTACAAGTGTAGCTGAGCCAAGTTTAAACCAACAAGTTCAATACTTGATAAAATTGGTCAATGAAAAATTCATTGCAAGTTGCAGAACATGCCTGGGGAGCTTGGTAAATCAGCCCGTGGGGAACTTCTCCTGGCAGGAGAGAAGAGCTGGGATGGATGTGTTGGTAGCACAGTGCAGGTGTGAATTGTTGACACAGCCTTTCTCAGTTGTTCGATCTCTCAGCTGTTGATGCATCTCACCCTGTTTCTATGGAAATCCTTGACTGTGGTGCCATTTCTCAACGTATCTGTCCCTGTAGTCAATTCCTGGTCCGTAGGAAAAGTGTGCTGTATGCCATGTAGGGATACGTGGTGGTGGTGACAAATCCATCAGTCTCTCTCACTAGTGTAGCTGCAACTTGCATAAAGAGCTGGCTGTCCCTGCAGTGAGCAGATGTGATAAACCTTCAGCGTTTGTATCACAGAGTGGTGGGTGTTGGAAGGGACCTCTGAGGTCACTTTTTCCACCTATGATCAAGCAGGGCCACTTGACCAGGACTGTATCCAAATAGCTTTTGAATATCTCCAGGGATGGGGTCTCCACAGTCTCCTGGGGTAACCTGTGCCAGTGATCAATCACCCTCCCAAAAAGCGAACCGCCTGCGTGTCAGGTGGTGCCCTGGTTGTGTCTCTTGGCACCCCTGAGAAGAGCCTGGCTCCATCCCCTGTGCAGCTTCCCCTCAGGTACTTACATATGTTGATAAGATTCCCCTGAACCTTCTCCAGGCTGAACAGTCCTGGCTTTATCAGCCTTTCTCATGGGAAAGATGCTCCTGTTCCCCAGTCATCTTAGTGGCCCTTTGCTGGAATCCCTCTTGCACTGGGGAGCCCGGCACTGGTCACAGCACTCCAGGTGTGGCCTCACCAGTGCCAGACAGAGGGGAAGGATCACTTCCCTCCACCTGCTGGTGATGCTTTGCCTCATGCTCTGATTCTTCTGCTCAGCAAAGATGCATTGTTGGCTCATGTTCAGCTCAGCATCCAGCTAGACCCACAGGTCCTTTCCTGGCCAGCAGTACTCTGGATGGATGACATCTTCATGATATCTGCTCCCTTGTCGATTGGAATTCTCTGCATTGAGAAGCTGAAGCATCTCAGTTGCTGGTGAAGTAGCTTTTGTGTCTGTCCTGGTCAGGGATATTTTGAATTAAATGCAAAGGATGTCCTGGACTTTTTTTTTTTAATGTCTACCAGATGTGCATTAGCATCTGGTAATCAAATACCCAGTAAGGACTAAAATACGTTCTTTAGAAGAACAGCTCTAACAGGAAGAGAAAATTAAAGCTCTTCTTTTGTCATTTTGCAATCAGAAGTCAACCTGACCTAAGAGCAAAATTTAAAGTGAAACTTTCATTAGGGTGGTTTTGTCCTCACAGTTCACAGTGGAGTAGAACTTACCCATGCACATCAGCACTTCTTGGCATTTGGTCTGGAAGGGGGCTGAGTGCCCATTGCCCGACAGTCTTACTTTTTCTTCCCATTAAAATTCACCAGTTTGCCAACAGGTAAGGCTGTCCAAGTCCCAGGAAGAGTTTTGGATCTTGCCACCAGCCTTAATGAAGCTGCATAGTGGAAAAGGCCTGTTACCTTTTTCCATTGATCTTGCTGACATGAATTTATGTACGTCAGGTAGGTTTTTATAGTACCAGATCAATAAATGCCCCCATTCAGGAGTTCTGTATGGCACCTACTTCAGGAGATGAGTAAGCAAGGTCTTTCCCTTGGTGTTTTTGATTATATAAAGGAGTTTTTTTACACTGAAAAATTACCACAGGGTAGCAATTTGTTGTACTTACTTGAGGTTTCAATACCATCGCAACCCTGTGATACACAGAGTACACATGTGAAACCCTTGTTACCATAACAGCTCTGCTCAAGTGTTGCTCACTTGGTTTGTTTTGCTGTCCTAACACCAGCTGTTGGAACCTGGGCAATGGAAGCCACTCATGGTACTGTGCAACTGTACATAAATACAGGTGGTCAGTGATATTCTGCCTTTCTAGAACCAGTCCAGTCCCCCACAGTCTCAGTACAATAGCCCAGGAATAGAGCTCTGTCCCAAAAGCTGATCAAAACAGAAGCAGTGTTTGAATGAACCTGTGGCCAGTAGAAACAGTCCGTGAGAGAGAGGCTGCTCTCACTACAGATGGCTTGTAACGCTCTGTTGGGCTTCTATTCTCACTTGATTTATGCACATCACTGGCCCTGGAGCTATGTTGCTTGCTCTGAGCCCCTGTTCATCACGTGGAAGTGCTTCAACTGCACTTTGCCGTTGTTGCTGGTGTGAAAAAGAGAAATTTTCTGCGTGTATTGTCCAATTTCATTTCTGTTTTAGTTTAAACCTGAAAAGTTCCGTTGCCAGCTTCCTCCATAGCCAACCTCAGCTCTCTATAAGCCCAAGTTCACCTTTTTCCGGGTCTCCTGAAGTGCTCATCATGCCCTTCTCTTGCTGCTCTGCTCTGTCCTCTTTCACTGTGATGTGTCTGCTTCCATGTGTGTCACAGTGCTTATTCCATCAGTCCCTTTCTGCTTTTTTGGAGTGAAATGAGTATTTTCTGGGCTCAGGCTTGTAGCAGCCCTTTTCCTTGAGTGGATGACATCAGCTCCTGCTCTGCCTTGAGCTGATATGAAAAGCCTGATGCCAAATGAGCAGTGTAAACTGGAGCTGCCTGTGACTCTAAACCAAATTCTTCTTCCCCAGCCAGACAGCCCCACTGGTGGCTCAGCCTCACAGGAGGTATTTGTGACAGTGGTGGCACTTGGGATCCTTCCTGGAGTTTGCTGTTGGTTTGCTGGAAAGGGCCTTACACATGTGTGAGCAGCCCAAGGTTAAGCTGGAGAGCTCCGCTGCCTCTGCCCACACCAGCATATGGTGTTTGGCAACACCTTTACTGAGCACCTGTGTTCCCCCTAACCCAAACCTTTGGGCTGGAGCAACTTGGCAGGTGCAGTTTGTTGGTGTGTGTTCCACAGGAGGTCATTCTGAGTGGTAGGAAAGCCTTTTCTGGCCTTAAAACATGTGTCTCTACAAGCTTTTCCACCAGCTAAATATAACTGGAGAATTGCTCCTGACTCTCCTGAACTTGAGAGAGTGAGGAGATTTGTTTCCCACCAAAGTCATTTAGATGTGCAGGATGCAGCAGGGGCCTCTGCTACTCCTCCAGAAAAATTCCTGGGATTTTTTCCTAATTTTATTTCCATGTATTAACATAGAGTTGGGTTGGTTTGTGTTTTCTTGGGCCAGGAAAATTTTGCCTTCAATAGGATAATGACTTGGGGAAGTTTCTCCTCTATTTGTTGCTTTTATCACAGGAGTGTGCAGGTTGTCCTAACCAGCACATTGTCCCATGTCCTGAGCAGCCCCTTGGCAGCACTGCCTGCACACTGCTGCTCCTCAAAAGTGGTTTTGTGGGTGCTCTTTAGGCAGATGGGGTACCCAGACTGTTCTGCACATAGATTTTGCCAGCTGATGCAGTCTGGACACTCCCTGTGGTGTAGTCTGTAGGAGATAGGTGTGAGGGTGGCCTTTCTGATGAGGGCAGCTCTAGTTCTAGTGGCTTAGTATTTCTGCAATGAAGAATTGCCTCAGGTGCACTACAGTCTACAGAAATAGCTCATGGAAAGTATCCTGTTCTCCTCAATGGGGCTACAATATTAAAAAAATGGAAATAACTGTGATCAGTTCATGGCTAGGCTCTCTGTCACATAGGGCAGATACACACTAAAGCAAAAGGTGAAGTCCTCCTGTGTTGTTGGGATCCATTTGCCATCTCCAGCAAATCCATGTGAGCAGGTTGATTTACAGGTCTCAGGAGAGTGTTTGATGAAAGCACATTATTCTCCTCTGGAAGCTCAGCTTGGTTTGGTTTAACACATATTCTGGTATGTTTTACAATTTCTTGCACTTAAGGTGCACTTTGTTAGATGCAAATCAACAACTTTCCCATGCTTGGGCTTATTTTCATTTTCTCTTGCCTACACGGTATCTCCAAATGTTGTGTGGAATGTCTTCTGTCCTCTGCAGGGTTGCCATAAACTGAAGGGATTTTTTTTGGACTTACTGTGTCTTTAGACTTACTGTGCCTGCTGGTATTCCACTGTGCCTGCAGCCTCTGGAGAGCAAAATAGTGTGTGAGGCTTGGATTCATCTAGGTTCAAGCATCTGAAGTATAGTGTCAGGTGTGAGCTGAGCAGGTAGATGCCTCTGCTGTGAATGGAGTTAGGAGCAAGCAATCTTTGTTTGCTAAAACTCACAAAGCTGAATTCCATCATTTCTGTCAAATGTATGTTGCTGTTAATGTATTTCATTGGATTCAAGGGATCTCTGTATGCTATCTGGATTTGTATTTCTCATTTTTATTTCAATGGTAACAGAGATTCTTTTCTCTTTCCAGGGTGACTGTTGGATCTGTATGGAGCTCATGTCTACCTCGTTTGATAAGTTTTACAAATATGTATATAGTGTATTAGATGATGTTATTCCAGAAGAAATCTTAGGCAAAATCACTTTAGCTGTGAGTATTTTGTTAAGCCTTTTTGTTGAAGATAATTGAAAAATTCAAATCCTTGTTCAGATCAAAGTCCATGTGAAAAGCTGGTTGGTCTGTGGAGCAGAACTGCTGCTGCTGTTTGCATCACACTGGGAACAGTTCTTAAGGGTGTTCATGACTTTTCAGCAGTATGTTGCATGGTGTAAAAGGAGGTCCTGGGGTCAGTAATTAGTTCACAAAGACACCCCAGGTCCAGCTTCCTGCTCTGTCTGCTTGAATGTGGGCACCAGCAGCACGGGCACCAGCCCTCTGCAGGGATTGCTTCGTGTGCTGGGGCTGCCATCACTGGGAGTCACCTGTCTCCTCCCAAGGAAGGTGCCTAAAAGGGATGAACTGTCTCCCCTTCCCTTGTTTTAAAGGGAACAAGGAATTGGGCATTTATAACGAGGGCAGGTGAACCCTACAGTCTCCAGTTTCAGGGAGTTGCCCACCTCCACTCTCAAGTGACAGGGAGCAGGTTGTATGGGGGCTGAGGTCCCACCTCCTGGTGCCTGAGGTGGTGAAGGGAGAGGAATCTCACCCAGGGTATCCAAGTGCAGCCCTGCTACACTGAGTTCACTTTCTCCCTTTGAAGATCCCTGTAAAATTACCCTTGGATGTGCCAAAATGAACCCTTGGTTGGCTCAACACAAGGGTGAGGTCTGGCCCTGCAAAACAATCTTGTGGATTGGGTCTGGGGAGGGAGGGCTGTTGAAAGAGTCCTGAAAAATCTCCTTCTGCTGCCCATAAAAATCTGTCAGTTCCACTGGATTTCTGCAGGGGATGCCAGGCCCCTCCAGTCCAGAGAAGCTTCTGGCAGTCTTGTGCAAAGGCTTTCAAAAGCACTGGAGAACCTGGCTGATGTTTTCTTGATTTAACCTGGAAGTTCTGGCCTAATGAAAAGTCACGTAATTGAAACAGTTGTGATCTTCTGAAAAAAAATACAGCATAGGGCTTGAAATAAGTTATTGTCAGGATAATTAACATCAGAGATTACTTTTGCTCCATCTCTTACTCCTTTCTCCCAGAGTATAGTCTTTCCAGATCACAGGGAATGTGTGTCCACTTAAACACATACCCTCTCTTGCATCACTTTCTGTTTGCAGGAAAGGTTCAGAGAAAAGTGCTTCTATTATGTGGTATATTACAGCATTGATATCTCAGTGTATTAAATGCTTTTTCCCCATGTTCTTGGAGTTCCAAGTATTTAAAAATCACAGGACTCTTAGGACATCTGCTTATTTGTCGTCTGTATTTCTTTCCTAGACTGTGAAAGCACTAAACCACTTAAAAGAAAACTTGAAAATCATTCACAGAGGTGAGTTCTTCATGTCTTTTCTTAAGTTCATGTCTTCTTCTTATGTATTGAAATTATTGCAAGAACTGTTAGTGGCCTTTGCTTCACTCAAAGTGTAAATAGCATGAGTCTGAGTGCAGGTTTTGAACAAGTGTCCCCAGTGCCTGTTCTGCTGCCCCTTCAGCCTGTGCTTTATCCACCTAAGTGTCATTTCAGGGCGGTTGGGCATCTGCCTCTGCCCTTGGACACATGGCATCTCCAGGGCTGGCTCCATCCCCTCGTGCTCCCTCGCAGGATCCAGTGCCAAGGGGTGACGGCGACGGCGCGGCACTGCCGGCCTCAATCCTTGCAGCTGCTCTGCTTGAAACTGAAACCTCCAGCCGTGACTTACTGGTTTTCATTTCTTGCCCCTGCAGACATCAAACCTTCCAATATTCTTCTGGACAGAAATGGAAATATTAAACTCTGTGACTTTGGCATTAGCGGACAGCTCGTGGACTCCATTGCCAAAACGCGGGATGCAGGGTGCCGGCCGTACATGGCGGTGAGTGGGATGAGCCCTGGGCTCTGTGGGATCTCACCTCTGCAGCAGGCTGTCATCAGCCTGTTTCCTGTGGGATGAATACCACCTTCCCGGGTGAAACTGAACTCTGGATCGAGTGCTGCTGTGGCAAAGTGACTGAATTCCTGCTTTTGCTGGGTTCCTCTGCTGCTGCCAGGGCTGTGGTGCTGGAGAGGAGCTCTGTGGCTTCCAGAAGCTCAAAAAAAACCAGCGCCAGGGGAAGCAGGGCTGTCAGAGTGTGGGTTTGTCTTGGTCTGCAAGAAATCCATTTGCTCTGCTAAGATTATGTCACGGGAGTTATTGCAGAGCAGAATTATAGTGATTTTTGTAAACCACTCTAATTCCAAAGTGTGCCAGAACTTCATTCCAGGAGAATGTGATTCTGGAGAGCGGCAGTAGCGGAGCAGCTGTGTGGAAATTGCAGGGGCTGAGTTGTGGCTCCTGGGAGTCTGTCCTGCTTGTTTGCTGCCCTCCCCCTCCCAGAGAGAAAAGCTGTAGTGGTGATTTTTGAACCGTCTGAGGGTTTTAAACACTTCAGTGCTTCAGAGTACTTGGAAAATGCATCTCTGCTCTCACGTGAACTGAGGGTACCTTGTGCTGTGTGCCTGCTGCTGTTCATATAACTTTAGTGCCTGTATTTCATTTTTGTTATATATTTATGGCTCTGTATGCTGAAAAACACTGTTTTCTGAACTCTTTTTTTATCTACCACTGAGGAGAAAAAAGGAAAATATCTGTCTTTTAAGGTACAGTGCCCATCTGGCCCTGGCCATGGCTCTCAGATGGCTTTTGTCTGACTGTGGTGTCAAAGGCAAAACCTGCCTGTCCTGACTCTGAGCTATGCAAGCATAGAGTCTGTATTTCAGGGCATTGGACCTTTTCCTCTCACTGTCCTCCTAGCAGAGGTAGTTACTTACTGAGCTGAACAGGATAGTATGGATGAGATCTGTTCTTGCAGTCCAGTGCTGTGGTACAGCGAAGTTCTGTGCAAGCCCCAGGCCCACAAAACATGGTGAAATGGGGCAGTTTGTTAAATAAAGACCTTGTGAGGCTGGAGGGGAGGCAGAGGCATGTGTCTGCTCTCAGTGCTCTTGGCAGGTGCTTGGAGCTCCCTGCAGGGAAGAGGCTGGGTTAGAGCTGCCCAGTTTGGGATGTTAATGGGGTGGGTGATGCTGAGGGCAGCAGCAGGAGGGATGCTGGGGAGGGGTGGGAGCCAGAGCAGTGTGAGCTGGTCTGACTGAGGCTGTGTGTTTGCACCCCAGGCCACAGGCACTGGGATAGCATCACTCTATGCACTTAGGGCTGTTCTTGCTTGTTCCCTGTGCTCTGAGGTGTGTGTCGTGTCTGGCAACAGAGCTCTTGAAAAATGGCTGTCACCTATTCCCCTCTCAAGTTCAGTGAGTGATAATTACAGGAATTAATGTTCCCACCTTTTCTTTGAGCCGTGGGTAGGTGGTTAGCTCTGCTCAGGCTGTTGATATAGTTATGCCACGACAGTTTCTGACACGTGTGTAGATAGCTGCAGTGCTTCCTTTCCCCTGGGATGTGGGTGGGTGAGTGCTTCCACAGCCCCTTGGTTTCCTTTTTCCTGTGTTTCAGTCCACGGGCACGCTGTGATTTGTGCAGCTCCATCAGCAGCTCCAGACTTGGGTGGACTTTTAAGTGAGCAAAAGTGTTGCAGTTCAGTTTGTGTTTTTCAGAGCCTTGGCATGGCACAGGGTTTGTGGGGCAGCCAGCAGCTGGCAAGTGATGTGGGAGACGATTGGCCTCTTCCCTGCTGCTCTCCAGCCTCAGTGACTCCTTTCCAAGTACATGAGCATTTCCACGTACCAGGAAGCCTGGGAAATGGGGAGAGGCCCCCAGTGTGCAGGCACTTCTGCCAGCTATTTCTTTAAGCCAGGAGAGGCAAATGTCTGAAGGGATACTGTGATCAACGCTGGATATACCTGGGAAGGAGTCAGGCCAACACACTCCTCTCAAAAGGAAAACAGTATTTTTTTAGTGTAAAATAGGCCAAGAATAGTAGCTGTGTTCAGCCAGGGAGGCTCTGCTAAGGGCTGCTGGATGCTTCTCCCTGATGACAGTGTCCTGTTTTGCATGGCTCACCAGCCCCATGGCACTTGCCTCCTGAAGGAAGCTGTAACACTCTGTTCCCTGGGGCTGGTCCCCACATAGCAGTTGGTGACAATGACACTGGATGTCAGCCAGTCTGGCTGTGAGGGCTCTGAGGAGGCAGCAGGAGCCACATCCAGCTGCCAAGCAATGCTGTGTGCTTGAACCAAGATTTCTGGAGCTGTCACAGTGAGTGGCGCCTCAGCCTTGGAGCTGCAGTGCTGAGAGGTTGTTTTGCTTTTGGCTTTCAGTTCCCCAGCAATTGTTACAGTGAGCAAAGACCTGTGTGTTGGTGCCTCATGTTCTCTGAAGGAAAGAAAGGCAGGACTGAGTTCCCAGGCAGCTGCTGGCCCCTGGAGCAGCTCAGGCTGTTCTGAGCCTCCTGACCCATGCCCTGTGCTGGTACCAGTGCTGGTGGTTTGCTCCAGGTGAGGTTCCACAGCTTTCACCCAGCAGTGGGCTGGGGTTGCTCCTGGCCAGCCCTGCATCCTCCCTGTGTGATCCCTACCTTGCCTCTGGCTGTGTGGGTGCTGCTGAGAGAGCGCTCTGTGTGCCACTCTGGAGCTGGTGGCCTTTGTGACATGACTGCATTTTGCCTTCTGAACGCTCAAGTGCACCCAGTGCCTGTGTGGGAGAGGAAGGGTGAGACTGGAAGTGCTTGGTTTAGGCAGGGGTGGAGGGGCAGACATAGCCAGTGGGAGGATGGATGTCCTGCCCCGCTCCTTCAGAGCCTCCAGGATCAGAATGTGAGGGTGTCACCAGCATCCTTGGTCACTCAGGTCCTTTTCCCAGGTCACCTTGGAGCCACTGGGTGCAAAACCCTTCTTCCTGGTGAAGGTGGACAGTCACAGCTGGCATTGGTGTCAGGCCCACTGGTTGTCCTCTTGTTCAGATGGTTCAGGCAGAGATCAGGCCATGTATGGAAAAGGAAATTTTCCTAAGGCAGGTGACAGTGACAGCTCTGATCCCTCTCTCCCAGCCATGGCGGGGAAGGCAATAGGGATACAGGAGTTCTCTGGCTCCTTTTCCCAAGCAGAGCCACTGCCTGTTTGAGCTTTGCATTCCTGACCCAATGTCCAGGCTTTCATCAGGCTCAGTCAGTTATTTATCTGCACAGGCAGGCTGTGGGTTTGAAGTCATCCTCTTGGATGCCCCTGAATATTACTATATGTTGGACATTTCATTTTTTTCCTCTTGCCTCTGAAACTTTCTTTTTAGTTTAGGGATGCATTGACCTAAGTAACAAATAAGAGTTTGTTATGTACATTTTAATGCCATGTAGGGGCAGTTTTGAATTTGTGGTGCATGTGGGGTAAAATTGCCTGATACGTAACTGGTGAAAACTCAGATCTCAGCTGCAAGAATTGGGTGTTTTGAAATGCCACTTGGCTCTTTAGCAACATGAAACAGCTCAGGCATACGGAGAGTTACTCTTGTGTCACACCCCTGGCTGTGTTTGTAGCTGGGGTCTGGAGGAGAGGGAGGATCTGTGCTGTCCACTGCTCATTTTTCAGTCAATATACTGGTGCTCAGGTAGACACTGAACTAGAGAGAAGCCCTGTGGCAGCCTGTGCCCTTCTCTGGTGCATCCATAGGCTGTCTCTTCACCCCATCAGCACATCCAGGTATGGGTCTCCACTTCAGCCATTTCCTTTCCTGCTTCACTTGGCATCAGAAGGGCACCTGGCCTGAGCCAGGCTTTGTCTGCAGCCCTCGCTCCAGGTCCCCAGAGTGTGACATGGTGACTCTTCCTTCCTTGGTGTTAATTGCTCCCATGTCATCTACATGGAAAATTCTCAGCATTCTTCCTGCTCTGTATTTAGATGGGATTTATTTTGGTCTGTCCTGCTTTCCCTTTAGCTGTGCCACCATGGTCTAGGGCCAAATCGCTGTTGCTCTGCTCAGTCACAGGAGCAGGGTGCCCCTCATGGGTGCCTGGGACAAAGCAGCTCTGTCTCACTGGTGCCACCCATCCCACCAGTCCCTTTGTCCTGTCACTCCAGGCCCTGCTGAACAGTCTTTCTGCCTTTCTTATAAGCCCCTTTTAAATACTGCAAGGCCAGAATAAATTCTCCCCAGAATCTTCTCCAGGCTGAACAGTCCCAGGTCTCTGTCTCCATAGCTGAGGGGCTCAAGGCCTTGAATAATTTCTGTTCCCTTCTCTGGACTCGCTCCAGCAGCTCCACACCCTGCTTGTGCTGGGGCCCTAGAGCTGGAAGAAGTAGCTTCATGTGCCACACCCAGGAGCTGCTGGAGCCAGGAAGGCAGGAGGAGCTGCTCCTGCCTGGAGGTGAGAGGATGCACTGAGAGCTCTGCCCTGAGGGGAGGCAGGATGGGTGTTGCAGGGCTGCAGTCCCAGCAGAATGGTAGGGAGAGAACCCCATTACCTGGGTCCTGAATCCCAGGAATGTTGGAGAATCTGTAGGCAAACAAGGCTGCTGAGTTGACCAGTAATCTGAACATCCAAGGACATTCACATTCTGAGTGTTTGCTGCTTATCAAATCATCTCTCCTTCAAATAAGCAAGTAGCAGGGACTGGGAATATACATTTTCCATTCAGATTCTCCTGCAAAGTCGTGGGGAAGTTGTCATTGTGTTTCTGCTCCCAATATATAAAGGCATGGATGCTCTAATAGCTCTTGCTTCCTCCCCAGCTGCTCTGGCAGTCTGTTGTACCCAGTATGGGAAGTCTGGACAGCCCAGTGAAGGCAGGAGCTGGCTGGGAGCAGGCAGCAGCACAGATGTAATAGCTTTTGACTGAGTTACAAAAAGAGCATGTGAAGAGCTGATGGTAGGTTTAAGAGAGTTGAATTTTAGTAATTTTATTATTTTGCCCCTCCCATCAGAAGTATTGAGACATCCATCCAAGTCATGAGAGGAATAACTAATGTGTGAGCTTAAGCTGAATGGAAACCACAACCAAAGGATAAAAGAGCAAAGGAAAGGGCAGAGCTAGGAGGGTGGGATAGGCAGAATGTTCTGGGTATGGCCTTGGAAGCCACCTTGGTTCAAAGCAGATATTTTAACTGAGAGTGAGTGTGGTAAAACTTATTAGTGTCCCTGGGAAGGTGATATCCCATGTATTGAGTAATGGATACAGGGAGGCTCTAGGAGAAGCTTCAGAACCACTGAAGCTTGGCAGATGCTGCTTCTCCCTGCTGTCTGTGGAGGCCTGGCATGGCCTGGGTAAGTTTCCTTGGAGAAGGTGCTTGTGCTGGTGGCTGAGGGAAAAGGAGAGGTCTGGAAGCAGCCACAGCTTGGGCAGCCACGTGTGGGTGGTGTTTTCAAGGAGGAGAGCTGGTAGCACGGCAGAATAACCAGGAATGCCCTGAGGCATTCCCATGGGGACTGGGAGGTATCCTGGGAATGTGGTAGTCTGCCCGTGTGGTGGTCCACTGGAGTGCTGAGGCTGCACTGAAGGTTCATTGCATGGCACTTTCCAGCTTGATCTGCCATGAAATTGTATTAAAATGTAGCCTACAAAGTAACCAGAGCTTTCAGAGTATTCCCTGTAATTTAGAATTTATTGTAATTCAGGTATCTTTATTATTGTTGTAGTCAAAATTGAACGAGACTGTTTCTTTTGACATATTAATTATTTTATTTTTAACTAAAGAAGGCAGACTGAGGTTTCTCGTAAAGATGACCTGCAAGACATAAAGATGTTTTTTGGTTTTTTTTGCTGATTTACCTCTCTGGATAACCTGCTCTAAAGTTTGAATCACTCATGTCTGGCTCAATATTGCTTTCTATGAAAGACATTCTGGATGGTTTAAAGCCTTGTAACATAATAGTTGCCTTCAAGGGATGACCAAAACCTTGTTAAGAGGAGCTTTGTTAAAGCACATTGTTTTTGATAGTTTCTTAGGTTTGGCAGTCAGCAGCTGGTTGGGGAGAGCAGTTCTGGTAGATGCTGCTAAGCCTCACTTCCCCAGGGTGGTGGATGAGATGTTGATTCCAGTTCTTATGATCCCTTAGGAACAATTTGGCTGTGAAAACAGAGAAAGTGAGGCTTTGGGTTAAAGAGATCCCAAAGCTGAACAAAACTAAATAAATAAGACAGTCATAATTATTCAAGGTGTTTGTGCAAAAGGAAAAAACTCAAAGCATTGGACTGTGATAAGTTGCCATTTCTGATCACCTTTTACACTATACCTCTGTAAAATCAGTGTTTTAAGTGATTCCTCAAGCTGTTTCTCTGCTGGGGTGGATGGTTACCCTGACCACAAGTTTGCCTCTGGAGCTGTGCCAGGCTCTGCCCCTCAGGACAGACTCAGAGTTCTTAGTAAGTTTGCAGATGCTTCTCGTTGCTTCTTGCATGGCACAGAGCTTGACTGGTCCTTGTTGCCGTTTCAGCCGGAAAGGATAGATCCCAGCGCATCCCGGCAAGGCTACGACGTTCGCTCAGATGTCTGGAGCTTGGGGATTACATTGGTAAGTGAGGGGCTTTGCCTGGGTGCACTGTGCAGTGTGGAGGTGTCACACGTGGGCAGCACAGCCCAGCTCCTTTGTGTGCTGTGATTGATGTGGCTCTCCCTGGCTCAGCAACAATCTGAATGCTTTCCAGGTAGATGATTGTCCTGAGCTCCTGCAGATGGGTTTGGCTGCAGCTGGGTTTTGTAGAGAGCAAAGATGTGAGCAGGGAAGAGGGCTGTAAATGAAGTTGGATTGCAAATTAATTTTGTGTTCAAAATCTGAGATGAGGAGGGGTGCAGAGCAGAGCAACCTGCCTGTGTGAATAAGCCTCTGACAGCCCTGGCAGCTGCTGTGCTGTGGCTGCACAGAGACTTCAGTTAACCCTGGATTCTGGAATTCTGATTCCTCACTGGCTTAATCACAGCCGTGCTAGCTGCACACATTGCTACAGTGAGAAGCTCTTACTTTCTCCAGGCTGTGAAGCAGAAGAGAAAGTAGAAGCAATAAGTATGAACCAGTAGCTTCTATTTTAACCACTGATGTTTAAAAAAAAAATAATTTTCATTATCCTGTGAGGAGCAGGGAGTTGGGTTTGGAGATCCTTAAGGGTCCTCTCCAACTTGAGATATTGCATGCTTCTGTTACTCTCATTATCCATTTTCTCTAGTGGTTGTTAGGATGCTTGGGAAGGATTTTACCCTCTTACACTGGTTTGTTTTATAGTCAGTGGAGGAGCAGACATGGCCAGCATGGAAACGTGGCCTGGTCAGGGTAAATTTCGCCATGCTCCTCACACAAGCTGCAGAACTTACTGCTGGGTAAAACCTTCTGTCTGCTTAGAATCATATAGGGAACAGGATGAAGAATCTCATCTCAGTCTTCTGGGGGGTTCAAGGTCGTTGCAGACATTTTCTTGCCCTGACTGAACTTACCTGATGTAAACTTGCCTGGTGCTGTTGCTGTCTCCCTGCAGTATGAGCTGGCCACGGGGCGATTCCCCTACCCCAAGTGGAACAGTGTATTTGACCAGTTGACACAAGTAGTGAAAGGAGACCCACCACAGCTGAGTAACTCAGAGGAAAGGGAGTTTTCCCCAAGTTTCATCAACTTCGTCAACTTGTGGTAAGCGTGCTGAAAGTGATGCTGAAAGCATTTGGAGTTGGCTTGTTTTGTTGGGTGGTATTCAGCAAGGGTCATGTGTCCAGCACTTCTGGCTTTTTTTCACATTTGTGCACAAGCAGAATGGTGAGGACCTCTCACATTTTAGTGATCTGGAGGTGATGGGGGCTTTGTCTGGGTTGGGACTGAAGGGCAGACCTTGGAAACTGCTCTTCAGGAGAGGAATTAGAAGAAAACCTCTGAGAGGCTGTGCTAGACAGAGGCATGGTAAGGATGGGGGTTTCCACAGCAGGAAGTTTGTGTGACTGTGTAAGGGCCTGGCCTGTGCATCCCATTCCTTGATGTGACACAGGCTTGGAACAGACCTGCTCTTTGCCCTTTCTTCTGCAGGCAGAAACCAGAGACACCTGGCAGTATTGTCCCATGGTTGGGCAGAGAGGATCTGTACTGTCCTGCCTTTTTCCTGATGAGGCCAGGAGCCTTCTTGCCCAGTGCTGCTCAGCACAGAGACTTCCAGGACCTGTGCTGAATTGTTGGGTTCATGTCTTGTGTCAATCATATGTTGAGATCAAGGCTGGAGATGGCTTCCCACAGGCAGGACCTCTGCAGTACAGTCAGCCCCAGGTGGAGAGTGTGTGGTGCTGCACAAGGGGCTCAGGGCAGTCACAAAATCACAGACTGGTTTGGGTTGGAAGAGACCTTAAATCTCATTCCTGTCATGGGCAGGGACACCTTCCACTATCCCAGGTTGCTCAAAGCCCTGTCCAGCCTGGCCTTGGACACTTACAGGGATGGAGCACCACAGCTTCTCTGGGCAAGAGACATTCAAACATGTCAATAATGTTAAAAAATTTCTGGTATTTCTTTCAGCGCTGTGAATGCCTTGGTTGAACATTTTTCCCCTTCAGTCTGCCTTCCTACGTTAGAAGTTTCTCTGGAGTCCCTTTCCTGGTGCTGCTGCTTACAGTGGTTCAGCTTTAGGCTCCAGAATCTCCAGTGCTGTGCCTGGCTCCAGCTGTCAGTCCTGAGCTCCTGAGCACCAGGATCCTGGGAGCCAGAGTTCCTACACAGGAGCTGTAGTGCTTCTGGTGCTGCTGGTGGCTGCACCAGGCATGTAGTGTTTTAGGAAGGCATTAATTGGCATTTCAGAGCAGAGCTCTGTCTGTGAGCTCCAGTCCTGCCTAGTTGCCTTATGAACATTGGAGGAGCAGATTGGATCCCCCAGAGAGCCTCACTGGGATCAGGAGTTGCTGTTGGGTGGCAGAAGCCTGGAGAGGGCTGTGTGTGCCCAGTCACTGTGTTTGTGCTCTCTCTGCCCTGCAGGCTCTGTGGGCAGGTCATGGGCAGGGCTGACCTTGGCTGCTCTGATGGCTGGAGGCCACACTGTGGTGGTGCTGGAGCTGGAGAAAGACCCAGCTGGAGCCCCTGGGGATGGAAATGCAGCTGTTGGGAATAAGAGTATCTCCCCTAGTTTGGGAAAGGTGCCACATCCACCCATTCTCTTCCCAGTGGCTCTCGGGGCAGGGGCTGCAGTGTCACCCTCGCCCAGCCCGTCTCCTCTCCCCTGCCATGTCTCTGTGACAGGGCTTTGGTGGCCTTTGCTGCCACTCACTGTCCCTGCACTGTGCTGGGCCAGGTATCAGTGAGTGTCCAGGTGCCAGCAGAGCCTCACAGGAGGGGACACTTTCAGCTGCCCTTGGGCAGCCATGTTACCTCTCTGTTCCTTCCCAATGGCTCTGGCCTGTTTGGTGCTGGATGTGCCACCAGTGCTGGGGATGAGCCAGGAGGGGTTTGGCTGTCTGCTGTCAGGCACAACCTCAGCCACTGCCTGCACAGCTGGGATGGCTGTGAGGGAAGGAGGGAGGGAGGTTGTTCCTGTGCTCACTCACAGGGCAGGGATGGGGTTTCCAGAAAACCAAAGGTGGTGAGTCTCACTGTGACAGGATCATGTCCTCTAACAGTTCGTTTTTGATGTCTGTAACAATTTCCCTGATCCCACGTTCTCCTAATTCTCTTTATGCTTTCTTTAGCCTTACAAAGGACGAGTCCAAAAGGCCAAAGTACAAAGAGCTTCTGGTGAGTTCTCAGCACTGGCTGGGTGGCTCTGCTGGTCACACAGCTGGAGGAGCACCACCTCCATGCCACTGCTGCTGGCCTGTGGTGATGGCCAAGATTCTGGGTGTCTGTACAGCAAGGCAGGGAGTCAGCAGGGGATGTGCCCAGTGGCAGTGGATCAGTGGTGCAGTGGCACCATGGAAATTCTCCCTTTACTCAAGGTCCTGATCCCATGCCAGAGCCCTGCCAGGTTGCTGGCCAGCACTGTCATCTGTCAGTGCCTCCAGCACAGCCTGCACAGGGCTGGGCTCAGGCAGAAGTGAGATCTGAAGGAGCAGAGCCTTCGAGTAGGGCAGCAGCAGGGCCTGCCTCTGGTGGGGGTGCTAAAGGAGAGAGGGCAGCAATGCTTTTGGCTTGGATCAGTCACATGTGGCAACTGTGCACCGTCAAGGAGTTCTGGGCACCTGGAAGGCACCTCTTCAGAGGCTGTGGTTCCACAGCCAGCCCTGGGTCTGGTGGGGTTTCACATCACCTGATGTGAAAGGAACCTTCCTGGTGTTCTCCAGAACCTCCCTGATGTTAAATCCCAGCTGCTCTCATTTGGGTCTGGCCAGGCAAGGCAGAGGGTCAGAGCTCAGGAGAGTGGGGCTTGGGTTTGACCTCTGCAAGCCACCCCCTGTCACCCCTGTCACTCTCCCCACTGTGACAAGGCTGATGATGAAAACTCTCTTGAGTATTTCAGTAAATGTCAATGCTACAGAGGAGCTGCTGATTCTGCACCCTCACTGCCTCCTGTCCTACCTCAGTAACCTCCCACCCCATGTTAAAGAGATGGATTCCCAGTGTGGAAAAGCCATGGACCAGGCTGTGTCCTGGTGTCCTACAGCCACCACAAACCGTGTTCTTGCACTAGGCAAATTCACCTGCTCAGCTTTTATCTGACGAGCTCATGCCAGGAGAGTGGCCATAACTTTGCTGTTTTTTATCTGATTCCAGAAACATCCCTTCATCCTGATGTATGAGGAACGCACAGTGGATGTTGCATGCTATGTTTGTAAAATCCTGGATCAAATGCCAGCAACTCCCAGCTCTCCAATGTACGTGGATTGATACTGCTGCTACATCAAACTCTAGAAAAAGGGCTGAGAGAAAACAAGCTGTAAAGGATTTTCATCACATATTGCAGTGTTTTTAATGCTCGCCCAGACACCATGTGCAATAATATTGGTGTTATTTCCATCCTGTCTGTATACTGTTGTCACATATAAAGTGCATCCTTGTAATACCTGATCACACAGTGTTAGTGTTGGTCACAGAGAGACCTCATCTTGCTCTTTTGTGGACATATTCATGAAATGTGGAAATAAGTACATTTATTTGTTGACCGTGATTGGATAGCACCTAAAATTCATTTCTAGACTCAAAACTTGGAGACTTCTCAGCAGCTACTGGAAAGATTTTTCTCTCAAACTCTTCCAATTGTTGTTTCAAGTAATAATAAAAAGCAAACAAACAAAAGTTAGGCGTTGTCTGTCTGAACATTAAGAGACTTTGCCTGGAGGGAGAAGAACTTGCTTAACCAACAAGATGCTTTGCCTTCTGGAGCTGGAAAGGCAAAGGAGAATTTTATTCTTCACAAAGTGCAATAGATTTACTGCTATGAAATTCTGTTGCTTTACAGTCGCAGTGTACTTTCTGGGGACAGTGTGCTCAGCTGAACTTCCTGTTAAAGAGAGATCATGTTAAATATAGTGAATATGTCTTTACCAAAAATATGTTGTGTTGAAAGAGGCTAACATTAAACTATTGAGATGGGACATAATGTATTCTTCCTCCTTTTACCAAGCCAGCCACTCTTCACTCTTAACTAGGTGTCCTGTAAATTGTTACCTGGTAAGATAAGACCTTTGACCTGAAGAATTATTAAACTACTTGATTGAATTTAACCTGCTTGTTGACCTGGTTTATAGTGCACAGTGCTCACCACCCACTGGCTTTGCTTTGCCTTCACCCAGTGCCGTCCACAGAGGCTGCTGCTGCATTCATGGTCCACCAGCCACTGGCTGTGAGTTCTGGCCAGTGTTTCTCATGTTCCTGCTGTCCCCAGCCCTGGTGCTCCTGCCTTTGGCCCAGCCCAGCCCTCCCAGCCCCGTGTCCCTCACGAGTCAAACCTCTTCCTTGTCACCACTGCAAGCAGGATGGAGGGGTGGCCCTGGCTGCCACGGGGCTCTGTGCCTGTCACGCCCTGCTGAGCTTGCTGGAGATTATTCACCACCACCTGGATATTGAACCTCTTCTGTGGCCTCCATAGCTCCTGGTGCTGCACCTGGAGCAAGCCTCTGTGAGACTGTTGGGTGCAGAAGGAGATGAGGTGGAGATGAAAGAGCATCTAACTCCTCTCAGCCTGCCCAGCAAAGCCAGGGAAACTGTCATCTTCTGCTCCAGTTGTAAGTGAAACGGCGCATCAGGCTTTTCTGTTTGTTTAACTGACATTTTTCAAAGATTAATTTTTCCTGAAAACTTTTTTCCCCCAAATATTGCAGTTTTGAGGTGTTTAGTAGCGCACCAGGGATAAAATGGAGGCTGCAGGGTCTCTGCTTTCCATTTTGAGCTGTTTGGTTTAGGTGTTCAGTAGGATTTCATCAGCGTTAGAGCAGCTCCTGCCAGAGCTCGGCCACAAGCCTGGATCTGGATGCAGTGGGAATGAAAATGCTGTGGTGCTGGCAGGATACCCAGGAAATGGCTTCCCACATCCAACCAAAGCTACCATCTGCAAACCAAGGCAGAGCACTGAAGACCAGCATGTCCAGCCAGGAAGGAGAGCCGAGGCCATGCTCTGGGACACAGCTGGGGTTTGCTGGCTGCAAAGGTGACACATCCTGGTGGCTGCCAGAGCTGCTTCTGCTGGCACCAAGGCTGGCACTGGTGTGAGCCCATGGGATCCTGTGGTCCTGCCCTTCCTGGATTGTGTTCCTGTTGGGCTGCTCATCAGGCACAGCAGCCACCAAAGCCTTCCCAAAACAGCCAAGGCAGAGGTTTCTGCAGTAACAGCTCGTTCCTGACAGCTCTGGTGCATCCTGTGGAAGGATCAGTTAGACCCATACATTGTGTGTCTAAAGCAGTCATTCTGTCCCCACCCTGAGGGCCTTTCTCAGGCAAATACCCAGGGAGCTGTGATTCCTCTCTCCACCCTTCCGCCCCCAGACTGGGACCACAGATGCTCCAGGTCATGAGGGGTGCTGGCTGGGGGGTCTGAAGAGACCCAGATCCAGGAAGGGCTGCTGCTCCCTTCATTTGTTAAAGTCTGACACTTCTCCCTGGTGACAGGGAACCCAAAAACCTTTCAGAGGGCCAGCACGGATGGATCCTCCCAAAACACACGACTGCCTTGCTCTGCCCTGTCAGGATGACTGAGTCTGTGCTATAGTGCTGAACCCATCTCTAGCAGCAGGACCAGTTTGCTGGGAATGGAAATGAAAAGCTTTGAGCTGCCAGTGACAGACAGGGGTAAGTTGCTGTTGTCTGGGTGGCTGTACAGGACAGGTTTAGCCTATTCAACATAGATTATTATAAATTATTATGAGTGCACCATTTATTGCAATGTATCTTTATTTAAAAAAAAAAAAGTGTATAGTGTTCAGAAGCTGTGAAAATAGTGTAAGAACTGTACATTGTGAATCCTGGTTATTTTTTTTCTTGTACCATAGAAAAAATGTATAAAAATATCAAAAAGCTGATGTGCAGGGATGTTGCCTTATTGTCTGTAAAATGAAGCTCAGGAACATAACTGCTTCAAAGAGCTTCCGAATATTTTATCCAGTATCCTGGTTTGACTTCCTCCTCTATTTAAGCTATTATACATGGATCAGAGTGTTTATGTAATAGTTCTATCCTTTTGCCTGCAGGTCAGTTGTAATAAAACTAAGATGCGACTGTGACCTTGTTATTTTCATTTTGTAAGGTCGGACATGAATGGGAAGGTTCACTAAGAGCTGTGGAATACCTGTGTTCCAGGCCTGTCCTCCAGGTGGAAGAGGAAAGCAACCTTCAGATCTGCTTGTGCCAAATGAGACATGTAGGGAGCCCTGGATGTGTTTTCTATCTCTGGAAGACTGCTGGGCCCTCGGTGTGTTTGGGTCCCTCTCAGGCGAGCACTGTTTGCAGCACAGGGAGGCTCTGGTGGCTCAGGACACCTTGTCCCTGTGAGGAGGGCAGGTGGCCATGCCCACACTTCAGGGAAAGGGCAGCTGGTGCTCCCAGCTGTGATGGCTCTTTAGTTTTGCCAGAGCAATCAAGGTCTGCAAAACCCAGATGATCTCAGAGTCCTGGGTAATTCCTATAGCTTGGTGCTGGGATGTTTCTCTTCTGCCTGGAAGCCATGGAGGGCTTGGAATCTGCCCAGTAAAGTGGACAGAACTGCACCCCAGCAGCCCCACTGGGAAAGGAGAATGGTGGGGAAAAGGGCCTGTCCTGCTCCAGTGGGTTCATGGGACAGTGCCAGGAGTGCCCAGCCTGGAGAGGGGAGAGCCAGAGCATCCTGCAGGAGTCACTGGTCATGGCATAGCTCAGGATCAGAAATAGCTGGGAATGGGTGGATGACTGGACACCAGCTCTTGGAGGGTCTCATCACTTGGAGGGTGACATCTGAGAGAAGGGAAGGCAGGGAAGGCAAATGGAGCTGAAGAAGGTCATGCTGTGAAGAGATCCACAGTGTGAAAGGTTCGCATAGCTCAAGCCTGTCAGTGTGCCTAAATTCTGTGTTTCCACCACACCAAGCCCTTTTCTGGAGCTTTTTGTTGCCAGCACAATACTTCAGACTTTTTTGGGTCGCCTGCTATCCTCACTCTTCAGTCAGAATCCAAGATGCCTCATTTGGTGAAGGAAGAAGACAAAATCTGAGCACACACCAGGGAGGGTCCTTCCTGGCTGGGCAGCCACGAGAGAACACAGCTCTTCACTTTATAGCCCTGTGTTCCATGAACAGGGAATGCTCTGGGATTCTGTTCCTTTGGCACTGCCACCTGCCTTTGCATCCTGGGATTTGCCCTGAGGAAGCTGAAGGAGCTCACAGGCACTGGTGGCTGCATGTGAGTCCATCTGCCCATCTCTGCACTGGATTAGTCCCATTCTCTGCAGGAGGGAGAGGATCCCTCAGCTCTGTTCCCCTGTGACTGTGGCAGATGGGGGAATGTATTTGTGGACATTTGAGTCCCTCTCACCTGCTCCTTGTTGAACTCATGCTCCATTCTTCCTCTGGACTCTTTTCCTGCCTGTGGGCACTTCCCTGCCTTCACTGGGAATCCCTGTGTCACTGCTGAGGCAGCACAGAAAAACTCCAACCACATCCCAGATGCTGCTGGTGTCTCCAACAGGATCTCTTCCTGCACAGTGCCACTGCTACTGTTCCTGAGAGCCCTTGGACAATTCCAACACTCCTTTGTTTGAGTGATGTGTGATGGCTTTCTCCAGCCCTGGGGCTGGGAGTTTTCCTTTGGACATCATAGCCAGGTCCTCATGGCTCAATCTTGGCTCTCCCTCTGACAGCCCATGGGCTCTGAGGCTGCCCTGGTTTCCCTGCTCAATGCCAAGGCTCAGAAGCCAAGGTTTGGACGAGCCTCCCAGAAGACTTGGAGCCATTGGCCACTGTCTGTGCTCAGTGGCCCACACTGGCACCTCACACAAATTCCTCACACCTTTGTGCTCACTGGCGTGGCCGAGGTGCTTCTTAGGTCTTTGCCAAGCATCATACAGCATCCAGAAAATCCCACTGGGTTCTGTTATGGTTATGATGTGTCTGGGAAGCTCCAGGACCAGCTTTGAGGTTTGGATGAGCTCAAACACATCCCTGCCTGGACCCAAGCAGGCAGAGGGCAGATGTGCACCATTACCTGTTCTGTCAGGAGCACTTTGAGTTGCGTGGGCTTAGAATTGCTGAGAATTAATATTCTGGCATGTCTTCCCCTGGCCTTCATCCCAGCCCTGTCTCTCCTTTGGGGGCCAGGTAAGTATAAATGAAGGGCTCAGGCCTGTGTTACAGGGGGTTTCCCCTGTGCTGGCACTGCTGAGGCACCTCCAGGCTTCGGGACACATCTGGGCCCCTCATGGCAAGACATGGAGGGGCTGGAGATGTCCAGGGAAGGGAACAGAGCTGGGAAGGGGCTCGAGCACCAGGAGAGGCTGAGGGAGCTGGAAAGGAGCTCAGCCTGGAGCAAAGGAGGCTCAGGGGGACCTTGTGGCTCTGCACAGCTGCTGACAGGAGGGGACAGCCGGGGGGTCAGGCTGTGCTCCAGGGAACAGGGACAGGAGGAGAGGGAACAGCCTCAGGCTGGGCCAGGGGAGGTTGAGACTAGATATTAAGAGGGATTTCTCCATGGAAAGGGTGGTCAGGCCTCGGCAGGAGCTGCCCAGGAAGGTTTGGAGTCCCCATCCCCGGAGGTGCCCAAGGAAGGGCTGGAGGTGGCACTCAGTGCTCTGGGCTGGGGACAAGGTGGGCATTGAGCACGGGTTGGACTCAATGGCCTTGAAGGTCTTTTCCAACCTCAATGATTCCATGATTCTGTTAACACATAGGTGCTGCTTTTTACAACTACTCCATTTTCCCTTTGATTCCTGACACAAATCACATGTGGCCATTAGTATGAGTATGGTAAGGGCGCACGGAAAGATGGAGTGACTGCTCTGAGGAAAAAGAAAAGGAAACAGCTGTTGTATTTTTCCTTTAGGTTTAAAGCTGAGCAAGTGCTTGGAGAACAGGATGAAGTACAAACTCCCTCTCCTGGAGACACACAGCACTGTTGTATGGGAAATAGAGCAGCAGGGCAGTCTGTGGGCTTCTCTGGGGGGCACCTGCCAGACAGCTTTTGTCTTGGCATAAATCCCATGCCTCCCATCAGGAGAACGTGGCATGTCCAAAGAGCAAACCCCTGCTCAAGTGACCAGAAGAGCTGGGTGCAGGGGTGTCACCCTGCAGGTGTAGCTGTGCCAACAGCCAAAAGCACACAGGTTTGAGAAGACTGGGAGGGTTTGCTGTGTATAGGAAGGCAGCTACTCACACTGAGAAGATTTGCTGGCTTGCAGGACTGTGTGCTGTGTGGGAAAGCCTGTGGTATCTGTGGGGGTGTCCTTGCTGGGCCTGTGGATGCAGAATCAGAGCTACACTAAAAACCATTGGAGAAGGTGCCTTGTGTGACCTAGCATCTCATTAGACACCAGACACCTGCTGTGACTCACTGGCAGTTGTGTCCTCTTGTCCTGGCACAGGCAGGCTCTCCTCAGCAAGCAGATGGGGCAGGGGAGTGCTCCAGTCTATCAATACTTCTGAAATAATCCTAGGCCGAGGTTTGTCTCCTCATTCTCTGAGTAACCATGACCTGGCTCAGCCCAGGCAGTTTATCACAGCTCACCTGGCTGCAGGGTGGGGGTTAGACATTAAAAGATGTTCACAGGAACTGATTATTTGTTTGTCCATGTCTTTTCAGATTCACTTGAGCAATGTCTCAGGAACATTTCACCTTTAGCCCACCTGGGCAGTCCCTCCTTGCACCCAGGTGGGCAAATACCCAGGGAACCTTCTCTAATCAAAGGAAAGATGACAAATCTGGAAACAGACACTAAGGCTGCTGTGGAGAAGGATCCAAGGTCCCCCAAGGAGAGGTCCCAGCCTGCTGTACCTGTGGACAGTGGGAGAGCTCTGCCTGTACCTAGCACCCTGCAGCCACCAGCCCAGTGCTGACAAAAGTACCAAGGGGTTTGGGCAGGGGGTCAGCTCTGCCTTTCAAGGGGGACCTGACCCAAGGAGCAGGGTCTGTGGGCAAACAAAGCAAACCCAGAGCCAACAGAAGAAAAAGTCAGCAGAAACAGGAGACTCTGGCTGGTGTGTTGAGAAATCTTCCAGGAGAAGCTGCTGCCATAAATGAAATACTTCTGGCCGTGAAGGACTGTAGCTGTCCCAGGGCATGGAGCTGGTACCAGCTGGTGGCAGCTGGGATGACTGTGGCTGTCCTAGTGGTGAAATCAAACAGCAAACTATGAGCAGAGAGAGTGGCAAGACAAGGGTTTTAATAATGAAGGTGTTGCTGGTAACATAGGTAAGGAAATGTGCTTGCTTACAGGTTTGAAGCTGACAGCATCCCTTTAAATAAGGAAATACATTTTCTGAGAGGAGAAAGTTACCTGGAAAGCTCTGTACAAGGCCGCAGTGGAGCAGCTAACACTACTCTGGTTCAAGTGCTCTGATTATTCTCCACGGACTGGCTTTGAAAAATCTCTCACTTAGAAAAAGAAATTCTTTTTAAAAAATGCAACCTGTGATTGTCTATCCTAGCAGTGCCCTGTGACATTTGTACAATAGAAAAGTGATGCTTTAAATAGTGACCTGAAAGCTACTGCCACGTGCTTTATACAGCATGCAACAATGCCAGGGACTGGGGACACTGCCGGGGCTGCAGAGCTGCCTCTGACAGCTCCAGCATCCCTGGGGAAGCGCCACGGGAGCCACGGCCAGGCTGGACCTCCTCCCAGCAGCTTCCTCTCCGTGTGCTGTCCTTCCAGTAACACAAATATTAAATACACTCAGTCTGTAAATAGTTTAACAATCTTTGTCAGCAACAATATTTACTTTGGCAAAACCAGAATTGCAATGAACAGATGTGTCCATCGCATAGTCTGCAGCAAGTTCTTTGGTGGAAGCCAAGAAGCAAAGGCTCCTTCTTGCTAGAGCCTGAGGAAGAATATTGCACAGAGACTCATAGGAGAAATGCTGGTGATTCCAAACGGGAGCATCACTGCGGGAGAGCTTCCTTCTCTGCCGGCTTCGGGAGAACGGGCTCCTCCAGGCTCGGTGATTCACAGCTGTTCTCCGGTAGCCTTGCTCTGGGCTGAGGGAGCAGTGATGCTGGAGGAAACTCAGGGAGGAAGGGATGGCTGCTGAGGATCGAGGAGGGATGGGCAGAAGGATGGAGGGGAGGATGGCAGCACAAGCAGGCGCTCACACAAACCTGCAGCCACACCCAGAGCCCGTTCGGCTCTGCCATGAGTGATTGCTGAGTGACCCTGCCTGGCTTCCTCTGCTCTCGGATCATGCAAGGGGCTGGAGATCATCCTGACCTGGCTGTGCAGAGAACAGCCCCTCCATAGCCCAGCTGGTTCTTTCATACAACTTGCTCCTGCCTTGGCCAAAACACATCCCACATCTCTTTGTGTGCACCATGCTAGCAGGGACACAGCTGCTCCACTGGGATGCCACATCCCTGCCGTTCCTGCGCCTGCATGCTGAACATCTGCCTCCAACATCCAGAGCTTTCTGCTCCAAGGTCACAGGCAGCAGCCTGATCCAGTTCAGAATGCAGCCAGGATGGCTCCTGGGCTTTCAGCCCCTCAGGACATGCCATGGTGCCACCATGAACATGGTGATCTCCATCTCTCATCCATTTGGAGCAGAGCTGTGCAGGGATGGGGCAATGCAGCTTTGGGCAGGAGGAGGGAAGCAAGAGCCTGGCTGTCCAGAGAAGGGTGCTTGGCACCTGGCTGGGCATAGCCCCACGCTCCTCACCCTGGCATGGGCACAGCCAAGATGAGCCCAACAGGTTTGCCTGAAGGACTGGATGAGGAGAGGAGAGGAGAGGAGAGGAGAGGAGAGGAGAGGAGAGGAGAGGAGAGGAGAGGAGAGGAGAGGAGAGGAGAGGAGAGGAGTTGGGAGAGGAGAGGAGGCAACAGTGGGCTCTCCTCTCCATGATTTCCTGTTGCCACCCAGGTGAGGTCACCTCACCATACAGTCTTGTCATGAGCTGCTCCAGTTCTCACGAGAGTGACTGCTAAAACTGGGGGTGAAAGATTAAAGAAAGAAAACTGAAGTCCTTGTCAATCAAAAAAAGTGTTTCAGGCACTGGTGCCCTCTGTGGGGATGTGTCAAAGGAGGAAAACCAAAGTACCAGAGTTGTTGTGTTGTCAATTTTCAGTGACTGGAAATTCAAACGAGTTTACACGCTGGGAAAATGACTCCAGTTTCCCCTGGATGAGGCGTGTTAGCCCTGCATGTTCTCTGGCACGACAGAAACACTGCACTGCCTGCTGCAGGCTCACAGCATCCTGCCCCAGCACATCCCTTCACCACTGCTGCAGGTGCAGGTCCATGCTGGTGTTCAGGTTGAGGTCAGCAACATCCAGGAAATCGATGTTGAAGATGCTGGGGCCTGCAGGGGTGAGCGAGCTGAAGCCGGTGGCAGAGCTGGGGGGGGTGAGGTCTAGCCACTCCATCGTTTCCCATGGAGACTCAGTGAAACTCATTTGTAAACCTGAGCCTTCAGCAGGGGAAGGGGAGAGCTGGGTTTCCATGGGCGACAGGGGAGTCTGTAAAATCTCCTGGGAGTTGAGCAGTTCATCTGCGGCTTTGCCAGAGAAGCCCTCCATCATCCCTTCGAAGTGGGGCTCCTCTGCCCCCATCTTCAGCAGGGCCATGTCACTGACCCTGCCCAGGGGGCTGTGGGCATTGAGCAGCACCTCGAGGTGAGTGTCGCTGCTGCCTGGGCAGTGCTCGAAGGGCAGAGCTGCTGAGGACACCGACTCGAACGGGGCAGAGCCCTTGGGCAGAGAGCCGCTGGAGTTCCCTGTAGACACCATTATCTGAGGTACTTTCTGGAGGCAGGACCGGTCTTCCTTGGCATTGGCTGGGATTTCTGTCAATGAATAAGAGGGGTTTGAGGTGCTCTGAGAGTGCCCAGCACTGCTGGGCACAGGGGCACCACCACAGCCCTCCAGCTGACCCCTTGGGCATCCCTAAGGAGACTCGCTCCCCACCCAATCCCACTGGCATTGCTTGTCCACCCTCCCTGTGGGAAGCCTCACACATTCCTGCTTTCTGACATTGATCCCCTGGGTTTAGACACAGTCCCTAGGGCACAAGCACTGGCAGCTGTCCCCAAGGGGCTGGGAAAGGGCACTTGGCACAGGGGAGGTCACCAGAAGTGCTCTGTGTGGGAGAAGGCACTGGCAGCACTGGGAATGGGGACACTGGGGGCTCTGTGTGGGGAGGGGGCTGGCAGTGCTGTGCACAGGGCTGCTGCCCTGCTGTCCCTTCTGGACTGGCACCTGCAGGAGCAGGCTCCAGGAGGGCCAATGTGCTTTGGGGTTCAATTTCAGTGGCTGCTGGCACGGGGAGGGCAGGTGAAAGCTGTACTCAACTCAGGCAGCTCTGCTGGGGTGCACAGAGTGCACTGAGCCCCACAGACCCATGCTGGTCTGGAGGGGAAGCCCTGGAGGAGAACAAGGAAGCAGAGCATACCTCCACTCTCAATCAGCACGTCCAGGAGCTCGTCCATCTGCTGACTTCGTGTCATCTGCTGCAGCAAACGACAAAGAGGAGAGTAGAGGGCGTTAGGAGGAGAGTCCCTCCAGCCACAAGCCAGGTAGATGGCTCTAGACCCCAGAAAAGATGGCTTTAGACCCCACAGATGGCTTCCTCCCATGCAGAAGAGAGGCCATACCAACACGGGGCTGGGAGCAGCATTCAGGGCACTGCAGGGACATGGGACAATCATGGTGGATCCAAGGAGCAGAGCACCCTTCCCTGCTGCCAACCCTCCACAGCCTGCCCTGTCCCAGAGCCCTCAGGACACACCAATATTTTGGCCCCAGCACCTCACACTGGCACCTGCCTGCCTGCTCTCCCTGCTCCCTGCACTGCCCAGTCTCCCTCCTCTCCCTGACTGGAACCTGGAAGGATCTCCTGCAAGATGGCATAAACCCATTTTCACCCCTGGCAACAGCATCATTCCACTTTCCTAAAGGCACCATCACTCCCAGCACTGAGGCTGCTGCCAGGCTCTCATGGAAAGGAAGGTGTTCCTGGGCGATGCACAGTCCTCCCTGTGGGAAAAGCACTCAGGGTATGGCTCAGGGAGGCAGATGGCACGGAGCAGGATGAGGTTTCCTGGTGACTTGGGAATGCTCAAGGCTCTGTTTCTCACATAGCTCTGAGCATCCAAAGAGAGTACACTGGCACCCCAGGGGACCTGGGGGGTGTCAGGACCCCTGTGTGCACAGGGGACACCATCCTGCCCAGCAGGGTATCCGATGCTTTGTGGCAGCCAGTCAGCAACGAACCCTTCAAAAAAGCCCATTCCTCATGGAAACAGGCCTGTCCTACCCAGAGACCCCAGAACGGGTTGGAACTCCTGCAGCTGAGTCCCTCTAACTGCAAAAGGACATCATGGGCAGCCCTTGCCCTGTAGAAAACAAAAACCATGCAGTTACCTGCTTCACTGCATCCTCATAGGGTGGAGGCTGCTTTACCTCTGACAGGGCTGGGCTTGACTTACAAAAACTTGGGGATGGAATAGAAAACTTTTGGCCTGACTGCGCAGCCATCTGCATGGGGAAATACAGGGAAATGGAGTCAATGCACGGTGGGAGGCTCAGCTCTCTCATCCCTGTTGAGGTTGGTGTGGTGCCAGGGAATATAACGATTTTGTGGGTCAAACAAACTCAGACAAAATGCCTGGCCTTTGAGCAGGATAGAGGCAGGTAAACCACTCCCTGACCTAGCTCTGTGACCCAGTGTCACAGAGCATCCTGATGCTTGGTCAGCTGTGGACATGCAGGACAAAGAGAAGACAGAGATGGGCTGCTGGTGCTTGGCTGTGCTTGGCCAACGATGGGTCACTTCCCCAGCTTCCTCCCAGCCCCTCCCCATCACCACCTGCCTGGGGGTTCTCACAGAGCTCAGGCCATGGAAGATCACCTGAAAGAGGGAAACCTCTGCCTGTGCCAAACACCTTCGGAACTTTGCCAACTTTTTGCCAGGTTCCCCCTCCAGGATGTACCACATTTGAAGGACAGTGCCTGCCAGCTGCCATCCCCATCACCTGTATGCCCTTGTGTGTCCTTCCCCACTGCCTGGCTGTGGCCTTTTGGTCCCACAAAAACCAGGCACTTGCCTGTTCAGGTGGGCTGTATCCAGGAGTGGATCCAAGGCAGCTGTGAGGTCACTCTGCCTGGCCATGCACATCCTGGCCACCTTTCTGTGGAGAGCAGCTGGAAGGAACACTACCTCTGGCTCATGGGCACAGGGAAGGAATTCTTGCTGAAGAAGTACTCTTGCCCCTGGGAGTCCCTTGCAGGCAGCAGAGGAATGCCCAGGATGGGTGGTGCTGGACTTGGGATGAGCTGCAGGACACAATGGGACCATCCCCTCTGTACACCCCAGCTCTAGGGCAGCAAGAGAGGAGTTGGAGATACCCCTGCAGTGTCACTGCTCCTTCCTGATCCTTACTGACCACTGCCCAGCTGCCCAGAGCAGCCCTGCTGCCTCTCTTGGATATCACCTCACATCACTGTGTCCCACTGCCTATTGCACCCACAGCTCTGCTCCAGGGCCCAGTTCACCTCCACAGCCCCAGTGCCAGGGTCACCCCTGCATCCCCTGCTCTCTGCTCCCCATTGCCCAGCTCATCCAGGACACTGCTCCCCGTTGCCCAGCTTATCCAAACTAGTGCTCACATCACCTTCCTCACCCCTGCACCAGCCCCACTACCTCCCTCACCCCAACTCCACTGCCCACCATGCCCATTCCACTGGCAGCTCTGTATCTGCCCCTCCTCACCCGAAATTGCTGCCCTTTCCCACCTCACTGGCCGTGCTGTTTGCCAACTTCTCATGGCACCTACCTCACCGTCCTCTGGACACAGCACTGAGCCCCACTTTGTGCCTCCTTGGGGCCACCACAGGTTGGTTCAGAGTGGCCCTGCTCTGGCTGCCCTGCACACCCAGCCTGCCCCTGCTGCACCCCTGTGTGCATGCCTTGCACCCCTGTGCATGGGACACCCTGAAAGGTGCTGCTGGGGAGCCCTGGGAGGGCACTGGATGAACTGGGACTGCAATCAGCAGAACCTTGTGCTGTTTAGTTCTGGTAGCACAACCCCCTCCTCAAACATTCACACCTGTCCAGGGGGCTGAGTGAGAAGTGGTGGCTGCTGAAGACAACTCTCTGCTGGGCTGGTGGCCTGGTGGGGAGGCACAAGTTTGCTCTGACTGCAGACCCCATCTGCCAGCACTGTTCCAGCTTCCTGAGAAAAGGCTTCCTGGGGCAACTGCTTTCCGCCAGCTCAGTGGTGAAAATCCCTCACACACTGCAGGGAGCCACAATGGCTTGGCAAGATGCTGGAAAACCCTGCAGCCATGCAGTGGGCTCTCCCAGGGGTGTAGGAACTATGCCAGGGCTCTCCCAGGAGCTGAAGGATCCATGCTGGTGCTTCCCTGGTGTGCACAGAGCTGTGCCAGGGCTCCATGGGGCATGGGCAGCTGAGCCAGAACTCCCCCAGGTGCAGCACAAGCTGTGCCAGGACTCCCCCTGAGGGGAGAGGCAGCTGGGTTTGGGATCTTTTAGGGCTGAAGCAGCTGTGCCAGTGCTCCCCCAGGGAAGAAGGAGTTGTGCCAGGACCCCTCCATGGGCAGAGGGAGCTGTGCCAGGGCTCCATGGGGCAGAGAGAGCTGTGCCAGGGCTCCCCAGGGCAGAGGGAACTGTGCCAGGGCTCCCCAGGGCAGAAGGAACTGTGCCAGAACTCCATAGGGCAGAGGATGCTCTGCCAGGACTCTCCCATGACACCGGGAGCTTTGCCAGTGCTCACCTAGAGGCAGAGAGACCTGTGCTGGGGTCCCCTGCGGAAGAGGGGAGCTGTGCCAGGGCTTCCCCAGGGCAGCAGGAGCTGTGCCAGGGCTCCATGGGGCACGGGAGCTGTTCTGTGTCCCCCCAGGGCAACTGGCTCGGGTGGTAGGGCTCCCCGGGAGACACCCTGCAAAGGACCCTGCAGTGCTACCAGCTGCTAACCCACTGTCCATCTGGAATACTCACTGCCCTTGCAGGCAGCCTCACAAGCTGCCACAGCCCCTGGGTGCCCACCCCGGTGCCAGCAGCCCCGGGCCAAGAGGAAAGGCCTCCCCCCTGTCGGTGTGACCCTGCGGGGTCCAGGCTGGCACTCACCGGAGCTGTGCGGAGGCAGCTGCTGCCCGGCGGGGACCCACTGCGGCCCTCGGGGGACACCGGGAGCAGGTAGTGGCTGTTGGGGGACGGTGGCAGGCTGATGTGCTGGGGGCTCTTTGCAGCCCCCAGGGGAGAGTGCTGGGGGGAGCACTGCGGGCTCAGGAATGTCGAGGAGGTGATGGTGCTTTGCCCTGCGGGCTCCAAGCAGTGGCTGTTTACAATGTGGGGCACCTGCGGCACCCCACAGTTACTCAGCTTATCCGAGCTGCCAGCCTGGCCTTTCAGGGCCATTTGTTTGGATGCAAAGGGGCAGCTGGACACGGTGTTTTCTTGTTTGATGGGGACACCAAAGAAATGCTGAGCAGGCTGCTGCTTCTCCTCAAGGCCATTGCTTCTCTTTCGCTTCTGCAGCTGCATCCGCAGCTCTTCCACCTGCCTCTGCTCTTGCTGCAGCTTCCACGTCAGTTCATTGATGACCTTCTGCTTCTCCACCAGCATCTTGTCTTTCTCGGTGTCTATTCCTTCCAGTTCCAGCTGGATGCTCCCTCCATTCATGCTGCTCATGAGGCTTTCCTCGGCGCTGCCATGAACCGGAGATGGCTGGAGACCAAACTGTGGAGAAGACATGGGCCCGTCGTTGAAGGTGTCTGGCAAAGAGCCGCTCACAGAGAGGTCAGAGGAGGCAGGTGAGATGGGTGGGGTGGAGCTGGTGCTGCCAAAGTGGTAGAAGCCATTGGATAACATGCTGCTGGAGGACTGTGATTGGTAACTCGACAGGGTGCTTGTTGGAGTGACTGGGAAGGTGACAGTGGTGATCTCGCCGAAGTTTGGGACTGCGTTGCTGCTGCACTCCTGGAAGGGCCGCAGCCGCTCCATCAGCGCTGTTTTGGTTCCCGACACAGGCAGGCCTCGTATTCGGAGCTGCTGCCTCAGCTCTGACACCTGCAAGGAAAGTCACTCGTGATCAGTCTCACTGCCACATAAGCCCTTTTTCTAAAGGCTTCTAACCCAGTGCTTCCAACTGGCAGTCTCAGATCACAGTCTTGCAGTTTCAAGCTTTAAAGCTCTGACCTCCTAGGTGCTCCCTGCCTCACCTGCAGTCACCAGAGTCACCATGCACGGGCCTGACCACTGCACATCCTGCAGAATCTCAACCTTGCCTAACAGGAAAACCTTCCTCCTTCCTCCAGGAACTGTGACTCCTCTCCATGAACCAGCAGGGGTCCTTGGGTCAGGGAAGCAACTCAAGATTCCCTTCCTAGCAGTAGGTTTCTCCACGAGCAGAGGACTTTGACACAGACCAGGACCCAGCTGATGGCTCAGAGAATGTGACACATACCTTGGAGGATGCTCTATGCTTAGGCACATGATTCAGCCACCTGTGCTGGGGCAAACTCGTTATTTCTAACTCTGGGCTGGCCACAAGTCTCTGTTCCTAGAAGGATTTGGCCTTCCCCATGGCTAAGGGTCCATTAGCAAAGTATAAAAGAATACCACCATAAAACCACAGAGCAATGGAGTCTGGAGCTGCAGGAGCAGCAGCTCAGATCACCCTTTAGCCTGACCTGAAGTCTCCCCAGGCTACACCTTTGGTTTGCTGATACACAGGCTGGAGCAGTGCACCCCCTCATCACCTGCAGAGCAGCAAACCCTCATGTTCAGACCCTCAACAGTGACCAAGCCCTGCCCCAGGGTCTGTAATGTACTCCTGGGTGGCTCAGAGC
The DNA here is from genome assembly GCF_008360975.1 of Lichenostomus cassidix. Taxonomy (NCBI): domain Eukaryota; kingdom Metazoa; phylum Chordata; class Aves; order Passeriformes; family Meliphagidae; genus Lichenostomus; species Lichenostomus cassidix. The sequence goes on from NC_139498.1 coordinate 9,721,822, forward strand.
ACAGCGGTTCAGGTGTGCTGATCTGTGACATGGTCACTCCCAGACTGTGGCACTCCCCTGACACACTCAGAGGCAGCATAGCACTCAGGCTGTGACATTCTGCTCCTGCAGTGACGAAGTTTGCACTCACTTTGAGATCATCCAAGTTGGATGGCAGAGGGCCTGGCTTGATAGACGAGACACAAGACTGGCCTGAAAAGGTGGTTTTCACTGGAGAAAGAGGGGTGTTGTTGACAGAAGCTGATGAAGAATTTGAACTTTTGACCATTTGCTCATTTGATTGCCTGCAATAACAAAGGAGATTTGGGGTAACTTGTCTGTCCCTCCAGGGTCTTTGTGCCCAGCATCCCATCCCTCTGCTCCCTTGGGGCTGCTGTCTCCATATGAGACTTAAGGATGGCCAAGAAAAACCAGGCTGGGCTGTAGGAGATTGCTGGTGTCCCACCAACAGGTCACAGTTGCCCCAGCCAATGCACACAGTCAGAATGGCTTGGGAGGAGTCTATGCTGTTCCCAAGCTTTTCTGTTTCACTGGCATGCCTCTATCCCCTTGCTCTGGCACAAATGGATACAGTGGGGGAAAGTTTGGAGAGAGACAGGACTAAATACTGCTGCTAGCACAGTGCCACTCACTTTAGCTGTCCTTGGTGCATCCCAGGGTAACTGAAATGCTGCTGCTGCTGTTGCTGCTGCTGCTGCTGCTGCTGGCTGAGGATCTGGAGCTGCAGGAAGAGCTGCTGCTGTTGGAGAAGTCTGGCATATGCAGAATCCATGGGTGGAGGGGACTTCTCTGCTTTCTGGTCTGGCGGGATGTACTGGTGGTACTTGAGCTTCTTCACTTTGGGCTTGGTGTCTTTGGGCTTTTTGTGACGGTTCTTGCTGTCACTGGATGATTTGGACTGTTGGTCCAAGAAGGAAAGGAATTAGGTGTGAGAAGAGCTCCTACCACCCCCATGGGACCTCAGAGGCATGGGACAGAACAAGGACAGCTCATACTGGCACCCTGACACTCCAGCTCCAAGAGCTGCTGAGCCTGGATGTGGAGGACTCCCTCAGCACTGCATCCTATCTCAGCTGTGCTGGAGAGCACATGAGATGGAGAATGACCCTCTCTGCCTGGAAGGTATTCCAGTGTTTCCTTGTTTCTCCTCCTGCTCCAGGCCCCAGGGGATGTTCTCAGTGCAGGACTCAAGCAATTGCCTCTAGCAAGCTGTACTGCTCTATCCTGTACCATTACACAATGAATTAAATCAGTTTTTGACACAAGCTTTGTCTGCCTGCATTATTCAAAGCCTTTAAGGCCAGGCACCCAGAGCTCCCACACATTTGGGGTGCAGCACATGGACATTTCAGGCTTGGATGCAGCCGGGTGCCCAGGGCTGGTCCCTCTCCCGGGCAGCCCGGAGGCACCGGCATTACCTTCACGGCGGAAGGCACCGGGAGCGTCGGGCTCTCCTGGCCCGCCGTCTGCTTGGGGCTGTCACACTGGCTGCCCTGCCCCGGGGCAGTGTCCGGAGCGTGGCCATCGGCACTGGGAGGACGATCCTGCAAGGGAGAGGTGAGAGGGGCTGTGGGGCCGGACCCAGAGCTGCCCAGCCTGGACAGGGGTACCTGGTACTCTGTTTCCTTATTCCATGTTGTTCCCAGTCCCCACGGATGCCTCAGTGCATCCCAGTCCCCTCATGTCTCTCCCGCCCACGGACCCCAGCTATCCCAGTCCTTTCCCAGTCCTCTGTCTCCACAGTCCTCCTTGGTTTCCAAGCCCTCCCAGTTTCACCTAAGCCCTGTATCCTTGATACGTGAGGCACTGCTTGACCCTCAGTGTCCCCCAGACTAGCCCAGTCCTCCAGGTGACCAGCGGGTGGCCACAATCACTCTGCGATTCCCCCACCCCAGTCTGCCCCACTTCCTCTCCCCTCCGTCCATCCCAGCCCCCCCAGTCTGTCTCAGTCTACTCCAGTTCCCCCTAGCTCCCTCATTCCCCTCAGCCTCCACATTCCCCCAATTCTCCCCCAGCTGCCCCCAGTTCCCCCAATTCTCCCCCAGTTCCCCCAATTCTCCCCCAGTTCCCCTCAGTTCCCCCAATTCTCCCTCAGTTCCTCCAGTTCCCCCAGTTCCTCCAATTCTCACCCAGTCCCCCCAGTTCCCCAGTTCCTCGCTCCAGCCCGGCGCTGCCGGCGCTGCAGTGCCCGTGCCGGCCGGCAGGGGGCGCGCCAGCCCTGCGCAGGGCGGGTCACAAAATCACAGAGAACCACAGAATTACAGAGAATCACAGAATTACAGAATTAACCAGGTTGGAAAAGACCTTTGAGATCATTGAGTCCAACCTGTGACCCAACACCACCTTGTCACCCAGACCATGGCACTGAGTGCCACATCCAGTCTGTTCTGAAACACCTCCAGGGACAATGACTCCACCACCTCTCTGGGCAGCTCATTCCAATGCCCAATCACTCTTTGTGTGAAGAAATTCTTCCTGATGTCCAACCTAAACCTCCCTTGGAGCAGCTTAAGGCTGTGTCCTCTTGTCCTATTGCTCGCTGCCATGGAGAAAAGACCAACCCCCACCTGGCTGCACCCTCCTGTCGGGGAGTGTAGAGAGTGATGAGGTCTCCCCTAAGATTTCTCTTCTCCAGGCTGAGCCCCCCCAGTTTCCTCAGCCGCTCCTCACAGGATTTGTGTTCCAGACCCTTCACAGCCTTGTTGCCCTTCTCTGGACACGCTCCAGCATCTCCACATTCTTTCTAAATTCTGGGGGCCCCAGAACTGGAGCAGCACACAAGGTGCAGCCTAACCAGTGTCAGGTATTGAGGAGGAGTCGCTTCCTCGGCCCGGGACCCCGCGTGTCCCTCCTGTGCCCCCCTGTCGCTCCTGTCCCTCCTGTGCTCCCTCCCCTGTGCCACCCCCGTTCGCCCGCGTCTCCCCTGTCCCCCGTGTCCCCCCCGGCTCCAGGACTGCTCGTCCTACCTGGGGGGCTCCGGCAGGGGCGGCGGGGGGCGGCTCTGGGGCCTTGGAGCCGGGGGGCGGCTCGGCGGGTCCCGGGGAGCCGCGGCTGCGGGGCCGCTCCGGGGACAGCCCGTCGTTGCTGCTGTCCTCCTCGAAGGCAAAGGCGTCGGCCGGGCGGGTAAAGCCGCCCTGGGTGCCTGCGGGGGCAGAGGGGTGACGGTGAGAGCCCGCGGGGAGGGCCGGCGGGGCGGGATGGTTGGTGGCTCAACCCGGGGCACCAGCCCGGGGCCGAGGGGCACAGGCGGTGTCCGGGGAGCTCGGCCATCTCCCGGGCCTGCTGCCCCGCGGCTGGGGCAGAGCAACGGGGCCATGGGTACGGGCGTTTGGGAGAGGGAGAGAGGAGGGGTATGAGGAGTAGAGACCATGGACCATGTTCTGTGGGACAGGGAGGGATGAAGGGCGTGAGGAATCGGGACCATGGAGAGAAGAGCGGTCCCTTGGGAGAGGAGAGCAGTGTGAGGAGCCAGGACCATGGACCGTGTTCCTTGGGACAGGGAGACAGGAGGGTTTGGAGGAGCTCGGCTGGCCAGCACAGCAGCGCTGGGGCAAACAGGTGGGACAGGTGCAGAAGGGGCTCTGCCATCCTGCCCCTCCGCTGGGCTGAGGTGCAACAGGGGTGAGAGCTGCCCTCCCTCAGATAAGCACCCCAGCTGAACTCCCACACCACACATGGGACCCTGTCCTCAGCAGAAGGACTGAGGTTGAAACCAGCTCAGAGTGTGATCCACCTGCTCGTGGCACAAGAGCCAAGAAGGGTGGATGTGTCTGCAGGTGCACAGAGGCTCCCACATCCTGTCTCTGTCCACAGGTTTCACCCACAGGACATGGTTCAAACCACAGCTGCTGCCTGCCTGCCAGTCCCAGGCTGCTCCGCCTGCACAGCTCCTGCACTGTTATCTGCTAGTCAGATGGGCAAGGGCTCTTGACCCCGAGGTTTTGATGATAAATAAAGTGCTGAGAAAAAAAAGTCTCATGTGAGCCTCGGAAGATCTGCAGGTGGGGGTAGAGGAAGGAGCAGCGTGGCCACACTCATAATCTCCTCGTGCTCATGTCTGGCATTTGTCAGGCAGCTTGGCACACTGATAGCGAGGTGACAAATGGGGAAATAGGAAGGGCCTGGGAACAAGCTTCCACCTGTCCCTGCTGCTGGTCTAGCAATGTGCACCTTCTCACTGACACGCACCTCCTTCTCTGACCCCTGCCCCTATCTGAGAGATAAGGGTTATCTCCACTCCCTGCAGCTGCTGGTGCCAGGCTGGGCGAGGACAGAGCCCTGGCTCCTTGCCTGAGCTGCTGCCCAGACATGGGCTTGGGGAAGTGAGATCAGCCATGTCCAACTTGCTCTCTTCATGCGTCCCTGTGTCCATGCGTCCTCTGATGGAATCCTCTCCATCAGAGGCAGCAGCCAAACATGTCCCTGAGGAACTGCAGCATTGCATGGTTCACCTGGGTGCATGGGAGCTGCTTCCCATGCCTGCAGGCCAGCATGGACATGGCCTCTTGGGAAAAATTACTCCAGGCAAGGGGGCTTGTGGATCTGCTGAGCTGGCACGGAAGTGTGTGTTGAGAAGTGGTACCAAAGCTGGGAGCCTAAGGGACCTTCAGGACACAGCAACAGCCCAGAGCATGACAGGAATGTGCTGCATCCTGCTGCTTGATACCACAGGCCTGTGCCAATGGGGAATGCTTCCCTTATCTGTCCTGCTCTCACCCAGCCCGGCCTGAGCATATTGTTGCTTGATCCCGTGTCCCTGCTGTAATCTCAGGCAGGATGGTGTTTGCTCTGGGCTGTTTCTAATGCACTGGGTATTGTCCTCTTGAGTGCATTGGACAAAGTGATGACAAGGACCTGGTAAAAAAGGGTTCTTGTATCACTGTTCAACTATGCAGGGCACTGGCAGGCTCCTGTCACTGGGACGTTTGGGCTTTCGGTTGGGGTCTGGCACTTTCTGCTCACCCTGCCAGAGGTGATTAGAGGAACACGTCAGCTGAACTTTCCACTGTATAAACAGTTGAGATTCCAAGGTTAAAGTAAAAAGATTTTAAACCCTGTCATCTTTCTGGTATTGCAAAAACAAAAGGCTTAACATTCAGAAGTGCCAGTGCTCATCTCTGCTCCGTGTTCAGCCCTTTGCCCCAAACTATGAGTATCATGAGGTGCCTTTGACTCCAAAAATGAGCTTGAGGATTCTTCTGCTTGAGCCTTTCTTCTGCAGAGACCTGAGGGCTGGGATGGTATTCCTGGTGCAGCTGCACCACCTTCTTCTCATGGCACCCTATGGTACTAAGCAACTTCATGTTGGACCCTAATGTGCTGTTGTGTTTCACCCTAAATGGGATGAAATTGGCTTACAAGGAGATGTTTTTCCCCAGCAATGTGACAGAAGGGCATTGTGAAAGGGAGAAATTTAAAACTGAACAAATCATTTCTAAGCCAGACTTTTTGTTTTTAATAGTTTGGTCCTGTAAATCTGTTTACCACGAGCTCCTGATAAGGCAGCTGGAGAGTTGTTCTATTCAAGATTCAAGCTCATTTGCCCAGCCTCCAAACCTCAGCTCCAGGGGATAAAGTCATGCTCAAACTGCCTCAAATGTTTATAATAAAGGGGGGAGATTTTATAAACTTTTTTCCCCCACAGTTCTCTCCTTCAATGAATGGCTGGGGAGATTTTACTTGAACTCTCCTTAAAAATTCCTCTTCAGGAAGAGTCCTGGAACATTTCACCTTCAAAGAGGAGAGCTGCGACATGCTGGGAACAGAGCAGCTTCCAGGGCCAGGCTGGAGAAGCTGCTGTACATACACGACCTGCATTTCACAGCCCCCAAACCCAGAGCAGGAACAGTTGTAGGGCAGGACAGAGCAGCACCTGAGCCTGGAATATTTCATGTCATTTATGATGGTTTCTGACATGAAATGAAAGTCAAAGTGCTTCCTGTTTCAACTCTCATTTTTGGCATATCCTATCATTTCAGGACCCCTTCTGTCCCAAAGCCCTGACATTGTCCCCAGCTTGCTCTGAGCTCCAGAACACACCCTTTAAATGGGATTATACCAATGTAAATGATCCATGACTTGAAGAACCATGAGCAACAGAACAAGCAGCTTCCAGGGGCAGAGCACCTCTCAGTGCCTCATTGGAGACCTGAGTGCCAATTTGGACATGTGGAGGTTGCCCCAGGCTTCAAAAATACGGGTTGCTGTCCTGTCACTGCAGGACCCTGCCAGCTTTCCTGCTCCTTCCTCTGCTTTTGGACCTCCCTGTCCTGGCACTGGGCCCTGGTGAAATTTGAGTCACCATTTTTGCTCTGTGTTGGCTCCCACACCAGCTTTCCTGCAGCAGTGTTGGGGAAATAATTGTGGATGATTCTTCCTCCCTCTTCTGGTGGGGGAAGGTGATGGAGAGAAACCAAGCTTAGGCATAAGGCAAGTGCTGGGTCCCAGCTGGAAGGGAGTGTACCCTGTTTGGGGTGCAGGCCCTGCTCATATTCTCCAGCAACTCAGCACCCCAGGGTGCTTCCACACCCCAGGGATGCAGCATCCTGCTCTGTTGGGTCCTGCTTACCTCTAGCACCAGTGGTAAAAAAAAATAGAGAACCACAGCATTGCTGAACTGGGGCCATATCAGCCCATTTAGTGGGATATGAGAGGTTGGCAGGGCACAAGGGGGAGAATCTGGGCTGGTCGCACAACCACACCTCTGCACTCATGTTCTCTCCCATGCTGCAGGAAGGAGTGTCCTGTCTCCAACTGCATCACTTCTGTGCTCAAAGCCTTGGGGAGGGAAAGGGTGTAGGAAGGGAGGTTCTTTCTGAGGGAATGTGGCTGAGCAATTGTGTGCGTTTCAGTGTCACTGCGCTGACAGCTCTGTGCTCACGGGCTGTGCAGGACTGGGCTGGTCACCGTGAAAATAATGAAATTTAAGCAATAAATGCAGCTCTGACATCCAGGCTGGACCCTTCCTGCAGTCACTGTGGTACCTCCTTGTCCCCTCAGCAGCCCCTGCACTGTTCCACACGCACACACAACACACACGTTCGCTGTCACTACCTTTTATGGCCTCTTTCACAGCCGAGTCAACGGGAATTATATTCTTCTCCACCAGCTCCAAAGGACCCGGCCTGAGTGCAATCTTCTCATTGAGGTCATCTGCCAGTCGGGCTCTTTTCAGCTTCATTTGAGTAGACTGAATGGATCCCTCTGCAGCCGAGTCTAGAAGGCCAAAGAGAAGCATCAGGACCAGGGGCTCCTGTGGGTGCAGCACTCAGTGAGAACACACTGCCCTTCAGCACAGCCTCTGGGGGCTCTGGCCAACACCTGAGCATGGCTCAGCACTATCAGGATCTGCTCTGCTGCACTGGATGGGGCTGCTGAGGTTTGGGACATGGGTCCTTCTTTGAGCCTCAGGCCAAACTTCTCCATTCCAAGGAAGAGCCTCTGTCTACCAGCCTGGACTTGCAAACCCAGCCTGCAGCTGGACCATTCTCTGCAACGCCCAGGAGTGATCTGTGATGGAAACTTCATTAACAAGCTGCCACTAACGGGCTGAAAGGGTCTCCAGCTCCTGCCTGCCAGGAGCACACTGGCCCCTTGTGGGCTCATGCAGATGGATCCCTACATCTGTAGAATCATTGGCTGTGCTTGACAGCTGGAGTAAATGGCTTACATGGGAATTAAGATTGCTGAGTCTTGAGCTGTGGACTTCAGTGCTCCATGCCTTCAGGGAAGAATGAGCTGGAGAGGACAAGAGCAAAGGCAGGTAGATCTGGAAACTACAGCCCTATGAAAGTCAGCTGAGAAGATTCCAGATATTGAGGGGTGACAGAAGAATAGCAACTTAAACAGAAAGATTTCCTGAGCAAAGCTTTCTGGCTCCTCTCTTGGCACAGGTGTGAGTACTGAGGGAGTGGAATTCTAAACTAGACCATTTCTATACCCTTGAGGGTCTAAACAGCTGCATGCAGGTTGTTCTAGCTTCAAAGACTGGACACTGCCTGGAAGAGCTGCTGTAGGCAACATGAGCTACAGGGCTTGATACTGTGGAAAATTCTCTGCAGGAGGGGAGGAGAGCTGGTCTAGGGCCATTTCTAGCCTTCAGGTTGTACAGACCAGTGAACACAAATGAGCTCCTTGAGGTGAACAGTAACAGAAGGGGTGCCTGTGAAACCCTTGGATGATGCAAAGTGTCTCACCTGGCCAGTTTCAATCACCTCTAGGTCCTGTTATGAAAAAAATGGATTTGTAAGTCTATGATATGCCAAGACACAGCTCCATGAAATGCAGAGCAGGATGGACAGAGTGTGAGCAGAGGCTGAAGGTAAGGGCAATATGGGGCAGCATGTGCGTCTTGCTCAGAGCACAGCCAAGCACACTGTGTTCTCTGCAGTCTCTCTCCCCTGGCTGGCTCTGCCTGTCCCTGTCCATGCTTGGGGACTGCAGCTGCCTCCACATCTGGTAACAACCCCTCAGCTCCAGTCCGTATTGCTTCTATTATTTAACCTAAGGGAAAGATGCTCTCCAACTCCTAAACAAGCAATGGTGCTAGCTTATTTTAGGGATGGAAACCCAAGGGAAATGCAAAGCAGCAATACTGATCCAGCATGGGACCCTGGCTCAGCCCTCCTGCCTGCCAGAGGAAGAGAGAAATACAGATTGCATCCATGCTGAGAGCAGAGGGCAGCATTCACAGCTGCCAGAGAGTGATCTGTTTCTTCCAGGCAAGAGACAGGACTCAAGGAGGGAAGGAGGGAGGGAGGGAGGGAGGGAGGCTGTGCATCCTCTCTGTCTCTAAGGATCTTCTTATCCCTGGAGATAACGAGGGACACTGTGGTGCTCTGCTGTCTGTGATGGGATACAGCCCTGCCAGCTCTCTGGCTGAGAGGGAACACCAGGATGGGAGAGGAGAGAGCTACTGTGGCTCATGGATAGCAGGGCTTTTCATACAGCTGTGCTGGGATCAATGACTGCATGGGCTGTCACACAGAATATCCAGAATTATAGAAGCACAGAACATGTCCAGCTTTGGGAAGGTGTTACGATGACCTGCTATAGGAATGTTAGTACCCTGGACAACAAATGCCCTGGGTTTGCTCTTCATGATCAGACATCAGCACCAGTGTCTAAGAGAGTTCTCTCTCACAGTTTTCTGTACCCCACTGTTCCCTAGAGCATCTTACACTCTCCCACTGCTAGAGATGGGAGAAAGACTGGATGCCTAGGGACTGTGTCTGTCAGGGAATAAATGTGTGTCCTGCTTCCTGAACATCAGGTCTGGACAGAATTTCATACAACATGTCCCAGTTGAGTCTGCCCCCCATGAGCACCTGGGACAAAGTTAACAGCAGTGAGATTCCTGAAGGAACACAAGTCCCAGGGCAGGAGACACGAGGAGTTCATGGGAGAATCTTGAGCAGTCTTACCTTGCAGAATGTGCATATTGACCAGGTCTGACCGCTCAGGCCTGCTTCTGATCTTGTGCTTGAGATAATCTTCAGTCTGCAGAACACAAATGCAAAGTTACCTGGCTAGAGCAGTGATGAGGTAGTGAGAGCACCTGCCCCTGTGCCATCCCATGATTCTTTTGGATTTATAACAACCTAGGTTGAGTAAGCTCCTAAGTGACATTTTTCATCACTTAGGCACTGGCTTGTTCTTGAGCAGAAGTTCTTCAGAAAGGGAGCAGTGTGCATGTGGCTGCTGACTATTCACTGTACCCACTGCTGTGTACCCTTTGCAACCACTATTGGGCTTCTGATGCCTGAAATGAGAACTCATAGGAAGGGTGAGACCTATTCTCTGAGAGTGGTGGGCCTTCACACCATGTCACCTTTGAGAGCTGCACCCAGGCAGCTCTGGAGTGTCCTGGTAGCAGTGGCTTCTGTGGGAAGCCCAGCATTCCATGGTGAGATATCAGGAGGAGCAAGTCATGAAGCCACTCAGACTCTCCACCCAGGTCAGCCACAAGGCTTAACCTTCCTGCAGACTTGCAGTTCCTGTGCTCTGTGGTTCCTCACCTAAGCTTCGATATGGGGGTGGGAAGATCTGCTTTGCAGTCACTGCAGCTGAGCTTGTGATGGACACGGTCCTGGAGCCTTGTGCCAACTCCCTCATGGCTTTAGGAACAGAGAGGCACACAGAGGTACAGGAACACCATTCATTAGGGCCAAGAAAGTCAGCCTTGAGGGCAGATGACCTCAAGAACACAAATATAAGCTTATCCCCTGGTGAAGAAAAATTAGAGCTCAACTTAGGCAAGTTATTGGCTCTTAGCTAAGCTGTGCTGCAAGAAGAAATAGTACAAAAATTGTAACTTAGTTCAAAGAGGTTAAAATCTTAAGGATTTCTAAAAGAATAGTGCAAGCAGCTGGAGCAAAACTGGGAATCTACAGTACGAAATGTACAGGATCATGAGAAAAACATCTTATAGGGACTTCTGCAGCTAGGATCAAGCAATGGAAAGTCCTGTCTGTGTTCCATAAACAGGAGGAATAATTGTGCATACTGCTGAGATGGCAACAGGATTTAATGCCTTTTAAAACCATCCTCACTAAAAAGATAAATGGTTCTTTATCAATCTGGTGGCTCAACCAAGAACCTTCAGCAACAAAAGAGAAGAAGCTTCAGTTATCATGTTGGAGAACAGGTTAGAGTGTACTCAGAGGAGTTAAATGTTCCCAAACAGTTTGAGACACACGAGGCTAGAGTAATAGCAACTATCTGTGGTTCTCCAGGAAACTGGGCAAAGGAGAGCATGATTTCTTGCTTTAAAAGAGATGGAGAGAAGAAACCACGAAATTATAAAGCAGACAGTAAGATATTGGACCAAGTAATCAAACAATCTATATAAATGGATTTAGAAGATAGCAAGGAGGGGAGCAACAGCCAAGATGAATTTATCAAGAACAAATCGCATCACACAAACTGAAATTCCTTCTATGGAGAGATGACAGTTTTCTGCTACAGGAATAAACAATGAATGTCATGCAGCTTGACTCAAAGCATATTTTGACATTATCTCCCATGGCTTTCTCACATGCAAGCCAGAGAAATTTGGTCTGGATAAGACTAATATAATAAAGAAGCATAGCTGTGGATCACCAGAGGAATTGGAAATGGCTCACAGTCTAAGCAGAAGAATATAACAAATCCTGTCACAAAGCAATGTTTCCTGCTAGCCAATATATGAATCAATGCCTTGAATGATAGAAGACATACTCCTTAATTCTGAATCATTCAAGGTTAACAGATTACAGTGCACCATGATTTGGAGCAACAGATGATCTGAAATACATGTGCTACAGTTTCCAGAAGGACATTTGGGAAGGACTGTGCTCAGGTCACAGACACAGCTAAACCAGCTGATTAAGCACTGCTTTGGATGAAGACTTAATGCACCAGAGATGCCCTTGCAGTGGTCACTGGACAGGGCCTTAGGCAGAAATTGGTTACTCTATGCATAGGAAAAGTAGGCTGTGGAGAATCCAGTGATCAGCAGCTGAACCACAACCCCTAACCAGCAAGAGAGACACAGCACAGGGTGTCAGCTGGGCTCTGTTCTGAAAGGGTCCATGGAGGGGTCTGGGCAGCTACAGACATCACCACTGAGTCAGAGATGGGATCAGTGATGATCGGTGATGGGGGCTGAGGGGAGAGGAGGAGAGGTTGGTTAGTCCAGAGGTGAGATGGCTATTGGGACACAGGATGCAAAACAGCTTTTAAAAGTGCTGCAGGAAAAAAAGAGACACAGTTCTGCATGTGCACTTCATCAGAACAGCTTGGGCTGGAAATCAGAGGCCATGGGCTCACAGCACAGGTCAGAACACCAGAGCAGGCCATGGCACTGGGTATCTGTGGGTGCTCACACATCAGAGCAGGTTGTTGGGCACTGGCTGGCTGTGGGTGCTCACAGGTTTTTGGGCACTGGGTGTCTGTGGTTGCTCACACATCACTCAGGACTGGCCCAGTGGGGCTGTTCTGCTCTGGGGCAGAGGCAGGACAGGCACCCCTGCAGCCCCTCTGTGCTGGGGTGCTGGGTGAGTGCTCAAGCCCTGCTGAGCCAGACAGCCCCAGGAAAGCCAGCCTGCTCTCTTTCCTCCACCCCAGAAATCTATTATAGGACATCAACTTCAAAGTCTGCTGTACTGGCCTGATGCCAGCCTCTAACATAGCCAGTGACATGTTTAAACAAACAATAGACATTTTATTTACTGAAGTCTTTACAACGCCTCACCCTTCCCCCTACTTTTTTTCCCAGCTTATTTCCACCAACACAATCCCGTGCTTGGACCATGTGTAGGTTTGCCTGGTTCCTGTGCCAGGACAGAGCAAGCTGGTGTCTGCACCTGAGTGCAATTAAATTCACGTAATGCATTTCCAACTAATCCTTAGATCAGGTCCTGAATTGGGCTCAGCTCCAGTTGCTGTCCTACAGCTGTGGCTTTGCTCATGTTTCTCCTGTGACTTCAGTTCCTTGGGACCCTGGCTGTTAATAAGCTGCATTTGTGTCTCTGGGGTGCAAATGATGAAGACTTCACGTGGGAGCTTTTTTAACATCAGCTGAAGCAGAAGAGCTTCCAGAACGTATAAACAGTTATCTGCTTTCTGTTTGCACAACATCAGCTTGGAGGAATATCAGCTAAACAGCAAATGCCTTTGAGTAATTAACTGGAAACATCTGCTGATCTTCCCTGTCCCAGGTCTAAGGAGGACAGCTTTGCATGGGAATTATGTTTGCTATGGGCTGTGCTCAGTGTCTTCATTAGCACTAAAAACGCCTGTGGTTAGGGATAGACTAGACCATCCTTCCCCTTTCTCCAGGCAACTAGCCAGTGAAAGCTTTTGAAAAGAAAGAGACACAAATGTATACTTTAACTGTAAAATATATGACACTTCAAGGATACTTTGGATTGCTTGAAATTTTGTAAGCATGCTAATTTTTCAGAGTCATATTGTGTTTCTTACACTCACCATTTATTATCACAGGAGACTTGGGGCAAGTGATTTGGAGTTTGTTTAAGTTCAGAAGAGCACTTTCCTGTATTTCACATTCATTTTTCCTTGCAAAGGTCCTTTCCCATGTGACTCCAAACACGTTTTGCAGATTAATGAACCAAACTCTTGTGTTCAAGCAAAACCTGCATGACTAATTGCTCCCTTTCCTGGGATCATCTCACCAGCTTGGACTGTGGGCTGTTGGAAAACCAATGTGATTTCCCAAAAAGTGATCAGATCACAGAGTTTCAATGTGTTCTGGAAATGGCTACTGCCTTTGGCAGTGTTTAGGGAAACCTGTTACTGGGGTGGGTGGGAGCCTGGGCCATTTCCCCCTTGGATGTTGTGTCCCAATGGTCAAGCTGCACTGCCGAGCTGAAAGCCAGAGCTCCTGCCTGGTGACAAGGTGAGTTCCCTGGGGATTTGCTCCAGGTGACACCTGCATTTCCCCTGCACACTTGCTGACTATGTTCCCTCAGGCCTGGCTGACAGGAGTGCAGAGCAGCCAGAGCAGCAGGAGCAGGCTGTGGATGTGACCTGGAGGGGGAAGCAGCAATTCCACTTTGGTTGGATGTTTGGTTGGATGTTTACTGGAAGGACTGACAAAGCCATGCTGAACAATGCCCTGCCCAGGGCCTTTTGTAGAACTTGGGGCTGCTGTAAAACCCCACAGCTCAGGGCACAGATGCCCTCTCTGCCCTTTTTTTTAAACCTTCCCTGCTTGGAGAAGGGTGCTCCAGAGCATTTGTAAGCCCTGGCTTGGCCTCAGCATGTCTGGAAGCAGGGCAGACACTCTGCTCATCATCCTTGGCCACCAGGCCTGCATGGAGGGTGCAGAGGAGGGGACAGTGGTGGAAGGTGCTTTCAAACCCCGTGACTCATGCAAAGCAAGCCCATGTGTTCCCTCATCAGGATGGCTGCAGGAGTTACCTTGGCTCGCTCCAGACTTTTTCGCTGTTCATGGAATGCAGATGGGCTTTTCAGTGCTGCAACAGGAAAGAAAGAGGAGCAGTCAGCACAGGAGTGGAAGCAAGCAGCTACCAGGATATTCAGCAACAGCATTTTAATGAGTGCTATAAAAATAGCAACACAAACTAGCTGTTCTCTTTATTGCACTGACTAAAAATAACTCAGGAAAGCTCTGGGAAATCCCATGCTCTCAGCCAGTCCACAGCAAGAGAGCAGGGGGGACGGAGAGCATGGGGAGAGCAGGAGGCACGTGGGCAGGGAGGGGTGCAGGCTTGGAAACACAGTGCTCTGTGGGACACCTCAGAGAGCAGACACATCTTGTCCCTGTCATTTCCCTGCAGGTCATGGAAGGCACCACAGCTCCAGAAGACAGATCTGGGAAGAGCAAACACCTGTGAGGGATTTCACCTGAAAGTAAAACCTACAGGTGACAGATTTGAGGTCAGCAGGAAAGCTAATACCTGTCTCAGCTCTTGGGGTCTGTGGTGCAGCCTCCAGTGAGGGCACTGTGAGATGACCCTTTATCCCTCTTCTGTCCCTGCCCCTGACTGGACATTTGTCCTGTCCCCTGCTCAGAAGCAGCTGTGTGGGACCTCTCTGGGCAGGCAGGCAACAGACCATGTCCTCAGCATCTCCTGACTCCAAGGAGCATTAACCTAGAAGTGGTCCCAAAAAAAAGGCCAATAATCCCTTGCTCTTGGACCAGTGAAAGCCAGTCGCATGGAGCAGTCTGTTTTGGAGTCATGGAGAACTTTGCACATTTCCTTGTTTACTGTGGTTCAGTAGAAATCAAGGCAGAATTTGCATGGTGAAGGGGTCAATACTTCTCACATCTTACAAAAATTCTTTTCTGTCTGTGTAAGCAGACAAAACTAACTGTTCCCATTGGGACAAGGAAGGGGAAGGTGTCCTGACCCACAAAAACAGTCTGCTGCAACTCTTTGTTTGGCAACTGAAATTCTCTTTCCATCTTCTGAATGGGATCCAATAAAGACAGAGACTATTTTCACGCAGATCTTGTTATCCTCTGTCAGTCTAGAGGAAGATGAAAAGAAGACTGGGGAGAAACAGGAAAGGTTTGGGAGTCCTCTGAACAGACTTTTGGTGGTCAGCACTCAGGCAACCCCTGAAACATCCAGTGAATCACAGAAAAACACAGAAGGCATATTCCTACTCCTGACATTTGGAAAGCAGACAGACAGACAAGCTGGTGTTGCTGTGCCATGCTCTGGTGAGCAGCCACCAGCACTGGTGACAGCTGGCTTAATCAGAAGCAAAATCAAATAGTGCACAAGAGAAAATAAAGTCAGCAAGAGAGATGACTTTCCCAGCCCTGCTTCTGTGAAGTACTGAGTTGGCAGTGTCCTACAGGCACTGACGAAGCACCGTGCTGTTCAAGAGGAAAGTGATGCAGAGTTTAGTAATTTACCAAGATTTTTGGAGGGATTATGTGGGTGCTGCAGCTTGTATTAGTGTGCAAAACAAATAAAGACATGGCTAACAGTGCTAGTTCAGAGGATTCGTCAGGGGATGACATGTCAGTGTGAAATGGCTGAGGGTCTGGAAGCACTGGGGCAGAGCTGCTGTCTGTGGCACTGATAACCATGGGACAGTTGCTTTAAGGTTGCAGTGAGAGGATGAGGTGGTGGCTGTGTACAGCAGGAGGGCCTTCAAGCACAACTATTTTTGCAGCCCATCATAGCTGGGGAACCTTGTATTGGTGAATCCTCAATCCTGCAATCTGCCTCCTCTTCCCTTCAGGCAAGTGAGGTGGATCTGCCCCAGGACAACAGTCTGGGCAGGTCTAAAGAGGATTTACCCATGCTCATTGCTATAGCTGCCTTTCTGCAGGTGACCTTGCATGGTTTTGGTTTACAGTGCTTTTTGCTGGGTCTGGAGCAGTTTCACTCGGATAAAACAACTGCATATGTTGGTGCATGAACTGGAAACCTCCTACTCAGTGAGGCTGAGGAATGGAGCAGGCTCTGCTCTCACCTGCACTCCTGTGCATCAGGAGCATGGCTGGGTCCCAACAACCCTGGATCTCCCCTTGCTTTCAGAGGATCCTCCATATCCAGTGCCACAGGGCTGAACGAATTCACAGGCTGCTGTTGCCTACCAGTCTGTGCCTGTCTTAATTTGTAGAGCCTGTTTCAGTAGTTCTGTTTGTTTTGCCAGCTTAATGTTCAATTTACAGCCTGACAACCTCTGCCCATGAGTGCAGCTTTGAACCTGAAGTCTTGTGCAGTGCCACTGCTGCTGAGCATCCTCCTTTAGGCAGGTCTTGCCTTCTCCAATGACAGAGCCACCTGAGCTTTCACATTTCTTAAAGGACCATCCAAGGAAGAGTGAACAAAGCTCAGCTATGCAATGACATTAATCTTTCCCGATCAAATCAAGCACAGATTGAGGTAAGGACGTTCATCTCACTGCGCTATGCTCAGGTAACACTGATACTTCTCCCTGCACAATTCTCTTGGATACCAAAACCCAGCCAGATTTCTAGGACTCTCTCCCGTGTTTCCCACTCACTGTGTATAGCTGCACTGCTGAACAGATGAGGAGGCTCTGTGGGTGCTCAGCAAATCTCTCTCTCTACAAGGGTTTCTACAAACCCTCAATTTCTTTATCCAACATGTGGTTCTGTCACTCTGACCTTCCACCTGTCTTTCTTGTCTCTGTCTGAAATGGATGAGTTAGAAAAACAAAGTCTCTCTGTCCTGGGATTATATGAGCAGAAAGTGCATGCAATGCGTTGGAATCAATCCTTGTGCAAAATCTGCTGTGCCATGTGAGACCAAGTGCATGCTCCAAGCCTGAGCCCAAACCTGCCTCTCACCATGGAGACCACCCATCTTTCCAGAAGATTCTCCACCCCTCTGTGAGAGCAATATGGATCCATTTTTTACTCTCCTGCAATACCTGTGAAGTGACATCCTGTCCTGGTGCACCTCCCAGGGCCCACCTTACCTGCTGCTCCTCAGAACCAGCAGGGCATAGGAAGATATGGTTAACAAAGACTTGTTTTCCATAAGGAGTGTCTGCACATGCCCAAGCCATGGGGAAACTGGCTGAGGCTCCCACGTATTAAATGCTAACATCTGAAACTTCCTCCTGATGTCAAATTCGTCAGTTAAATTCTGTATGTTTGTTTTTATAATGGCATAAGTGCCTTTTCTTCTATTACTTTCAGTGAGTGAACTGTGCTCGAGTTTCCCAAAATGGTCTTCTTGGACAGAAACCAGACTGCAAAATGTCAGCTTAGGAGTTGAGAGTGCAAAGAAGCTGTAAGTAACAGGAAAATACCCTTCAGTTGTCATCACATAAATTTGGCTTAATACTTTGCAATGTGTAAGGTTTGAGATGTTGGGTGTGACAGCACAGCCTCTCAGAGCAGCCCCAGGTGCACAAACCCCTCAGGAGGCACTGCTGCCCCATGTGTGTGCAGTGGGGTGTCCTGTACTTTGTCCCAGTGTCCCCACCTTTACTGGCTGCACTTTGCAATTTGGAAGAGGTTAGACGTATTTTTGGCCAATGACTGTGTTCTTAGTTCTCGCAGACCTCTAACAAATGTCACAGTATTTTGTTTAAAGTTTCAGCACCTGGAGTCTTGTGATCAAAATGCCTGCCTTTTGGTGGCAGGCAGCATAAAATCTGAATGTTTAAAGAAATACACAGGTGAAAAATGGAAAGACAATGCATTTATCAATCTTAAAACTGTTGATCATTTTGGATGTCCTGATTTTTGTCATCCTGCTCGAGTTTTCCTAATGGTTGATGCTGACAAGAATGTCCTGAGAAGGTGCCTGTTGCTTGGCACAGTCCTCCAGGGGGGCAGGGGGATGGACAGGGTGCAGCAAGCAGTGCTAGAGCCATGCTCTTAGACAGGTGGTGTTCTGCTGTTTAGGCAAGAGCTCCATCACAGTCTTCAAGGGCAACCAGAAGAGACAGAAGTGACACAGCCTCTGGAAAATTGTGATCTTAGGAGTGAACCCCAAGGGGTCCTTGATGGGACAGAAAGGATAATCCTCTACCTGGGTCCCAGGTAACCACAGGTTTGCACATGGAGCCTGAGCTAGGTCAGGATGGAGTATTCCACTGAGCAGGGCTGAGCTCCCAACATCCTTTCTCCAGTGGTGCTACAGGTTTCGTGATGCACCTGCAGGTGCAGAAGGGGATTGTTTTCATTCACTGACTTTTTGGGCTCTAGCAGCTGACTTTCTGGAACAGAATGCTTTCATGATAATGCTGTCCTGAAGCTCGTCCTTCACGCTCAAATGCCAGGTGAGCAGGGGTGGATGGGGTGAGAGAGGAAACACATCTGTCACTCTGCAGCAATCAGCCCCTGTGGGGATTCACTGGCCTCAGGTGTGCAGTGCCAGCCCTGCCCTGTGGGTCCTGCCTGGGCACAGATCCAAGTGTGCCTCAGTCCTCCAGGGGCTGCCTGTCTGCACTGGGCCAAGGCAGTTCCCCAGAGCTGCCTCTCTCTCCAGCCCTCTCATCCTCCTCCTTGTCCTGTCATAGAGGTACCTGACTTGTCCTGTCACAGAGGTTCCTGGCTTTTATAGGAGGACAGGAGATTCTCTGCCCTTGTCTATGTGAACAGCTTTGTGAGTTCTCTGCTTGAGTTGGATATACTTGTCCTGCTACAGTGACCTCTGGGATGGGGAACTCTGCAGCTGAAATTTTGGATGGTGTAAGGTAAGCATCTCTCCTGACTTCAGTTTGTGTAGGGGCATTATAGTCTGTGATAAATGCAGTGTACAGCACCAGGGCAGGAAGGAAAGTCCCCCTGGTAGCACTTTGCTCCCAGCTCTGTGGGTCTGAGTGGGCAGCTGGTGCCAGGCAATGCCCCAGCAGTGCCCAGGATGAACATAGCCCTCTAGAGGAGCCAGGGTGAAAAAGGCAGAAGAAGATACTCACGTGGCATGATGCCTTGGTCTGCCAGCTGCTCACGGGTTCTTCTCTGCTGGAGCCGTAGCTGTAAAACTGTGAGAGAGAGAGTGTCAGGGAGAGGGGCAGGATTGTACTGAGGTGCTAATACAAAGTGAGTGGGGTCTGTGTGTGGCACAGAGGTCTGGCACTGATCCCTGCTGCTGCTGGACCAGCCTTGTGAACAGAGTGCTCCAAGCCAAGGGGCTGCCAGGGAGGAGCTGAAAGGCTGTACCCACCCTGCCCTGCCTTCTGCACAGAGGAGCAGGGCTGGGCTGCTCTGGCACAGGCAGCACCCAGTGCCTAGGACAGGCTGAGCCCTGCCTGGCACCTGCAATAGGGGCATCAATGACTGTGGCTTCAGCTCATGTTGTTGCTGAGCTCGGAGCTCTGAAGTTGGGATGTTCTCCCTCACCCAAGCACTGTGGGCTGAGTCGAGCTTTCCAACTCCATCAGCCTTCTGGGGGCCTGGCAGCACATTTTCAGCACATTTTCAGCCCATTGAGGGGGATGCAGATATGCTTGCTGGACCCAGGGGATACAGATAATGTGGTGAGGAATGAATAGTGCCATATCTGTGTGAACACACTGCTCCAAGGACCTGGAATCTCCCATATAACTTCCTTTTAGAAGCAATGTGCTGACAGATGGGAATGACCCACTGAGTGGCTTAGTGCCAGCTTAACCTCAGCTACAGAGCATCAACTAGGCATCCAGCAAAGAAGCACCTCTCAATATTTACATCATGTAGTGATAGCTCACCACACCTGCAGCCTGCCTTGTGCAAGGCTACAGATCTCTGCATAGCCCAGGGCTGCACAAGTTAGCTCATCCCATCACCTGGGTAACCATGCCTGTACTTTGAGTTAGTATCATGTTCTACACCTTGGGTTTTGCAAATTTGTCATCAAGAGAACATCTGCATCACAAGGTAAAACCACAAAACTCAATTCCATGCTTTCCTGCTGGAGGCTCAGTACAGCTTGCCACGAGGATCTGACATAACTGCACATTTATTCCCTGCCCACCAGCACAGCCCCAGGCTGCTTCCCCTGAGCTGCCTGGAATGAGCTAGGGTTGGAAGGAAAAGAAAGGCAAGAACAGCATTTTCATCCTTGGAAACAACCTGCTGAGCTCTCCCAACAGCTCATGTCTAAAATGCAGCTTCCCTGGGATGTGGGATGGAGCTGAAAAACAATCCCTTCCAGAGCAGTCCCCCAAGCATGAGGCTCCCTGAGATGCCATTGCTTGTGACTTTTCCATGTCCTCTGTACAAACCATGTTTCACATTCAGAGCAAATGTTTAGTGAAGGCCTCATGTGGGACAATGATCTCCTGCCAAATTCCAGCACTTCTTTGGACACCAAAGATAGATTCTTGCTGTGAGGGAAAAATGCAGCCTTCAGTATGTGGTGAAGTCTGTGTGTGTGCTGCTCTTCTTAAGCCAGGGTGAAACTGGTAGCTGAAGTCACTGGCAAACCTTGCTGCCAGGGGAGTCTGTAGCCCTCCACTGCCCCATGGCAACACCCCCAGTCAGCACTGGTTCTGCCTGGGGGCACAGATTTGGACCCTCACGCTCTGAGTACCTACATTGCACCCAGTTATCTGACCCTTTGCAGAATCATTCCCCTCATGGGCCCTCAAACCAAACAACACAGTCCATGCTTTGGGCGTGCCTGTTTCTCCTCCTGGGCTATACAGGCAGTTTAAAGGTAACAAGCTCATGGCTGGTATCTTACTCAGGCTGAGATGTACCCCAGTTTCTCTGTGTAGAACCTTCTCCATGACTGCTCACAATACTGAAGATCTGTGCAGAGCTTGGCACTTTCCCTGAGGAAAAGATGGATCTTTATGGAAAGGAGCTAAGGGTGTGGCTAGCACAGGTCTTTCCCATGAGAAATCTTTTTGTGTTTTATAAATAAAGATAAGGTTTGGATGTTATTAAAAACAGTGTCCCAAGACTTGGACAGTGCAGACCTGGCCAATCAGGCCTAGGGGGAGGTTTTTGACTGACCAATCTGGGTGACTTTTGAAAACTCTATATATATGATGAAATCAAAACAATAAAGGCCTTTTCCTTCTTGCCACTGAGAACTGGATTCTTCTCTCTGCTAGCGGCTCAACAGCGACATAAGGGTGCTCAGAGACTGTTCAAGAATAAAAATGATTTGTCGCTCACCCAAGAATGGTTCTCTGCTCTCCCAGTCCTGGTCCAATATCCCAGGCATCAGAGCATCCTGCCTTCAACTGAGGCAATTTACATACAACATCACATCATTAACAGGAATCAGAGACAGCACAGCCTTCTCGAGTCACATACACCACCCTGTCAAGGACACAGCAGTGTTCCACCAGGCTGTAAAATATCCTGAGTGAGGATCCTCCATCACTTCCCTTCACAGCTCCCACGTGTGCCAAATTATTTGCACCATTTCACTCCAACTTCCGACACAGCCAGACCAAGTGATGTACCACATCCACGTTGGCAAGGGGGATTCTAACACTCTGTGCATTCAAGGCCCACATTCCCTGCTGCTTCTGCTTATTTCATAGCCCTTCCTAGCAAACAAACAATTCACCAGCCCCACTGAGCAGCCAGCTGTCAGGCAGGCTGGTGAGGAGAAAAAGGAGAGGGTACAAATTCCCTTGGAGCATAGCTTGGGAGGTGATGATGATTTCCTGTGTGGTGGGCATAAGATTCATCATCTGCCCTGATGCCAGAAGTGACGAAAATGTGTGGGTTTCACTGCCACAGCTCTCCCTCTGCTTGGCTGCAGGAGCAGAACTTGGGAACCCCGATTTCCCAGATCCCACTGCCTTCCAGTGAGCAGGGCACAGTCTGGGGAATCCCACCCCACTGCAGCTGGTGTGTGCTCCAGCTCACAGCCCCTCCTTTGCCTCCTGCCCTGTGGACAGACTGTCACAGAGGGAATCTGGGGCTATGTAATGATAATTTTGTGCAAGAAGTAAAGGTCTTCAATGTGGCTTTGTGTGCTGATGGGTAGAAAGGCGGTGACCCAGCAATGTCACTCACTGCTCTGGTGTGGCAGCTGAGCAATTCCATGGGCAGGTCACCTCCCCCAGACAAAGAGTTCGCTGTGGGCCATGCTGAGCTTACAAACGTCCTTAAGTCTGGCCCATCTTTAAACTACAGGGCAAGGAGGAAAATTTTATCCAGCCTTGCCTGTTCAGGGCATGCTGTCAAAAAATGTGAGGACAGGCCAGTGAAAGCACCAGCCATTTCCAGGAGCACACACTCAATGGTTGAAACAGTCATTTCAGCCACCAAATATTCATCCAAACCTGGGCCTCCTCACGCAGTAGGATGCATGACTTGACTCTCAAATATCTCTGTGAACTTCCAAAATCTGTTGCAAACCATGTGAAGAACCCTAGTGGACAGTGTCAGACAATAATACTGAATATCCCTGCACAAGAGGGAATCAGCCTCTAAGGCAGTGCTGTAGTTTGCAGCTTGGCAGCTGCCAGCTCAGGGCTTGCACCTTTCCCTTTCAACCAACAGTGCTTTAAAACAGTGCTGGAGGAGCCTCTGTCACCATCCAAACTACCACTTAGCTGCTTCTTTCCTTGCAGTCTGTTGATGCTGTGTCTGACTCCAGCTGCATTCCTGTCTTCTTCCTTTGCTGCATGTCTGGAAGTCTGAGCTCGGAGTGCTGTCACCTTCAATGTACGGGAATTGAATTTTCATGAATATTCTTATTTTTCAAAGGAACTGCTCTGCTAACACTTCAGATGAACATTTATGATACAAAGAGTAGTGGCTGGAGCACTGAACAGACAAACTTGGTCCCACTCCCCAGGATCCTTGTTGTCTGCCTGCACCAGCTTGGATGGTAAGAAGTGCCAGCCAGGAGCAGCCATGCACACTGGTCATCCTGTGCTACCACCAGCTGAGAAACAGCCTTTCTTTCAGCAACCCTGCTCCCTCCTGTGGACGGAAATCCTGAGAAATCCTCCCGGGGTGATGAGAGGCATGGCAGACCTATCCCAGTGAGTTTGCTCATGAATTTTTTCTGTTAGAAATACTCCTCACTTCTGTGCTAGCACCAAGTCCCACTTACTGATCCCAGATTCCAGAAATGTCCTGTGCAGTAGGGCTGTGTCAGTGATACAGACAAGACCTCCTGGCATCAGTCACAGCTGCTTCTGGTGGCCTAAGCTCTGAGCAACTACCCATGACTTGCAGTCATGAGTCATTCTCCTCTGTAGGAGCTGACCTCAGAGCTGTAGAAAGCTAAGAGGACAGCTTGGGCCTGGTGATGCACAGAAAAGACATGTTCAAATCTTCTCTCCACCCCAGGAACAGGCAGATCCAGCCATCTGCTTCAGCCTGGGAGGACACTTTGTGTCTGGTGCTCAGCAGACAGTCAGGGTGGGATGGGACTTTCATCACCTGCACCAGAGCATCTCCCCACTGGGGTATTTGCCAGAGCACTCCCAGCACCATCCTCTCCTTGGGGAATTGGCTTTAGCAGCACAGGGGATGAGCAGCATCAGGCATGTGTCCCATGGAGTGGGGGAAGTGCCCTCCTCACAAGGTTCAGGACAAGGACAGGCAGGCAAAGCCATGGCTGACCTGAGCTAGTGCTGGAGCTAGTCTGTCTGCAAGGAGACTGCTGAAAAAGCAGCAGCAAGGCACTGTCCCTTCTGCCACATTCCTGCCCTTCGTGACTCAGAGCTGGGGTTTGGAGTGTGAGTGAACCTCAGTGGTGCACAGGTTAGGGACAGCTCTGCTGGGGTGGGGGAATTTGCCAAAAAATTTGGAGTGATGAGGGGAGACTCCTGTTTGTACCAGCAGCAGTTTGGCTGCCCATCAAACAGCAGCTGGGCAAAGGTGAAACACAGGTCTGTCCATGGCCATGGAGTGTAGCAGAGGAGCCTGGTGATCTGCCCCTGGCAGACTGGCAGAAAGTGGCTCTGGAATCACAGAATATCCAGAATTGGAAGGGACCCATGAGGGTCATCGGATCCAACTCCTGGCCCTGCTTTGGACCCAGCACCCTTGAAAGGCAGGGCTGCTATGGGCTGTGGAGTGGCTTTTCATATAATGTCAGGTATTGTGTGAGCCTGCTGGGAGAGAGGAGCTGCCCTGTGGACTGTCCCAAGGTCCCAGCAGGGCAGGATCACTCTGGCAGGTTCAGTCATGTTCATGGCCTTCTCATGACTGTGTCTGTTCCTCACAGCTGCACCAGGAAGAAGAGTTTGTTCCCAAAGCAGGATATGGGAAGGACTGTGGGACTCCTTCCCAGCTGAGCAGCAGGCTGGCATCAAACTCCAATGTGGAGTGATTCTGAGCTGAGTGACAAGCCAGCCAGCCTCCTTGGTGCTGAGAGTCATAGGGCTCGCTTTTCTGGAGCTGCTGTTGTGCAAAAACACCTCAGCCAGACTTTGTCTTGAGCCCCTCCATGGATCTCAGCCCATCTGCTCTGCCCATAGCCATGAGCCACAATGTGATTTCTCTGTAACATCATGTCCCCAGGCCTGTGTTATCCACATGTAGGACCTGTGTGAGCAGAGGTGAAGCTCAGAGATAGAGCTGGAAATGGCACTGCTCAGCTAGGACAGCCATGGACAGCCCTGGTCAGTCCTTTCCCAGGTGGGTGCTGCTTTATCTCTGCCTGTGATGTCACTTCAGAGCTGGGAGCATTTTACTTCTAACAGATAGATGTGCTACAAATGTGTGTGTTACCTGGGAGAGTGCGCTGAAAAATATCTACATTGGTGAGAACTGCATTTCTAACCCCAAGCCCAGGTCTTCAGTACCTTGGAAGAGACACTAGGCTAGCACAGCTGGCTAGCAAAGAGCCCAGACCACCAAATGGGCACAACCAGCTGTGAAATCCCTCTGGAGGCTGTGTCCATCAAAACATGCAACTCCAATGTCACCAGGGTCCTGAGAACAGGCTCTCAGCTTGGAGTCACCCCTTCAGCATCCCCCTGACCAGCCCAGACAGATGTCTCCTGAAGCACAGTGAGGTATGTTTCGATCTGTGCTACAACACATGCTTGACTGACAAAGAAGCATTTGACTGCCCACTAAATCACTGAGGTACAAGATGCCAGAAAAATGAAACCAAGCACAAACTGATCTACACCAAGTCAGCGCTTTACAAAAACTTCACAAAACAGTCTCATCAGTTACAGCGAGGCCATGGTTTGAACACACACACTGACTGTGACCTGCACGAGTTCACAATCTGAGAGGAAACACAGGCACATGCTTTATCTTTGGACACCAGGAAAATCAAAATAAAGGTTCTGCCAAAACGCCTGGCCAAACACCCTACCAAGACCTATTCTCTTCTGCCTTTATTGACCTGCTGATTTTGGTCCAAATCACTCTCGCCACCGAAGGCAGACAGAATAAATTCCTCTCTCATCTCAGTTTCATTCAACCCTTATGTGTAAGCATGAATCCTTTCCTTCATGGAGCCAGGCAAGTGTTCTCTGCAAACCCACACCCATGTGTCCACAATTAGGCCTTGGTACCCCATGCCAAGCCATGCAGAGCCTTATTTATAGTGTTAAACTTTCACTTCTCACCAATTATCTGAACTACCGCTGAAATTAGGCAGATGTTGGCCTTGTAAACTCTTTACATGCAGCTGCAAAAAAAGCTCAGGGTTAAGGTTGGATCTGCGTATCCAGCTTTGTTTGCTTTGTCCGATGCCAATGCTTCTCCTCTGCTGGAGAACACTTGGTTTGTACTCAAAGCAAGAGATCACATAGATGATCATCTCTGGAAAGAGTTAAATGTGTTTCTGGAACAGCACTTAGATGTCCTAGTTGATTTAGTGCAATCCCATTGATAGTTGGATCGTATGGGATAGCATGGCAGACTTGAAGAATCATCATTCCTGCAAAATTTGTCAGGATGACCTCAGATCAGAATATTTATCTTCGGCCAAACAGACAAAATAAAGAGGCACACAGATCCTTGAGAAAGGGAAGCAGGACCCTGCCAGACTGCAGCATGATGGTGATTTGCTCTCTCTCCTCTGGAGTGGCTCCTGGTGCCTGGCACTGGGATAGCCACTGTCCCTCCACATGGCACAGCTGTGCTGGTCCTTCACTGGGGACATGAGAACAGGAGAAACCCCTGTGGTACTCCAGGGATGAGTGCTGGGCACACTGTGAAAAGCCACTGCCACCAGTACAGCAGCCTTTCCTGGATAAACACACTTTTGCTTGCTCCTGATGCTGTTAGATGGAAGTGAGAGACTGGAGAGTTGACCTTGGAGCCACACCAGTGCCACCATCTTCTAGCTGCCACCTCCTCACTCCACTTTCTGCCTGATGCATAACACAGAGATTGAAGGGATTCTGGGATGAGGAAACAACAAGTAATCCATCTCTAGCTCCCCTTAACACACTCACATAGCTCCTTCAGCTGCTCAGCGTGTGCAGGCCATGGAGAGACAGCAAAAGTTTAGTTATTAAGATTTACTTCAGCCCTCTTTAATATTGGCCTGGAATCCTTCAAAAGGGATTCAGACTCATCATGAGTCATGGAGCACAGCTAATCCTTCCCAAACCTGGGGAGCAAACAAAGCCTCACACCTGCTGGTTCAAGAGCGTTTCCAAAGCGATGGTGCATAGCTAAGTGTGGCTCCTTGGGGCTTGGCATTTCGGGGGCTGATCCCAAAATCCTGCCTTTGTGCAAGCTACACAGCTCTCTGGAGCTGCTGCTGCCCCGTGGCACAGCCCCTGGGCCATGCAGGATGGTGTGGGCACAGCCATGGGCTGTCTGAGACTTTGAACACTCTTCCAAGTGAATGGAGGATGGTAAATCAGAGCTCTGCACCTCCTGCCATCCTTGTGGGGCTTTAGAGCTGGCAAAGCCTGCACACAGAGCAGGGACACCACAAGAAACTGTCCCATAGTGACTTTGCAAATAAAAGAGATTCATTGAATGCTAGCTTTTTCTTCTCTATTCCCCATGTTATTAAAAATCCAGCAAAAACTGAAAGCAGCTTTATTGACTTATTTGGGTTTCTCAGCATCCTGGTCTCCTCCCACTGTCTCACACCCTGTGACAACCAGGGCTGTGCTGTGGCCATGTCCCACAACACCAGCGGTCACAGCCGTGGGGACAGCGAGGTGCAGAAACACATTTGGGATTTTGGTGAGCCCAGCTAAAAAAAATCAACAGGCAGAGAAATCTTGTTGAATGGGAAGCCTGTCTTTCACCAGGCCATAGCAAGGGACAGCAGTTGTGGGAATAAATAATGAACCAAAGAATGCCCCACAAATTGACTATCCTAGAAATGCTGAAAGTCATGAGAATTTATGGATGCAAAGACCCACAAAGTTTACTTTTCCTGGAGAATCATTTGAAAAATATGTTTAGAGAGCCCACTGTTGGTTCCATAATAAAGCCAGCTTACAAATAAACCAGAAATGAGCCTTGAAAACAATCCTGGTTCATCTGAAAAGAATGCAGGGACAATGCACAGCCCGTCCTCCGCTCCTCAGGGAGGTGGCAGTGTTGCTTTGTACATGCTGGAGGAATTGTTGCGGACTGAGATTTTTTTCCAAATGAACAGCAGTGTACCATAATATACCAACAAAATTTAAGGAATGACTTAATCTAATGAAATGTAAGATCAGAGCGATATGGAAACCACACCAAAGACCTGGACCCAGGCTTTGTATAATTCAGCCAGACTAGGACACTTGTGTTTGCACACACACTCTGGGGTTTTCAACCAATTGCCAACTTTGTATTTGCTGAGAAAACAAAGTTTAAGTTGACCACCCAGCTATCTAAGAGATCCTGATAACACCACTCATGTCTCCCATCAGTATCATAAATCTCCCATTTCATTATCTACAATGCATAAGGAGGCAAAAACACACAGAGCGTGGGTGACATGCCAGACCGGGTGCATGTTCCAATGAGACTGCCCTGTCTGCATTTAAAGCATCCCGTACAGCACAAGCAGCTGATTTGCCTGCACATCCTCACAGATAATATTCCTTCACCTCTAGGAAGGTCAGAGAAAGCACCTTGAGAACATTTTTGGGACATTACTGTTAAAATTGCAGTATGTTATGATCACAAAAAAAGCCACAAGTCAGGATACCCACTCCCAAAGAGAGTATACTTACTATAGACGCAGCCAGTGACTAAAGGCATGAACATCCAGCAGAGGGGCTGATCTAGAAGCGACCGTCCCATAGTTCACCTTCACTCACCTTCACTCAGTGAATGTCCTCGGAGAAGCCCCTGCCCGGTGCTTCCCCTGACTTACGAGCTGCAGGCATGTTTTACTCGCAAACCCTCCGCGAGCGGCAATCAATTGTGTGCCTCTGGTTTTATTTCTCTGATGATGTCACTTTAAATACTTTTCATGTTCCATTTGTTATTTTTACTTCTAAAAATGACGCATTTCTTCAAATTCATTTTTCTCCAATTAGTCACAACTTAATGGAACAAGCTCGGCTGCCTGCCTGTCAGAGAGAGTGTCAGGCCCGTCCTCTCCGTGATTATCCCAGAAAGACCCGCAAGAGCACCTGGAATATATGGACGGCATTAAGCACCTTGTTTATCCCAGATGCCCTTTTGGCTCCCTGCCCAAATCCTTTGCAGCAGGGCCAGGGCAGGAGAACCAGGAACTGCAGTTTTACCAAAATAAACCACAGACATAAATCAAAGACAATGAAAAACCAGGAGGAAAAAAGCAAGAGAGAGGAAGGAAGATGCACCTCTTCACTCGTGGAACAGCCTCTGTGAGAGCAAAGCCGTGACAGTTCTACAACCAACCCCTCCAATCTTTTGCTCACATGCTGCTTCCGAACACTTAACGCAAAACAGTCTGTGGCTACAGCTTGACAGAGAGAAGTTTTAAGAGAAATCTCAAGGTTTTCCCTACCTGATCTGAACTTGCTCCGAATCAGCAAGGAGTGCTCAGACCCCAGGAGTGTCATGGTGACTCAGGGACCAGATCCAGACGCCCCTCACTTAAACCATTAACTTCCTCCACAGGGTAAAGCCGACCAGATCGTGGCTGGCGCTCAGGATTCATCCAGCTCTCCTGCACTCTCTGGGTGCTTTTACAGCCGGCTGGCAAGAAGCAGCAAGTGGCTTTGTAAGATTTGGTCCCATCCAGCACTGACCCTGCACAGACACCAACTGCTCCCCCTGTGCTGTGTTGAACTAATTAACGTGGAGCCAGCGGGAGCCTCCTCCCGCCCGGAGTTTACTACCAGCAGCTGGGTGTCCTGGCTGATGTCATCGTCTAGCGGGGAGCAGCGACTATCGGAAAGGGTCTCAGCAAAGACAGAAGTTTGATATCTGATACTAATTACTACCGGCCGTACGCAGCCAATCCGGGCGCTCCCCGTCTCAGCCGACTTTGGGAGCTGGAAATATCAACAGAGCCAAGGCTTAACTCTTTGCAGCATGGTGGGATTCGCACCTCGGCTCCTCATGGGGCTGGGGCTCCGAGTGTCCCAGGGATGAGGGAAGGGCTGGGGTCAGGACAAGTGTCTCGGGGAGAGGATGGCTTTGGGAAGGTGCTTCCGCCTGGGTGCTGCCTTGGATGCCCTCCGGGTCAGCTGCCCGGCACACGGAGCTGTGGCTGCTGCTGCTGCTGTGCTGCTCTCACGGATCGGGGAGTGAGCACGGGGCTGCTCAGGTGTTTCACCTGCATGTCCCTCCTGTCGCACAGCTGTGCCCAGAGCTGTGCTGCTCAGCGCACACCTTGGCCAGTGCGGTTGTGTCCAAGGGATTATCCACCCGAGATGCTCCCGTGCGCTGTGGCTCTGGGTTTATGTGCTGCAGGCACCCAGAACTGTGCTGTGGCACACAGACATGCGATACATGAGGCAGAGCTAAACCTTGGCTCAAAGCTCCCTGTGCCACAGCTGAGCACAGCAATCCAAGGAGGCTGAGGACACCACTGCGAGGGAGGATGCCTCCCCCTCCTACCTAACATGCTCTCAGAAAAGAGCAGTTTATTACAAACACACAAAATAAAGAGAAACACACCTTTTGAGGCTCTCCTTCTCCAAGCCCACATCTGGTTCACTTGAGGTAGTGGAAGAAAATGAACTGGTGGCACTTTTTACCATGTGACATAAGTGGTACAAGCCAAGCTAAGTCAAGGACAGAGCTCAGCTTCCCTGACACAGGGTCTCACCTAGGAAGCTGCTAAATTACCTCTGGGTCATAAAAATACTTCAAAACTGGTTTGAGGTTTTGTTGGGGTTTTTTGTTTGGTTGTTTTTTCACTTTATTTTAATCCTATGATTTCTGGAAAGCACTCTTAAGCTGTTTGGGTCAGAGACAGGAATTTTAGGGCTTTTAGACTCATGGTCCCTCTGATTCATCAGTGCCACAATAGAGCAGAGAGCTCCTGGTGTCTCTCACCCTTGTGTAGTCCATGGGGTAGAACCACAGAAGCACAGAATCGTTTAGGTTGGAAAAGCCCTCGAAGATCAAGTCCAACTGCCAACCCAGCACTGTCAAGCACACCACTGACCATGTCTCTAAGCACCAAATGTACACTTTTATTGAACATTTCCAGGGATGGGGATTCCATCACTCCCCTGGGTGGCCTGTTGCAATGCCTGAATACTCTTTAAGGGGAGAAATTTTTCCTAAATCCTGGCACAATTTCAGACCATTTCCTTTTGTCCTACTGCTTGTTACCTGACAGCTGAGGTTAATGAGGCTGTCCTGAGCTGAGCTCCTGCTTATCTTGGGCTGGATGTGATTTTCTGCTCATACTATATCTGATGAAGTGGATTTTCCTTCATGACTGGTGAGGGAGAGATGATGTAAATAAATTGATCTCCAAGCACTGAGCTGAGCCAGTAAACAGAATTCTACTGTATTACCCCAAGGTGGCCAGGGTCTTGTTCCTTACTATTTTTTCCTAATGTTTAGTCCACTGCATTTGAAATGTCCTCTCTAATGGACTTAACCTCACAGTCACTGCTGTCCTGAAACAATTTTCAGAGCAGTCTGGAGATGCTGCTAAAGCAGTAAATAAAACAGAAAAAAAATTTAAAAGTCAGGTTTTTACTTTCAGAATTCTTTTCACATAGTCCTACACTAATGCAGTGAAAACTCGTACTTGCTCCAAAACAGGAAGCAAAGTATTTTAATGAGCCAAAATCAGGAATATACAAGAAAAAGAAGTAGAAAGGCTGGGCAACTGGCAAAAATGGCAAACACTATATTTATTATTTTTTTGATGGGACGGGGGCTGCAAAACATGGAGCTGAAAAAGTAAACAGGTTAGTTAAATCCCAGAATGATTGAGAAATTGGCATCTGGCCTGCCCCAACTGGGTGGGTAGCAGATGGAGACGATTTGATGTGGATAAATTCCTGACTGTCATGGCAGAAAGGAGGATGAACCCTGAACTCCCTAGGGAGAGGAGTCTGGGAGTTGGAGCTATGTGAAAATCCCCTTGAGCTCGAGTCACTGTGAGTGTACAGAGATGAAGTGGATGAGATGGTGCCTGTGCTTCCCAGTAAAGCTTTTCTGCTTACTGGTCTGGTACCTCTTCACCCAGGCTGATGCAGACAGGGTTGTGATTTAGCAGGCACCTCCTGGTTGAGGGTTTTCTAGGGATGGATGTGGTATCATCCCACCTGTCTGACCTGGCCTCCATTGTGATGGGAAGCCTTTGTTTCTCCCTACTCTTTTCTCAGGGCTTTTTATTAACCTGCAGGCAATTCCTGAGCAGTTCCCCTGGAGGGCACAGGTCAGACTAGCACTGGCCATGTCCCAGGAGGTGTAGGTGGTTCTCTGTCAGATGAAAGAGAAAGTCTGTTTGTCTCTGAGCACTTGTACATCAGACATTGAATTGTGTGAGGCACCCAAACATCCCCTCACACAGTGTGAGTTTATCAGTGACTGGGTTTGCTCGCAGGATTGATGGAGTTATGATTTTGTTTCATTTTCCATCGTTTACAAGTCCATGAGGGGATGGATGAGACTGCTGCAGCGTTCATTATTTCCTTTGTCTTGTCAGCTATAGCCTGTTGGCCACTGATAGCCCTTCCCCAAAACACCCAAATGCCAACAGTCAGTGTTGGCACTCTGCTGAATGACACCAAAAATGAAAAGGAAGAGCAGGAAAGTTGAAGTGTCAACCAAGGGGCTGGATCCCAGGGGTGCCTCAGCAGGGAGCAGTGCCTGTGCCTTGGCAACTGCTGCCTGTCCCTGCTGTGGCAGAGCTGGGGAGGGATCAGGCACACTTGAGCTCCCATGGAAGGCTGTTTTTAATGGACCCCAGCCTTCTGAGGTGGTGGATATCCAAAGTCCCTTGATGCTGATTCCAGGACCTGGTCTTAGACATCCTTTCTCCCCTCTCCGAAACTTAACAGCCACAAACTGCACCCTATGAAACCATGCCAGTGACACAGACTGAGGTCAGAAGAGTTGAAAGACATTTTATTCTCCTCCTCTCCCCTCCTTCCCTCCCTCCCTTTTTCCCTTCCTCCCCCTCTCCTTTTCCTCCTCCAGGGGTTACCAGTGGGGGGATGGAGATCCATCTTTCTTAGGAGGTGACACAACCTCTAACTACCTCTAATTTGTTGACTCATCTCAGCAAATTGCTCAACTGCTAAATTCACAGTCCAGAGCTGGTGTTTCCCTGTGATGGTCATTACATGAGAATCAGCCCTGACCACATGTACTCTTGATGTCCTCAGGAAACAGAGGAAAGCTGTCTCTCATAAACCTCAGACCCAAAGCACTGAGATCCCACCACAGATACTGAGCCATTTGCCTGGCTGCTGCCTGCCTAAGGTAGCTCAGAAATAGAAATGATCCTGACAATGTCTTCTGTGCTCCCAGAGTTCTCACTGCCCAGCCCTCGTGTCTTGGCCATGTCTGCACTATGGTCTCTGTTCAGCTCTGAAAAGGGCCTCACCAGCTGCATCACCACCTTTCTCTGAAGGTCAAACAGGCACATAGGTCCCAAAGGCTGCAGAGACTTCTACTGCTTCCCATTCCCCTGTTCCCAGCTCTGCTACAGGCACCTCTGTTGTAAATGGGGTCATATTGACTGCAGTGAGTGAAGAAGTGAGCCTTAAATACCAGAATAAATTAGTCATGGCAGGGAATTCCTTTGAACTGAGACGTCACACCCCAGAGCTATAAGGCTATCAGCTCTGTGCTGCTCACCAGATCTCAGGAAGCCATCCCTTCTAATCTCCCAACACACCCTATTGTTTATGGGACTGATTTATTTTAAAGCAGATTGTTTGTTTGTATGTACATTTGCAACTATGGGAAAAAGAACTAAATGAGCTTAAGTTTCAGTGAAACCCCTCTGGGGACTTGGAGGGGTCAGTGTGTGACAGTGTCTTTTCTCTAGCACCTGGCAGCTCCATTTGAAAAAGAACCCTCCTGCCATGGCCTTGTTTCTTGAATCCTGACAGCATGCTCTGGAAAGACACATCTGATGGTATGAATTCCCAACCCTGACTCCCCCATCCTGTGTGCAGAGTAGTGACAATTTGCTGTGTACTTGTGCAGCTGTGGTGTCCAAGATCCCATGGGGAGGGACAGCTGTACTGCACAGAGCTCTGTGCTGAATGTCCCCAGGCTGGCATAACTCTGAATCCTGAAGGATGGGAAGGCTGGAAAAAGAGTTGCCTTTACAAATACTTTGCCCAGGAGGCGTGCATTCTTCCATTCATACCCCATACAGCAATGATAAACTGAGTATAGGGCAGTAGCCAAGAGAAGGTATCACAGGGAAACCAGCAGCCAAGGCTTGCAAGGACCTCTGGACATCCTTTGAAGATGCCTTCTGCCAGGATGTCATCATGGTGATAGAGAATGGAAGAAGAAATCTTTCCCTGAAAAAGAATTTTCCAATGGGCCAAGTGAACTGCCCATTATTGGATCACTGCAGTTGTCTGAATTCAGGGCAGACATGAACCTCCTGCTCTGAGACTGCTCCAGCAAAGCTCCAGCCATGCTGCTGATCACGGCCTTTAGGAACCTGAAGAGAAATGAGCTTCTCTTTGCATGCTTGAGACTTAGCTCAGGGTGAACTGCACAGAAAAGAGGTCCTGTGGCTCTCACATGGCAAACAGTCAGGATATTCCTCTCCATGACCTGGGACAAACAGAGGCTTTCTGAGCTGCAGCTAGCAAGGCAGCAGTGTCTGTGCCACTGTGAAGCAGGAGTGGACTCTAGGGATTAGCTCAGAAAGATCCTGGCTGGGTCCCAGCTCAGGACATGCCCAGAGCATGGTATTTTCTTTGGTCAGGGAGCCATGAGCAGGGATGGTCTGATCCTTCACTTCTGATAGCACCTGGTAAGCACCATCACAACAACATTCCACTATGCTGAATTTGCCACTGTCTGCCAGGCTTTTGAGTGGCCTGTCCCCTCCCTATGTCCTCACAGAGCTTGAAGGTATGAATTTATGGCAAAGATGTGAGCTGTTCCCATTCTGACAGCAGACAGCCTTGCTTGAATTGGAGCTGTGAACAATTTATCCCAGTGTTGCAAGCATCCAAGCAAGGTCCCTCAATTTATGAAGGTCCAGAAGATATTATGCAATCGACAACATGAACAAAAAAATACTTCTGCACTTTGCTAAAGCTACTATTAAGCTGCCTGATGTTTTCATCATAATATTTATTTCTTTGTAAATACACTAAATTCTCCAATCCCAACTCAAAACAGAAAGATCAGAGAATGAAAATAGGGAGATGACATAGCTGTTTAAAGATTATGTAAAATGTTTTTTACTAGCATAAATATTTGATTGTAAATCTCTGGCTGTTGTGTTTACCAAGCAGGGATGTGCAGTGAGT
Source organism: Lichenostomus cassidix (assembly GCF_008360975.1). NCBI lineage: Eukaryota > Metazoa > Chordata > Aves > Passeriformes > Meliphagidae > Lichenostomus > Lichenostomus cassidix. The sequence goes on from NC_139498.1 coordinate 9,756,532, forward strand.
GCAGGGAGCTGCCACAGCCTGGCACTGTGCTGGAGGCTATCCCATGTCCCTGTTCCTTCCATGTGCTCCAGGCTGCAGGGACAGTGGATGCACTGGCACTCATCCCTGTCTCCCTGGCTCTGGGCAGACTGGGGGCTCACTCCTGACACACAGACCAGCCCTTCAGCAGTGGGGCTGCAGCCACTCCATCAGCTCCAGGAGCCTCAGGATGGAGGGCAGAGGGGATCAGAGCAGGTGAAGGAAGAGTTAAAGACTCAAGGGTCTGAGATTGGTTTGAGGCCAGGGGGGTCAGTGGGAGGGGTAATGCTCTCCATGGGTCTCTGGCTGGAGCACAGTGCTCAGGTCAAGTGGGCTGTGCTGGCAGGAGCTCAAAGCACTCAGGGACCTCCTTGTCCCATGCACAGCAGGGGGAAGGGCCAGGCCAGACACAGCCCACGCTGACCAGAGACATGGGATGTGGGATGGGAGATACCAGGAGCTGTCTACTGACTCATGGCTGTGGTGGGACACCAAGGTCAGGGCACTGGCCTCAGTGGGAGGTCCAACACAGCAGCACCGTGTGCCCTGAGCATGGCCCTGGTGTGGAGTCACAGACAGTGGAGGGTCTGGTTCTCCTCTCCCTGTGGGGAGAACTGGGGTCAAGCTCTGTGAATTCCCTGTGGGCACAACTGAGGGAGGTGAACAGTGAGTGGGACTGTGAATTTCTGTGTTTTGCAGCTGGGGCAGGAAAATTTCTATTATAATCCACTGGAGATGACATTCTGGGGATGGTTTCCCAGCGGAGCTGGTGACTTGCTCCCTTCAAGGGTTTTCTCTCACACCCACGGCTGTCCTGATATCTCAGGCCACAGGCAGGATGCCCCCAGGTGCTGAGCCCCCCTTCCAGTGCCTGGGGCAAGCTTCAAAAGCTGCAGCCCAGCAAAGCAGGGACTTCCTCCCTCCATCAGTGCCTTGTGCATGGTGCAAACCAAGCCTAGAGCTGGCTGCCTGTGTCCTTCCTCTTGTAGCCAGCCTCACTGCTCACCCCAGCAAGGGTCCAAGCACGCCTTTGCACCCCCAGGCTGTGCTGCTGGGTACACTGAATGCTGCCCTGGCTGCAGGGTGACTGTGTGCTCCTGCAGGTCTGTCCTGGGGAAAGGACAGGTGCTGTGGGCAGGAACTGCCTGGCTCTCCTGCCAGCCAAATGTGCATCCCCTCCAGGCAGTCCTCACCCTCCAGGCTCAGGAGCCTCTGCTCGGGCATGAGGAGGGTGAGGCTGGGGCCACCCTCCTCACTGGCTGGGGCCAGGATGATGTCCCTTCAAGCAGGACTTCCCAGCCAGCTGGCCTGGTGAGAGCAGCTGCAGGACCAATGCTGAGGGCAATGAGGAATGTGCGAGGCCAAGCTGGTGTGTTTTGTAGCAGTGATGAGCCCTTGGCTGCTCTCTGGGTGGCCAGAGCAGGCAGGAAGGATTTTGTGCCTGGTCTGGCTGCTCTAAACACTGGTGACTCGGTGGCTGGAAATGAGGGAAGAAGCAATGGCAGTGCCAGTATCACCCCCAGACCCCAGATAACCCATTTTACTGACTGTGTCACCCCTCACCCCTCACCCTGTGGGTGTTTCCAGAGACTCTTGGCAGTGCAGGTGTCAGAGGGGCATCCAGCTGCCCCTTTGGTCCATGGAGCAGCTGGATGCCCAGGCAGTGCAGACCCCACGAGGGGGATGAGTGATGAGTCTGCAGCACACCAAGAGCTGAGGAGGCTCCACAGGGCCTGGCCAGGGGTGACCTGGCTTCTGTTCCTCTGCAGCAGGACTTTGGACAAGTCACGTCTCCGTTCAGTTTCGTTATCTCTGACTGGCCGTAATGAGGCTAACCCCTCTGTAAAGCCCTTGGAAATCTCCAACCGAGCAGGGCCAGATAAGAGCTGTGTTGCTCTAAGCTCTGCAGCAGCTCCAGGGCTTGAGGCTTCCCTACAGCACAGCTGCACTGCCCTATCTCTGCTCCCAGCACAGGAGAGCAGTGACACATTGATGTTTCCATCTGCATCCCTCCCTCCTGCCCACGGAGCCACCTCGGCATGGCCACTTGTTTGGTGGCTCAGCCCTAAGCCAGGAGTGTTTTGGGGAGGGGTGTGACAAGCACTAGTGAGGGATATGAAGCAAAGCTGGGCCTGGGTTAGTGGCGAGCAGAGCTAAAGCCCCAGATATACATCGGATGGGCTGGGAGCATTATGTATTCCTGGAATGCCTTCTGGTCTTTATTAAAATGAAACCACAGCCAGCCCAAGAGAGCTCATCGCCCAGGCACTGGGCCAAGTATAAGTTACTTCTACAAATATTTATTTAACCATATCAATGACAAACTCTTTTGTATAAATGTTTTTATTTAATCATAATTTACCAATTATTTTAAATCAATTGTTTGCCTGGTTTCTAAACACTAATCAAGAGGCTTGCATTAGCATTACTCAGGCGGATTAGATGCATTATTTCACTGAATCTTATGCCATTGCTTGTCTGCCTTGGCCATGGAAGAGGGTGCAGATGGATCCCAAATTTCAATCAAACTGTCAGATTCCTGGAGGACTGTGCATGCAGCATTGCCAGCCCTCCACACCCAGGTGACCTCTGGACTCAGCTGAGTTCCTCAGGCACAGAGATGCACAGACACTGATCCCACCTGGTGCTCTCAGGACAGGATTTTCTCCTGGTCTCCCTGGGCCCTGTTCTCCTGGAGGTGTTGGCCTCATCACAGATGCTTTGAGTGCCCTGCCCTTCCCGTCTTTAGCCCTTATACTGAGCCCAGAACTGCCACTGCTGTCCCTCAGTGTCCCCTCAGCTCTGCTCTGGCAGGAATAATGAGCATGGCCATGGTGCTTTGGGGCAGAACAGGAGCCAGCTAGCTCCCTCACACATGGACTTCCTCCAGCCCAGTTCTCCCACCTCTTCTCCTGACATTAGGTAATGCTAAAAACCAGAGAATCTGCACTTCTGCAGGGCTCTGCCTCCTCAAGAGCATGCTGAGCTGTGGTGAGAGCACCCAGCAGAGCTGCTGGGGAGATGGATGCTAACAGCACACAGCAGCCTCGGGGAGCAGCTCATCCTGCACAGCCACACAGACCCAGGGCAGGAGCAGGAATCTGCTTGTTGCCATCTGCACACACTGTTTATTTATAAAATTTCAGGCTGCTACTGTCCTGCACCTTGGCTTGCTGCTCGGCAGCGCCTGCTGTAAGCTCTGCTCACGCACGGGTCTGTTCAGCATCTGCCTTTCCAGCCTGGGAGCTGCCAGCTTCCCCAGGATCCAATTCCCCCTGCAGTTCTCCACAGGGCAGCTGCCCTTTTACTGCCAAAATCCCCCTGACAAACTTTTCTCCTGGGGTATCTGAGTGTCTTCCTCCACCAGTCACTGTTTGCTCAGGAATGGGAGCTGTGCTGCTGTGGAGCCAGGAGAGCTGGTGCTTTATCCCATTTCCAGCAGCCTCCCCAAGCCTCCCCTCAGCCTGTGCTACTCAAGCAGGAGAGAAAACAGAGACTTTGAAATTCTCCCTGATGGGGAGGGATGTGGAGGTGCCAATCTTTGCAAAACACAGACTTGGAAGCGAAAACCCGAGCACAGACTTTGTCACAGCACTGTAGCAGAGACCCAAAATCACCAGCAAATTTCTTCCAAGATAATTAAACCTCAAAAAAAATCCCGAAAAGAGGAACTGGGCCAACTTGGGTATGACCACGGGACTTACCTACTATTTTAAAGACGATGAAAATAGAAATCAGTGCTCTATATAACCTTGTAATGTTTATGTTTGGCTTTTTTCTGACTGATGAGAAATAGAGGTGCTGCTAGAGCCTGAGCAGTGCAAACATGGGCTGTGTGTGCCTGTGGTCAGAGCTCTGCAACCAGAAAACATCACAGCACTGGGGACAGGAGCTGCCTGCTGCTGGCTTGGGAACACACAGGGAAGTTCTTTGGACAGGTTTATGAAATGCTCTGTAAACACAAACCTACCACTGTAATGAAGATGAAGGGGAAAGTCCTGGAAATAAAATCACTTTACATGCTGCTCTAAAAAACCTTTCAGTTGTGAGGAAAAATGAGCCAAATGTGCCTGTTTTATGATCTCTTATTTCTTACAAACTTATTTTTAGGAATTAACTAATTTTTTTCCCTTTTCATTTTCCTTGAAAATACTAAGGGATTTATTCAGAGCCTCACATCTCTGGTTGAGAAGGAAGAGACTCTCTTGAGTAGTCCATACCTGACCCATGCTGGTTGTAGGATGTTTCCTCCCTGTGCAGGCAGGAGTGACAATCCTGGAACAAGCAGGGGATGCCTTTAGCCCCTGCTCTGCTGTAAGCTCTGTGAGAGCTGCATTCATCCTTCCTGAATGCACTGCCTAAAAATTAGATGTGGAGGTCAGTTTTTGGGTCTCCTGCGGAGACAGTGGACAAGAGCAAGTGCTGGCAGAGGGTTTCCTGCTCTGCATTTCTTCCACACTGAGCTCTGACTGGCAGGAGCTGCTCCTTGGAGCAAAAGCTCCCTTTTCATCAAGCAGAGAGGAAGCCTGGATGGCAGCTGAGGATTCTAACTTTCAGATAACTGTTGTGAGAGGACATGAATCACACCAGGCGTGGCCAAGGCCAAAGGACAGAGAGAGGACAGTTGACCACTGGACAGCATGGCAAGGTGACTGTAAGTGGAATGGACATGTGGGAGCCAAACTGATTCCTGGTGGTGTGAGAGCTGTACAGTGGCCACAAACCCCAGATCTGGGTTTGTGGGAGACAGAGACGTGGGCAGTAGTGAGTGCTGACTTTGTAAAGCATCAAAAGGCCAGGAAATCCTGATGGAACACAGCAGGGCTGAAGGCTAAAGCAAGCCCTGTCCCATCTCTCCATTCCTCTTCTAACCTCCTCCCCAGCTGACCAGACAGATTTCTGCAGATACATGAAGGAGTTATGGTGTTCATGGTAAAACCATGAAATCTGTCTGTTTTAGAATGTGACTTCCCAAGACCTTCAGATGTGGATCTATTGCCAGCTCATACCTGTTCCCTGGGACAGCAAGGCAAACATCATCTTCCTCTGGCTGTGTGAGGGATGGATTCCTGCTGGTGGCTCAGCATGGCCTCATCACCAGCCTTTAATATTTACTCTGCCTACAACCTACATGGTGTCATTTTACGTCACAGACTGCAAGACTTTTCCTGACCAAGATCATGGACAAGATAATGTGAAGATCAGTGAGGCCCTTGGTCCTCTGCAACATCTAAGTCTGGAAGACCACAGGACCAGGTGATCCAAAAGGATAAAAGAGTTTGAAGCCACAGGAATAAAAAGAAACTGCCTGGCAGTGATCTGCAGAACAGGCAAAATCCAGTAAAAACTGTCTCTTTCATGAAATAGCAAATACTTGTTCAGGACAGGGATGACTGTGGAAAAGTAGATGTGCTGTAGGACATTTATTCCAACTTATTGTCTCTGAAGAGTGGGCCCCATGCCATGGAGCTTCAGACCCCTAATCCCAAACTGGTCATCCAGACACATCTGGAAATGTTAAATATACTGGGGAGCAAGGAAGGATTCCTGGATTCTGTATTCATTTTGGGCTGAGTATTTACGTAAGATACTTTTCTTATCTTCCTGAACTATTTATAGTTTTGTTTGTATGTTTGGGACACAGACTATCCTACTATGCTTCAATAAATCTGAAATATCTTTGCTGACAAAAAGAAATGTCGTCTGCTGTTCTTGAAAAGAGGGAAGCCTTTGTATTGAGCTGCTTGCACAGTTAATATTTTAGCAAATGCTCTCTGGGCAGATGTTGACACATATAAATTCTTTATTTTTATTTCTTTTATGAAAAAAAGCTAAAAAAATTAAATGTTTGAATTGAAGGGTATCCATACCATGAAAACTAGGAATAAACTAGACAAAATAAATCTTCTTTCCCAAAGATCCAATATTGTCATTATCACTCCCCACCACACAGATCAAGACAATGTAAACTGACTTGCAAAGGTCTGTCATCACCAGGATGGTGTTGGTGATGTGGTACAAAACTGAGGCTCATTCCCACACAGAATCTCAGGTGTTCACCCCCAAACAAGCCACATGCCACCAAGCTGGGGACAAGCACCCCAGCCCTGGCACTGGGTAACCTGGCCAAAGGGGTGAGAAAGGGGCAATACTGAGTGAGGGGAGCAGTAAAAAAAAAAAAACCAACATATTTTTTGTCAAGTGAGGGAAGATTTTTGATTTTTATATAAGGTGGGAGACTGCAAATGACAGGGTGTTTTTATTTTGGGCTCAGCACAGGTAATTTTGTCAGGCTGCCAAGCAGGGTGATTTAAATAACTCCTTCCAAGCCTCTTTTAATAAAACCATCTCTAAACACATCCAGTTTCTCCAGACAAAAGGTACAGAGAGAGTTTCACAGAATCTTTGGATTAGTGTAAAATGAGATTTATGTGTTCCCTGCGAGGGGCAGCTGGGCTGCCTTCATATTGCAGTGGGGGTGGCAGGGAGAGCCCCAGAACTTCTCCTCTGGAGTGGTTTCAGGACTATTGGTGCAGAGATGGGGCTGTGGGATGAGGGAAAGCAAAGGTGTGCTCAGCCCTGGCCCCACAGCTCAGCCTGTGAACTCTGCTACCTGGCCCTCCTGGCAATGAAAATAGACAGGCTCTGCTCCTTTAATATGCCTTAAATATTCTGGAAACGAAAGGAGGCAGGTTAGTTTGATTTCATTTACCCTGAGATTTGATTTTAATGTAGGTTTGATAACTAAATGGAAAACAAATGTGGGATATTAAAGGGAGGCTGCCCAGCCCAGCGGCGGGAACAGGACCGGTGCAGGAACATTTTTCTAAAGATCCCTTCTGGAATGTTATTTTGAACTCCTTGAAACGGCAAAGGTTTTTAGACATTGTGTGTTTTGTTAAGTGTCCCTCGGGAACACTGGGTTTAAAATTAGTCAAACTCTTTCACTTTTTTAAACCCTTCCCTAAAATAGTTGATATAAAATTTGGTGGGAATTCTGCTGAGAGCTTAAATTGGCTGAAACAGACGACCTAATGGAAATGACATTTGGGGAAAAAATGTAAAAAACCTGGTTTTCTTTCTGGCTTCCAATGACATAATCAGGACATGGCAGGACTGCCTGCTCCTCTGAGTATGGCCCTGACCCTGGGGCTCTGGTCACCAGTTTCCCTTGTACAGGAGAAGGAGGGAAGCAGCTGGGAGAGAGCTAAAAGAGGGAGATGACTGCTCTGGTATGGTACTGCCCGTCCTCTGTGGTTGGATTCCTCCGTGGGCTGACACTCATCACCCTCGGAGTGCAGAGCTTGGTGAGCAGGTCAGCAATGCCCACATCTCTGTGCAGAGGTGTGTGCTGGAGCTGTTCCCTCTGATGGGACACCTGGCTGGTTCTCATGCACGGGACAGGAGGAGCAGGCAGGATTTGACCAAAAAGGAAATACGTGAGAGTTCTCTGGGTGACACTAAGAGCATGGAGGTCTCCAGCCCAGGAGGACGTGGCTCATCTTCCTGACAAACATCTTTGTGACAGCTTCTGGATGAGACTGTGTCACCTTGCCCTCCAATGGGTTCTGTGGTGCTCTGTGGGGTGTGAGGAAGGTTTGCCCTGGCAGTACACACCACTCCTCCATCTGCTCCTCCCTGCTCAGTGGTGAGCTGTGGTGGTTCAAAACATGTCCCACAAACGTGTCTGGGACCTTCCCCAACCTGGTAGCTTATTTATTCAAGTCATTTTGTCACTTTGGGAGATAAAGCTGCCTTCACACACCTCAGGATCCTCTCAGCACAGCTGGGAGATAAGGGCTAAGGGGTGCTGGCTTCTTGCTGTGAGCCTCGGAGGATTTGGAGGACAGGCCTCGTTGGGAAGCCACCTCTGCTATCATTTTGACAGGTGTCAGCTGTGTCCTGAGCAGCCAGCCACAGCCAGAGATTAGCCAAATGTGTCTCCTGCCCAGAGTGCTCAGACTCTCCAGACATGGCTTTACAGCCCAGAATGGGAAAGGATTTTGAGTTGAGATAGGGGGCTTTATTCGGAAATGGTCTGACCTCAGGACCTCACTATCAGCAGCCCCAGCAGCCACCAGGGATGGGGTCCTTCCCAAGAGCTGATAAGGGGGAGGAGGGGCTGTTCTGCCACCACAGACCCTAGTTTAGTGTGTGGAGTGCAGGGGATGAGAATGTCCTTTGCAGTCTGCTTTCTGACCCCCTAAATGTGCCAGAGACACACTGGCATCAGGGCAGCCCCTGGGCAAGTGGTGATCCCTTTGGAGAAGTAAAGTTGGGTGAATTCTTGCTGTTACTGAGAAACCACCTGATTTGGGGGTATCCTCACGCCTGTGGAAGCTACATCAACAGTCAGGCAGGCATTTCCACTACACAAACACAGCCCTGCCAGTCAGATGTGTCCTGAAACCTCCAGCCTGGTCCTGGATGCATAGAGAGTCTGGGAGCACAGCTGGTGAGCAGTGGAGTTCTGAGGAGGTGGGATATTGTGAGGGAAGGGATGAATCAGTGTGTGGAGAGTAGATTCTTCCAGCAATGATGCAAGGTCCCATGGAGAAGGCAAGGGCTGCTGGAGGGCAGATCAAAAACCAGCCAAGAACAACACAGGTCATTGCAGATGTGTAGAACCACCAGCTTCTGGGGGCAGTGGGGGCACCTCAAGTTGGAGAATACTTTAGCAGAAAGAGAAGTAGCTGGCATAGATGCTCAGGGAACCTGCCTTTGTCACCCACTAGCTCAGGGAAGTCCCTCTCCAGCAAGTCACTTCTTGGCCTGCTTCCTCTCCCACACGGGGCTTACTGAGATGTTAAATTCCTCTCGATGGGGGTGTCCCTTGTCATGGTCTGACTCCTATTCTTGTTACCTCATTGTAGAAGGCATTTTTCTGGAATTTGCAAACTGCTGCCTGTCCAGTCAGACTGCCTGGAGCTCCCTGCAGCTTTCTGCAGACTTTTGCTTCCCAGGCATGCCCAATCTATAGGTCACAGTGCACAGCCAGGCACAAGAGAGGCACATATTCCAGGCAGGACGTTTGTATTCTGGGCAGGACATTTGTATCCATGGCATGTGTGTATTGCGGGGCCCATTCTGGTAGCACTGAAAAATGGCATTCCTCATGGTACCCACATTTTCATGCCAAACTAAACTTTCTTGTCCTTTTCAGAGGTATTTATAGATGGGAATCTTGACAAGAATGAGTTTCTGTTTTGAAAGGAATAGTTTTATTTATTACTAACTCTGATTTGAGTGTGTGTGTGTGTGTGTGCATACAAAGGTGCAAGCAAGTGACAAAAATGCCACCTAAAGAATGTGATAAGTGAATCCCTGGGGAGGATGATGAGGAAAAATGAGACAGTCTTTAAACTGGATGCTGAAAAACTCGACAGAAGCAAATATACTCCTCCTGGATGATGCATGGGGCCAAGGAGAAGGGGCAGGCACTGGCAGGGGAACTGGCAGGGTCCCAGTCCTGGTGTGCTCTGTGAGCTGAGCTCACAGGGGAACCTTTGCTTCCATGCTGCAGATTGGTTCACTGCAGCACAGTGGACTCAGCTCCAGGGCCTTGAAGAAAGGAATTGGTTTTGTCCAGAGGAAATCCACTGGCTAAGAGGGACTGTGTGAAGTTGCCCTCAATTAGACTCACTAATGTCTCTGAACTGATATCTGAGCTGTGGTGGGAGGATGGGCTGGCTGGGGAGACAAGAAATTCCAGCTTGGAAAGAGTGCTGTCAGTCATCAGTGGGGTCAGTCATCAGTGGGGTCAGCAGATTTGCTGCGTGTTTCCACAGTGACCAAGGGGACACCCAGCAGATGTGGTAGGACTGGCTACATGAGCATTCCTGGCAGCAGCAAACTCTGGGAACACAAGAGGTCAGGCATGTCCCACCACCCCTCCCCTCGCTGGCTGTTGCCTCAGTCCCACCTCCATGTCCTGGATGACCAATCCCTTTGGCTCTCCTTTCTCCAGATCCTGGATATATCCACACAATTCTACCTCCTGGTACCTACAGACTCCCATCCTGCATGCCAGGGCTGGAATACACCCCACAGCCTATGCAGGCAGATGTTGTCCAGCAGCAGGCAGTTCCATTGGGAAGGCATTGGGAAGACAGCAGTGAGGTCTGATGAAAAGCAGTGCAGAGCTCCTGAAAGCACCTGAATGATACCCAAAGCTCTGCTTGATTCTCAGCATGCTGGTGAATACAATCACTGCCTTCAGCAAGCACAGAACTGCATTACCACTCTGGGTCGCAGTGGTGGACAGTTCCCAGCCCTGCCTGGCTGCACACCAAATCACCAAGAAAAAAGTCAGGGCTGTAGCTTGGGAGAAAAGAAAGGAATTTGGTTTTGTAGGATTGTGACAGTGTCTGCATCTTGACATGAGCTGGGGTGGAGAGGAATTCAAGGAACTTGCCCCTCCCAGACCAATTGATTCAAAGTATTTTGATGGTAGATTGTACATGGAGCAATTAAATAAAGAATAATGCAATGCAGATAGTTCAGAAATGAGAGAGATGTGGGGAACAATGTTTAGAAGTCCAAGAGAAGGAAAGGAGGCTTCAAGCACACAGGTTTTACCTCCCAGGTATCAAGCACACCCTGGCAGCCTCCAGAGGTCAAAACCTTCTCCTGAAGTGCAATGCAGGGCTGCACTGCAAAGCAGAGTTTCAGCATGGATAAGAGACTGCTTTGGAGGAATCTCTCCCCTCTCATACCCCTCAGGAATTAGTGAGAAGCTGCTGGAGTACAAGTATAGCAAGCAGGCTTTTCTCACCTTGCTTTAGGTAGATGAGCCAACTTTAACAGAGTTTTGCCATTGCCTGGTTGTCTGAACCAGCTGCCTCATGCCTGTGGTTAGCTCTGAGAAGATAATACAGCTTTTCACCTTCAACCACTGACACATGTTCTTCTTGCCTGGTTATTTATCTCTGGCCTAACATAAAACTTTGTGACTTCATTAAATATCCCAAAGACCATAGAAAGGTCTATGAGAACCACTAACACTATTCCTGATTTTAGCTAAAATTTCATGTCTATGGTTTTTCTTAGCATCTAACAGCTTTTAGCACAAGAGGACCATGGCCCATGGAGGAGCCATCTCACGTTATTTTGGGATGCAGCAGTGGTGTCTCCAAGGCTGCTGACACAGTCTGGGAACAGCCAGCTCCTGGCAGCAGGGACTGTTCCTGCTCAGAGCAGAAAGCCTGGCCAAGAATGATGGTGCTCCTCAGTGACAGGGTCACGTTTGGCCCAGGGTGACCTTGCCCTGCAGTCACAAATTGTCACCTCCTACACGGCTGCTGCTGCTTTCCATGCAAGGTGACAAATCTGTGCAGCTATTGCACTCCTTGCTTTTGCCTCAGCATTAACCAGACATGCATGAGACAGGAACCAGAAATGCAGTGCTTTGGAAAACCTCCCTGAGAGAAGGAGTGGCCGGGGCTTTCTGACATCCACTCTGGCAGGACAGCACGAGGATGTCAGCAAGGAAGGGGTGTCCACCTGCTCCAGACACCTCAGCCACATTCCCACTGGGGAGCCCAGCAGTTCCCAGCAGGAATGTGACACAGAGATGGACACAGCCTGACCCAGCGTGTGGCACTCCTGTGTGTGCCACACTGCATGGTGCCCAGATAAGCACCTCTAGTCTTTATTCCTCATCCTTACAGAAAACCTCCATTGGTAGCACCTTGCACGAGGCTGTGACTGTCACCTGCTGCACAGAATGACAAGAACCCCATGTCTGAGTGAGGTGGGGTGTGGCAGGGGATTGTTCCCAGCACCAGTCCAGTGTGGAATCAGAAAATTCCAGATTGCTGGAATCTGGGCAGGCCCATTGAGGGATGTCCCCTGTTGTGTCCATGCCACACGGGCAGCAATCTGCACTGCCAGCTGGGTGTGCTGCTGCCTAAAGGTTGGCAATGTGTTTGCAGAGCACCTGCACACCTCAGGTCAGCTTCCCAATAGTCTGTGAGCAGCTCCCGATGTCAGCAGCAGGGACACTGTGACAATCCGTGCAGAAAGTTCAAGCCACATAAACAGGCATGTGATGGCAGCCTGAAGGAGTGAATTTCATACAATCACAGAATGGTTTGGGTTAGAAGGGACCTCAAAGATCATCTCATTCCAACCTCCTGCCACTGGCAGGAACACCTTCCACTATCCCAGGTTGCTCCAAGCCCTGTCCAACCTGGCCTTGGACACTCCCAGGGATCCAGGGGCAGCCACAGCTTCTCTGGGCACCCTGTGCCAGGGCCTCCCCACCCTCACAGGGAAAATTTTTTCCTGATATCCAGTCTAAATCTCCTTTCTTTCAGCTTAAAGCCATTCCCCCTTGTCTTGTCACTCCAGGCCCTTGTAAACAGTCTCTCTCCATCTTTCCTGTAGCTCCCTTCAGACACTGGATGGCCAGAAATAGGTCACCCTGAAGCTTCTTTTTTCCCAGCAATCCCAGCCTTTCCTCCCAGCAGAGTTGCTCTACCCTCTGCTCATCCTGCTGCCTCCTCTGGACTCTCTCCAGCAGCTCCAGGTCCTTCCTGTGCTGGGCCCAGGGCTGGGGCAGCTCTGCAGGTAGGGTCTCACATGAGAACAGAGGTAAAAGGGAGGAGGGAAAAGCTGCCCTTTTCTTCATGAATAGCCCACAAAGGAAAAGGACCTTTAAAAATAAAATGATTTCAAATAAAGCCAGGAAATTCAATGTGAGACAGAATGGAAATCATCAGACTTTGCAAACAAGATGCCCTTGGCCCACTGAGACTGGCTGGGATGTCTCTTCCTCAGATTTGCTCTTCAAAGGGAAACCTTTACATGGCAGAAGAAGGGATGTTCAGATGGGGATGAGCACAGTTCCTCAGACCTCTCCATTTCACGTCGTCCCTCTTTCATCTCTGGAAGACAGAGGCCAAGATGCCAGCTTCCCAAGCAAGCCAAGGCACTGTGGCAGCTCTGGAATGCATTTCTTATTATATTCCTAATCGTGTCTTCTATTGCTCTATATTTTTGTAGCTATTTCTAATATCCCAAATATTTGCGTTGCCCTGATTTTCTGAGATTCACATCACATTCTCAGCTGCCATCTGCTCATGATGCCATCTCAGAGAGTTTACTGCGTGGTGAACCAGAAGCCTTTGGAGGATTTACAGGTCAGGAGTCCCATGATGTAGGATTCATTGTTAGCCCATCTGGATCTCATCCTCCTTGCTGACATCCACCAGCAGCAGGAGAGGCTGGGGCAAGGGGCAGGGCCTGACCCTGCCCTTCAAATGTAGCTCCAGGCCCTTGGCTGTGAGCCCTCTCCTGCACTGAGATGGGTAAGCCCCTCTTGTGGAGCATCAAGGGTCCTTTGGACCTTCCCTCTTACCACGGGGGAGTGAAACACTCAGAGCAAAGAGATGATCAAATCCCTTTTGGAGGTGATTTGACACCAGAATTGGATCTCACCTCTGCAGTAAAAACCCAACCACTGTGGCCTGGCACTGTTCTGCTACAAACTCTTCCCTTGAGTTTCCAAGATGAGCTCAGCCAGCCCTGTCACCCTTGACAGAGATACATCCACCTCATCAGGGTGGATGTATCAGGGATGGAATCAGCTGCCTGAATCGCCCCAACATTACTCAGGATGTAAAGTCTGCCCTGAATCTTCTGACAAGTGAAACCTGCCTTGGCAGATAACACAGGCAAGGTTTGCAAGGTGCTGATCCCCTGAGCAGCATTTGGGCTATGGAAATGTGGGAACCCTGTCAGCCCAGAGTGCCAAGTAAAATGACACAGTGACTCAAGTGGGGAGTCATGGCCCCTCTTCCAGCCCCTCTGGGCAGCAGCTGCCTGGGACATCCCACACTGGCAGAGGCAGCCCAGACCCACCTGCTCCTGTAGCTCCTGCTAAAGGGCAACTTCCCTCTATCCCTACAGCCTTGGGAGTTCAGCTGGCACTGGTTTGCACATACTGTCCCCTGTGAGCAGGCAGCTTCGTGGACAGGCAGCAAGGTGGGTATTTCCCAGCAGTACCCTCAGCAGGACTGGGATAAACCACAGCAGCTGACTCTGCCAACAGTCCTGACCCCCAGACGTGCAAGTTCCTGCTGGTGCCAGGACATCAGGAGTGAATGGAGCAGCAGCTGTCCAGCCCAGTGAGCCTCACACAGCTGAACCCACGGTGGTGCTCAGGCAGCCAAGGGCTTTGTGCATACCTGCCCTCCTCACTCACCATTTCTCACTCAAAGCCTTCTTGGCTCAAACCCATCTCAAGGTCAAAGTGCTTCTGAATAAGAAGATATCCACCAATGAGAACTGGTGGTCAGGACCCCCATCCTGCTCTAGGAAGATCCTGAGAGGAGTTTCCTGTCCCTGGATATGCTGTTGGAGCTTTGTGTGGTTTCCTCACCAGCCCATGTCAGTCCTGTCACTGTCCCTGCCAGCCTGGCAGCCATGCTCCCCCCTTGAGCAGAGCCTGTCCTGAGGATATTCCCCAGCAGTTCCCAGGAACTTGCACAACACTTCCTTGGAAAGTCATCATGCCCGAGGCTGGCCCTGCTCTGCTTCCTTGCCCTGTGTGGAGAGGTGCTCAGTGCTGTGCCTGGTCCATCAGCACACCACTGCCCACCTGCCCAGCATGCAGGATTTATCACCCGTTTAAGCTTATGCAGTGCTGTCTGGCTCCCTGTTCTCCCTGCAAGGGCCCCAAGGGCTGCAGCAGGTAGCAGCTCCTGCTCTCTGAAGGCCTCTGGAGAGACAGGCTGGAATGTTTCCAAATGAAGATGATGGGTGGTGAGGAGCCTGGCACACACTTTGCAGTGTCTCTGCCCCATGACTCCACCTTCCAGCCATGCCTATTTTGCTCCCTCTGGCTGGTGGTCAGCATAGGGTGGGGTGGGGGTCTCAGTCACTGCTCACTGCCCTGGTGCAGCCAGGATATTGCATTCCTCTGGTGTGCAGGGCACCCTGGGCCCAGCCAGGGGCACAACATGCAGGTGCTGTGAGCCAAGAGCTGTGCCATGCTGCACCACACTGCACAGCGCTGCAGCCACAGTGCTCACCTGCCCACTGAGGAGCCAGGACTGAGAATGCTTCACTAAACCCATGATTTCCACCTCTGCTTGGCAGTCCGGAGGAAAAAGGTGTAAAGGCATGTTGGGCAGCCTGTGACAGCACAGTGACATGAGTTGTCATGGCAGCAGCTCCAGCACAAAGCTCACAGCAACACTTCATTCCATGGGAAGATGTGCAGAAGAGATCACAAATCTCATAAATAAACCAGGTCAGATTTTGGAGAGTACTTCACCCCCTGGTGCTCAGAGCAGTTGCTCAGCACCCCCCAGAGCCCATCACACAGCAAAGAAGAGGAGCTTTGCCAAGATGTGTGCTCAGCATGGCTTGGTGTCCAGCTAGCTGGGATTTCTGGGAGTGCTGAGGTTCCTGGCGAGCACGTGCATGGCTGCTCCTCGCTGGGGCAAGTGTTTGCAAGGCAAAAACATGCAAATTCAATCCCAAATGAATATTCATCTGAAAAGTCTTACCAGAGTGTATTTTTGGGTGTCCTGTCTAAAAGCCATCCAGTCAGGGAACAGAAACAATGGCAGATGATTTAAGCTATCAGTCACACGATGTGAACACGAGCAAACAGCCAAGTTGAGGGATAGTGGTTTCAGCTCTTTGCTCGTGAATAAGGGCACATTGGCAGAGCTCTGGGGGAGCAGCTTGATTTCTGGCTGTGGGGTCTCTGAGCTCCCCCTTGCCAAGTGCTTGTGTGAGGAGACTTGCTGGGTCTCACCAGGAGAGGGGGGTTAAAAGCTCCTCAGCATGAGAGAAGCTGTCACTACCCTGCACTAATGTGTCACAAGCACATCCTTCTTTCCCTCCACTCAGATGTCGGCAGGCTCCTGCCTCTTCTCTGCTCCAGATGTGTGATAAGAAGCATTTCCTGAGTTCCCATGTGGCTTGTGTTTGTCTCTTCCTCTACCCATTTCTGAGCCCTTTATGCAGCCCCTTTTGCCCACCTGGAAGTGAAACTCAGATTCCCAGGGGCTGTGCATGCTGGGCTGCCCAGAGAATGCTCAGGATGACCAACTGCAGGAGCTGCATGTGGCACACAAACCCTGTCTGCCCTAAGAAGGACCACTGTGTGACTGTGAGGTACAGAAATTGGTTGGGGGTAACTTCTGAGGGATCATTTGTTGCCTCTGAAGCACGGAGAGCTAGAATGTGAGTATTTAGCAAACTGTCTCCATCTGGCTGCACGCTGCCTCTTCTCAGCACCCAGAAACTCCTGGTCTGGAAAAAACTGGACTTCAGTGTGTGCTGGGAGATGAAAGACTGAGCAAAACAAACACACCATTTCAGAGGATGGGCTGATAACCAGAGCTTCTGCTTCAGCTCTCCTCAGCTCCTTGGCGCTGGTAATCCCCTGTGCCCAAGGCAGATGAGCCAGACATGGGGCTGCTTCTGCAAATAAAGGATCACAGAGCTGGACCCTCCCCTACACACAGCCATGTGCTCTTATTCTCCAGGGAATCATCTCCATTGTAAAGGGATTTCATTAGTCTCCACTGTTTGTAGGGAAAGCTGTTCCTGTCTCTCACTCCTGACCTTCAGACTGCATTTCCTCATTTTCGGATTGAATTCTGAAGCAACCAGTTTATACCCATTTGTTCTTCTGCCAGCAAAGATCTTTAGCTTAAAGAGTCAAGAACAGATCTTCTTAATCCCTGGAATTTACCCCAGATTCATGTCCAGAGAGCAATGAGTGTCTCTCTTGAAGCAGACAACCAGATCTGCATGCTCTTTTCCAGGCATGGTCTCTCCGGAGCTCCTGGCATCAGTTTCTCCCTGTCATCCATGCAGGAGCCATCCTGAGACATCCTGGCATTGCATTTGCCCCTTTCATGGTTACTTCAGAGGGTTATACTTATGATAAACTCATGCACTTCAGCCTTCCCCATGGAAGCTGAACTCCCAGTCTGGAGCAGAAGCCCACTTTCCCGAGGGCATGATTCATGCTGGGATGTCAAAGCCAATTTCCAGCACTCCAAGATCAACTAAAACTAAGATGCAATCCCATTCATCTAATCAACAGTGTTATTTCTGCCAAGGTCTCCCCTGCCATGGCTGACACCATCACCACAGCAGCAACAGCACTGCTCCCAGGACCCAGTGTTTCATAACTTGTATTAATTGTTGCTATGTTGGCTGAACAGGGCAATGTCTTGCAGGGTATTCAGAGCTGCAGGAAGAAGCTGAGGTCCAAATCCTGCTCTAAGGCTGTTCCCCAATGTCATGTGCTGCTGAACCCATGCAGTGCATAGCTGGGAGACTGTCACTGGTATGTTTTATATGGTGCTTATTCTGCTAGGAGAAAACAGAATTATCTGGTCTAGCAAATTTAGTTTCCATTCTCTGCAGTCCCCAAAATTTCCTAAGACTGGAAAAAATTGAAACCACAATGTTCTCTGCCAGTAATGCAGAAAACTCACCACCTGAGGAGTCAAACCCCCAACCACTGGCTGTTAAATACACTGCAAAAGACATGAGGTTTGGCATAAACCAAACTTTATGGTTAAACGAGGCTTTAGCATGGAAAGTGGCAGAGAACTTGTGGGAAAACTTGTGGGAAAGGGAGCCAGAAGGCTGCAAAAGGCCAATTGCTGCTCCTGGAGGGCCATAGGCAGGTAGTGCAACCTAAGAGCTTGTAAACTGGTTTTCTTCCTTTGGTCACAGAAGAACTCTGTTATTTATCTGCTTCAGGTAGATCCAAGCTGTTTCCAAGGTATCCCTGAAAATCCTGAACACAATTCCCACCCCATTTTGTCCTTTCCCCTGGGTGCTCCTTGGGTGGAGAAGAGGTGCTGAAACTCTCAGGGGTAGTGGGGCTGAGCTTGCTGTGGGGCAGGTTGTGGGGCTGGACCTGCTGGCTGCCAGACACGGGATGGGACATGACAGAGGGTGCTGCTGGCAGGGTCAGGTGTCCCCAGCCACCTCCCTGACAGCCTGCAGGTCGCTGTGGGGCTGGAGGGAGGCTGGGCTGGGGCTGGGGAAGTGAGCAAGGCAAGCACAGGTAGAGTCAGTGCCAGAGTCTGCCCGACCCCAGCACCACTGACAGAGCTCTGCCTCGGTACCAGTGAGCTGCAAGGACCCTCCAGGCTCTGCCAGATGCACTGTGATGTGTATGGGGTGGGCAGCCTGTGGTGGGGCAGTAGGTTCTCCTCAGTGCCACAGGGCTGTGCAAGGAGGTGATGGCTGTCCCTGGGTTCCCTGCCCTCCCTGCAGAGCTGCTGGGCTGCCTCACGGAGCAGCTGGCTCAGGTCCTGGCACCGTCACAGACTCACTCACAGCTGCCCCAAGCTCCGTGCCTGGCTCTGGTGCTGCTGGGTGCCTCCACGTGGGGACCTGTGACAGCTCCGTGATGTCGCAGCGAGCCAGAGCACAGCTGGGCAGCACAGCTCCGCTCCGGGAGGCTGCTGCTGCCAGAGCCAGGCTGGCATCTCCCTCTGGAGGCTGCTCCGAAGTGTCTGCGCTCTCTCGCTCTGCTTCCCTGCCCTTCTCTGCCAGCAGGTCTCCGTCTCTATCAGCAAAGGCCATCATCGCCCGAGGGCAGGAAACGAGCAAAGTAAAGCAGATAAAATCAGTGAGACTGGAGACCCAACAATGAGTCAGGTGAAGGTGAAGCATGCTCTGGAGCCAGCTGCGTGTGGGGTTTGGATAGGGGCTTCTCCCTTCCTGAGAGCACATGCCATTGTGAGCACACGCACAGCCCTTGCTGGGAAGGGCCCTTTTTCAGCTCATTCAATTGCACCAGTGCCAGAACTCGGAGGGGGGCTTGGGAACCTTCCCCCTCACTGCCTCAAAACCCAGAGAAAATATTCCTGACTGTTTCAGCACGAAATCCCAGAGCTGCCTCCTGTGAATCCTCAAGAGAGTAAACATGATGGCATGGGCACGTGTGGGGCTTGATGGGAAAAGTCAGGGACTCCATTTCCACTTCTGTTGCTCCCTTTACAAATCAAGAATGAAACACAGATTAGATAAATTAAAGCTTTGCTTTTGCCCCTTTGGAGAGCCCAGGAAACTTTGGCGGCTCCATGTGCCGAGAGCACGTGCAGCTAAAGCCAGATGAGCAGGAAAAACTGACCCAGCATCTTCAAAGGATTAAGGCAGCAGGAGTAAGCTATACACCATGTAAGGCTCTGACAGGGAGAAGCAGAGCTTTTTAATGAATCACTGCAAGGTCTGCTCTCGTGTGCCTTTCCCTGTGGGATGAGGCACAGTGATAAGCATTCCCTGACCTGCCTTGAACACTCGAGCAGCGTTTCATCATTCCCCTCCCCACACTGCAGACAAGCAGGACAGAGACACACAAGCTGAGAAACGAAGCTCACATCCTCTTCTTGGCCTGTATCATCCTCCTTTCCAGTTCAGGCATCACCAGTAAAGCTGATCCCTCCCTGCCCTTTGTGAAGGCATCTCCCCCTGGGCAGCCTTTGCAGCCTCTTGTCCCTGATCACAGAGAGGGGAGAAGTGACACTGACTTGCCAAGCTCGAGATCCCAGTTCCTATAGGCTTGGAAGATTTAAGTGATGCTGGAAGAATGATGTCTCTATGAAAAGAGGTTTAAAAGCAATCAGGGAATTGAATACAGAGGAGATCTTGTCAACTTTCTGGTTCCATTAGCACTGTCAGGAACACTAAGAATATAGACATTACATGGTTTGAAAATGTTTCCAAGAGTTCTGTGTATTATTATGTTATCTCTGATCTAAACCCCTGTTAGGGATTTCATGGTCTTAGCCTGTGTTTGAGATTCAGCACATTAATCAGTGAGATCTCTCTGAGATGTGTCAACAAATTCAACCCCCTGTTCTGCATTAGCTGCTCCAAGCAAATGAGCTGAGCTGGTGCTCAGTGTTTGGGAGCAGCTTGAACCTGCAGGGGCTGAGTCACCGTGCAGGATCTCACCAATGAAGGAGATGTACCAGAACACCTTTTCAGTGGAGATTGCAAAGAAACAGACCAGGGACACCATCCTTTCTGTCCACACTGGCTGCTTTCCTCTTCATAGTGCTTCTTTTGAGATGTGGAGTTTCAGAAAAGGGCAGCTAAATATTAGGGACTTGTGTAAATTTGAATGGGTATCTAACCCATGGAGGATGAATGCTCCACATGGCCCCAGCCTGCACACAGAGCAACCAAGACACTAAGCACAGACTGTGCCCAGGTCCAAGAGTACTCTCTGGCAAGAGGGGACCTCTGTCCTGTCTGCAGTGTCCTCTGCATGGCAAAAGGACAGTGGCACTTGGGAGAAGGGAGTGACAGATTTCTGTAGCCTGGTGTTCTCAGTCGCAAAGCAAATAGAGGTGTAGCCAATGGAGCTGGCAGAAAGCAGGATAGAAAAACAGGGAACCACAGCATCACAAAAAGGCCTGGTTTGACAGGGACTTTAAAGATCATCCAGTTCCCTTTTCTGCTATCTCAGGTTGCTCCAACACTGTCCAACCTGGCCTTGGACACTTCCAGGGATCCAGGGACATACTGGGCAGCGAGGGCCTCCTCATCCTCACCACCCTCACAGTCAGGACTTTCTCCCTAATATCTAATCTAAACCTCCTTTCAGTCAGTGTGAAGACATTCCCCCCTGTCTTGTCCCCCCTTCATCTTTCATGCAGGCTCCCTTCATGACAGAAGGTTGTGAACTGTTTGTTCATCCATAGCTTGTGCTTCCTACAGCTCAGTAAGCATTAGAGTCCATGAAGATTTCTGGTTCAAACCCTGGAAACATGGTATTTCCATCAGTCCCAAGAACTCAGAGCACCCTGTGGCCCATCTGTGTGAATCCCAAATCATGAAGGCAGAAATACAGCAGTGGCATGTGACAGTGGGACTGTACTGGTGTGAGTTGGGTGTGAGCTGAGTGTGAGCCAAGGGCTCGTGGTGTCAGCAGCCCTGGGAGCTCCCAGCCAGCCCGAGCTCATGCCTGTGTCCTGCTGCAGTGGCTGTGGCTGTGGAAGGGTGTGAATGCTTGTTTGAGAGCCTTGGCACTGCTCTGTGCACACGTATGCTGGTGGTTGTGTAAACGTGCAAGGCAGACATCCTGCATTTCCACATGCCGTGCCCTCAGATTTCATTTCCTCCCTAATGCATCCCATGCCTGGCAGTCAGCTGGCAGCACAGTTTGGTGCCCTACCCTGATACACATCACTAATCCAGCCCAGAATTATTCTCCCTGTTGACCAACATTTCCGAGACAATAGAAAGATGAAATTAATTGCAGAACTCATGTTTTTAGAAGTTAATGGAATTAAGCAAAATGTTCTCTGCCAAAATCTGATCTAACAAGAGTAAGAGTGAAAGGGAAAATAAAGGGAATTGTTCTGGAAACGCTACTTTGCAGCACTGCATTTCCCAGAGAAGATAACTTTGGGTACAAGCTCTGATCAAATCCACATTGTCCTAATGAGGTACCACAGCACTAATGGGCAGTGTTTGTAAGGGCTGGAACAATCCTCAGCAGCAGAACTGTCATGCAGGACCCTTCTGCTGGCTCACATGCTCCTGCAGAGCCCTGGACCAGTTGCTGGCTACAGCACAGTAAAGCTTCACATCAGTACATTACCTGGCTGCTGGGGATGCCCTCCACAGTGTGTGAAAGCTCTGTTACCCAGAGACTGCCTTTAAGCAGCTTTTTCCCATGACAGCATCAGCTCTGTCCTGTACATGTCCATAGAGCTGGTGCACACCAGTCTGTGCATCCTCCACACAGTAACAGGATTGAATTTCTTACAAACAAGAATAAACAGTAAGCAACACTGCTTTGAGGGTAGAGAGCTTTGTAGTTGACTTGATCCTCTGGTTTTGTTATGTCCTTCTCAAAGATTTTTTGACAGGTTTTTATGCTTCACCTGATCATGGCTGGTGGTGCTGGGGGCCCCTTGCACTTGATATTTCACTTGAGTGAAACTCAAAGGGCAAAATGACACCCTTTTCCTTTTGTCCCTGAGAGCTGGTAGGGCTGGGATTGACAGAGAAATCTGTCTGTGAACCACAGGCAGGCAGAGGCAGGAACCTGTCCGTGGTGAGAGAGCGAGTCAGGGTGCTCTGCCTCCCTCCCCTTTGGATGGAGCAGTTGTCATGGTCCCTTGTCATTGTCATGGGAAAGCCTCTCTGTCCTCTCCTGCAGTCACACACCTACCGAGGGCCTCCGGAAAGGAGTGACCATACCTCAGGGACAGGGACACCCAGGCTGGTGTGTGGAGCAGGGCTGGCTGCTGACCACGGCTCGCCCTGCACGGATCCGACCTCCTGGACAGCTCAGGAACGAGCAGTGCTAAGCTCAGTTCCAGGGCTTAGAGCTTTGAAAACATGAAAGACAGCTCGAGCAGTGTCCAAACTGCCCAGCTCCACCTCATCTGGGAAGAAGTGAGAAGAGGGGGATATCCGAAATAATGAGTTTTCTGAATATTTATTCAAAACATGACAACAGATAAACTCCAATCACATGTTGCATTCAAATATTGGGATACTTATTCCAAATATGGTCCTGTTGCAATTGTATGATAAACATGAAAGCGAGAGTGCAGTTATTTATGTCCTGCCTTCAGCTCCTCAATAGCATGTTTAAGTTTAGGGTATTTATGCGCTTTCATCCAGCTGTCTGACTTTATCAAGTCCTGTACAACTTGTGAGAGGCAACCATGCCAGCAGCAGAGCAAGCCCCAGAGCAGACCTTGGTAGAATGGGCTTCCCTCATGGAAAGCACATTATGTCCCTCCTGCTTCTCTCCTGGCCCCCATGGAGCGGTTCTGGCACAAAACTGTCATATTACATAGTCCCCTGGCAAGGAGGGAAGGCCTTTCTCCCTGGCTGGGGCTGGAGGAGCTTCCAATATCATTTAAATGAAACAATAACTGGATGGTAGCGAGCGAGGGTTATTTGGGGTGCTCCAAGAAGGCACATACTGTGCCCGGGAGCAATGGAAATTTAGGCAAAGGGAAGTTTTGACTAAAGAGCCAAAAAAAGCTCTTGGCAGGACCTCGTGTACTCTGTGGAGCCACCTCTCGCGTGGCAGGATGGATGCCCTCCTTAACTGCTGATTTGGAGTTGGATTCACGCTTACTGGTCGGGTTATTGTTTACTTTCATGCTATGTTCTGCTCTGGCCATGGACTGCATCTGTCAAGAGTGCCCTGAAGAGACAGAGCTGGAGCTGTACAGCACAGACATTCTCCTGGGCCTTGGGCAGCCTCCAACACCTCAGAGCCCAGGGCCAGGGGTTCCACATCTGCCTGGGAGAACAAACCTAAGGGCATCTGGGTGGGGCAATGGAGACTGGAGAAACCATCACCTGAGGTGAGTGCAATGCCAAGAAAGTAAACACACCCCACATCCTGGTTCTGGAGGAAGGAACTCAGAAACCCACTGTTGGCTCTGACTAGTCTGAATTGTGGGCTCCTACACTGGGATTCTGGGCTTAATCAGAGACCTCAGGGCTCTTTGCAAGTACAAATTTCCTGAGGGAAACTTAGTAGGAGAAGAACTAATAAAGGACAAAGTCACAGAGCTGTCAAGACAAGAGATGTTTTTCCTGACCTGCCAAACCATAAAAATAGTGACAGCTACAAAATATTTCAAGGATAAACCGACTTCTACCAACAGGCCCAGAATATGGGTGTCTTGCCTCTCCAGGGGATGGGCTTCAAAGCCACTGAGTGCCACCAGTAATGGCAATCAGATTCCACCCAGAGTGACCTTGTGCACAGCCATGCACAGACACCCACATGCCCCATTTTCCCCTGAGCTTGGCTAAACTATCTCCCAAACCTCCTGATTTCACTGCCCCTCACCCTTGAATTACGGACAAATTTTTACATCAGCCTTTCTGCGTGCTGGTCAGCTTTATGATCTACTGAGAGCTCCTTGGGTGCTCAGCCCTGGACTCTGCCCATAGCACAAAGCTTTGCACACAGTAGAAAGCTTCCAGGGGAAAATCACACAAATTCCCCAAATGCCTACTTTGCACTTGAAAATTGGTGTTGGATAATGCGTCCAAGTCTTAAATTCATCCTCTGAAGCTTTGTCACAGGAGATCTCTTATGCACATAAAGGTATAGCATGCTCAGAGCCCATGGGATTTCTGCACTTACAGCATCCAGCTTCTCCTCCACCTTTACAGGGTCTAACCCACTGAATGTGTCCTAGCACTTGAACAATGAGAACAAAGAGTGAAGAGGGAACCTCAGGGTGTTCTGTTTCTTTGCTGTCCCTCAGGGTTTGTGTTTATGTGTTATGTCATGGCAGCCTTGTACCTTGTCTCAGGTTGGATGCTCTCTGTGTCTCCATCTCATCTGCTCTTGTTTCCATCTGTTTTGTCTTCACAGATTCCCAGAATGGTTTGGGTTGGAAGGGACCTTAAAGACCAGCCAGTTCCACCCCTTGCCATGGGCAGGGAGACCTTCCTAGCCTGGCCTTGGACTCTTCCAGGGATCCAGGGGCAGCCACACCTTCTCTGGGCACTCTGTGCCAGAGTCTGACCACCATGCAATCCTCCTCTGAGGCCAGGTGAGTGATGGACAGCAGGTGAATGCACATCAGCCTTTTACACATCTACTGCAGGGTAAGGTCATCTATCCTCGGCAGCATTTTTTTGGTTGTTTTTGACTACACTTTTGCATGGATCTCCCACTGGGGATCAGCAAACGTAATTCCTTTGATTGCAAAACTTAGCCAAAACCAGCTGAAAAATTCACTTGTCAGACTGATCTAAGTTTAGCTGGGTTCCTTCCATTCTTGACTGATGCCATATAATTTTCCAACACCTACAATACTTTCTACTTCACGGTGTGAAGCCATTAGTGCATTATTGAATATTAATCTCATTAAAGCTGTTTCTCTCTCATATATGTCCATTTATTCTTCTACTTTGTAATTTCTTTTCAGAAAGAAAGACAATAGTGTATTAAGAGATGGCTTTATTATTAGTTTGTGAGTGTAATTTAGAGAACAACAAAGCAAAGAGGAACATGCTAACATGAACAGGGCGCTTGCTCTCCAAAACCACTGAGGGTGGTGAGATGGTCTGAAAAAGGCAATCTGGCCTCCAGGACCTGAAAATACAAGTCCAGCCTGGAGTCCAGACCATAAAATACTTGTTTGTCGAAGCACTTTTCTGGATGGGCAGGGGGAAGTATATTCTAGAGGACACTGGATTCTGGGAGGACAGACAGGGGCAATCCCAGTTGCAGTCATTTCTCAGAGCACCCTTTTGTCCTCCTCACAAACGAGAGCATGACAGCAGCCAGGGATGATCCAGGCCTCAGTGTGCAGGTATCAGAGCTGAGCCTGCAGCCCAGAGGGTTCTTGCATTCACCATACAGAACCTCATCACCTTCCAGAAGCCACCCCTGGATGTGCTGTCCTGTGACACCCCGTGCTCCACCCAGGCATCTTGCAAGTCACAGCAAAAGCAGAGGGATTGTGGTGGCGTCTCTGAGGCTGGGATTTAGCCCAAGCATCACAAAGTCCTGCACGTCTGTTGATACTGATGGTGGCATCTCATCTGGAAGGAGCCCAGCACGTTTCTTACAGCCTGGCGAGCTGCAGTGCCAGCCAGAGAAGACAGGGCTGTGTTTGTCAGCTGAGCCCATTTGCATCTGCTGCTCCATCCTCTTCTGCAGCTGTGCTGATCTGGGTGCTTTCTCTGCAGCAGAGCTTCCTCAAGCCCTGTGCTGGAAACAGCAGTGGATAACCCTCTTTGGCTGAGCTAAAACCAAGGCTGGAGGCAGTGAGATAAAACCAGTTCTCCCACTGTGCTGTACTCAGCAGAACTAATTGAGGGGCCTATTAAGAAACAATACACAGCAATATCCACATTATAGAGCCATTTGTGCAGGCCAGAACCACACTTAAAAGCATCTTCCAGTTCTTTTGCCACCCGTGTTTCATTTCCAATCTAGGAAAGCTAAGCAGCAGGGAAAGCTGAGAACTTGCTGATTTTCTCAAATTGCTCATTGAATTCTCCCATCAGCCACCCTCCATCCCTGCCATCTCAAGACATTGCTAACGTGGAGCATATGCAGAGAGAATACTGCACATAGGGAGGCAACCAGGCTGATTTTTCTGGCAGAGCATCACAGGTTTTGTGCTTAGAGGCATTGCTCATGCAGGTTTTTACACTCTGGGTCAAGCAGAGGATTCCAAACCCTTTTAGCACCATTAATCTGCAGTAGCACTCCCATTGCCTGAACCCTATTGCTTTCAAGAAAATAGCTGACTAGGAGCTTGGGCAACTTGGAGACAGCATTTGGCTTTGACTTATGAGAATTTAGGCTTCAAGTCTGGTAAAGATGAAGCTGATTGTGGGTGCAACAGCTTGAAGATGAGGCTGAGGTGTGATGTCCATTGCAGGCTGCTTGTGGGCTGGAGTTGCCCAGGAATTCCCAAAGCTGAGCAGGACAAATGCAGGTGAGAGATGGCCAAGCCTCACACATTGCTGCAGGAAGCAAGATGTTTTGGTGTGGATGTCAGTAGGGCAGGCTGCACACCCCTCTGCAGCCTGGGGAAGGAGATACCAAATGCAGAGCCACGTGTCAGAAATGCCTCCTCAGAGCACCTGGCAGCTGCAGATGGGAACCGGGAAAGGGAGCAGCAAGAGGGTTTGTGCTCAGAGAAGCTACCAGGAGACAGAGCACATGCAGTCATGTCATCAGTCTGTGCAGGAGGAACAGCAGGGCTTAGAGATAAGGAAGAATTATGGATACAGTTAAAAATAATGAATGGACTTCACCTAGGAAGGAGACCAGGCAGAGAATGAAATTAGAGTTTGCAATCACATGACATCAGATAAAGGAAGTCAACCCTGAGTTTATTAGGAAGGCTTGTCCTGAGTCCAAGAGAGCCATCCCATCATCCCAGAAGGCTCTTCCCTGCCTCACTCAGTCCTGTGTGAGTCACTGGTGCAGGGCAGGGCACAGTGCAGCAAAACAACCCCTATTCCCTGCAATGGCCCATGACGAGCCTTTGAGCATCACCCCAGAGGAGCTGGGGCTTTGTGCTGCCACTCCCAGGGCTCTGGTTGTGGTGTGCTGTGGCACAGCAGGGCAGGAGGGCACTAGGCAGGGCCAGGGCTCAGGCTGCAGGTGACTGTGGTGTCACCAGCGGGAAATCACTTCACCTGAAAGGCTCCCAGCACAGGCTGGGCTGCAGTGAGGCATCAAAAAACCTCCTGGGACACCTTCTAGGGAAGAGAGCACCAGGGTGGGACATCAGACAGTGAGGCCATAAAACAGATCAACAGAGATAAAAGAGATTGCAAGTACTTGATGGTGGTGAATCAGAAGGGCAGCTCTGAAGGGAGCCCAGAGAGCCCAATCTAGACTGAGATGACAAGATAGAAGCTGACTGAAGTGAGCTGAGGTGAATCCCAACCTGAAATCCAGCATCACCCTAAGGGAATTGCTGTCCATGGGCTGGGAAGGGATGTGGCCTTTCTCATTTTATTTGCAATTCTGGAGCAAGGAGACAAATATTTACTGGGCTGTTTATTTGAGAACAAGTTGGTGGGAAGAAGAGCACGGCTGATATCAAAGGAATGCTCATTCGTGTCACAGCCTTTGGAAGCAGTGTTTATGATTAATTCATCTTTCTATGATCAGCACTATCCACAGAGTGTTTGCTATTTATTTATTCATTTATTACCCTTTTCTGTATCCATCAGAGTGATTTATAACATATAATGAACTGAAGATCATTAGTGCGTGACTGAAGAACTGGTACAAGCTTATCTTCAGGACATTGCTCGGCAAAGTACCAAATTCTCTTCTGAATTTATTTTCCCCCATCAATACATCATCTAAGATGTGGTGTTTTCTTGAGTCTGGCCATTCCGAAGATGTTATTTCCCTTTGGGAGGCCCTGGTTGTTCAAATGTTCAGCAGTTGACAGCTGCCTGGAACTCACTACAAAAGAATTAAAGCCAACAACATTTCTATCTTTTCATCTTTCTAGCCTTAGACTGAATCAGGCACTGGCTGCTACTTGTTGCTGCTATTCACGACATAGCTGGTGTTGCTGTGACCTTTTCTCTGTTATGGTCTTATCTGATGTTTGCAAGACTTTGCATAATGGAGGGGTTTATGTGTAATGATGTTTCTGGGTCATTTTCTCTCTGTTTCTGGAGGAATTTATCGTTGGTGAAAGGTACTGCAGAAGTGACATCACAGCATGAAATCCCCCAGGAAGTCATGAGGCAGTTAGAGGAAGGAGCAGCTCTGTGCTGCTCTGATCAGGTGGCCTCAGGCTGGGGCAGAGGGGCCACCCACAGCCCAGCTGGGCTGTCCCAGGTCACAGGAGGCAGCAACTCTTCTTGCTCCAGGGTTGTTTTCATCCAGCAGAGCCTGGGGCAGTCCAGCAAACAGAAAGCGAGTTCAACACAGGCTGGAGTGTGTTTTCAGTCCAAGACACTATTTCTGCCAGAGTCCTACCCTGTTCAGCACCATGCTCTGCTTTGGCAGTGTGAAGCCTCTTCCCCACCATGCTCCTGGCAGGACATGCTGCTGTCACCCCCTTTGCCTATTCACATCACCACTCAAAGCCCACCTGTGCCCTGTCCCTCTGGTCCCTTGTGCCCATCTCCCTCAGTGTGACATTGTCTCTGCATTGGGCACAGTTTCCCAGAAAGGCTTTTGGCCTTTCCCCCACTCTGCTTGGTGTGTGCACAGCCTTGAGGAGGCTTCTTCTGCAGCCACTTGTCCATGCAGGTCACAGTGGTGACACCCCTCAGGCACAGACCCATTGGAGGGAGGAGAAAGGCTCTGCAGCTGCATGGCTCTGCCACATCCTGTGATGGCAAAAACACCTGGCTAAGGGAGGAGAGTTGGGGCTACCCCAGTTCCCAACTCACTTCAGACCAAATTTTAACAGCAATTTCAACCTCAGAGATAGGACAGAGCTGATGTGTGAACAGACTCAAGCTTTGGATGAGGCTTGGTGTTGCCCCTATGTAAGACCCTGAAGCAGCAACTCCATTTCTTATACCTCGCAGATTAAAACATGGATCTCTGGAGGGCTGCCTGAATCTGAGCTGCAGCTTCTGGGATTGTGAGATGTAGAACTTTCTGGCCAGCACTGGGTGCAGCACCACACAGCATTTGAGTTATTTTTAAAATTTTTGAAGGTGAAGGAAAAATAAAACCATCTTTAGGAAGAATGACTGTGTAACATTCCTTTTGGGGGCTGTATTCTCATCACCTGGGGAATATGTGTATTCTGTTATCATATAAGAACAACAGACTCCATCTCCCTGAGACAGAGCACATGCTCTTCACCAAAGGAGGTCAAGAAACATTTCCACCCTGCAGCTGTGTGGCATTGCTGAAAAGCATTAAGTCCTTGAGGAAATCTTGTGAGAATACAGCTCCAGTGGAGAAAAGCAGGTAAAGTCTGGTGGGGAGGCTTGCTAATTGCAAAGTCCTTCCTTTATGAAAATAAGTGTTTGAAAAAGAGCAACTCTCCTATGATATCCTCTCCCTACCAGTGTTGTACCAGTACCCCTGAAATATAGTAGAGAAAATAATCACAGAATCACAGGCCTCTCAACAGGAAGAGACAGTCAGAGCCTGTCATCCCCCCTCTTCCCCCAAAGAGAATTAGCAGCAAAACCAGGTCAGGTCAGCCATGGATAGTCTTCCTGAGTCTTCAAGACTCCCAAGGATGGAGAGTTCACAGTTTGTTTTGGTGTTCTAGTGCTGCATTGCTGTCTTGCTGGAGTTTTTCCTAATGTCCATTCTGAACTTCCACTGTGAGTGGCTCTTGGCATTTCCTATGCTATCTCCCATTCCTGAGAATAGTTGGACACAGTTGCCTTTGGCTCTGCCCTTCAACTAGCTGCAGTCTGTGTACAATTTCCTCTGAGCCTCCTTCTTGCCAGGTGAAACAAGGGCAGCTCCTGCCACCTCACTTTGTGGTGAGGCACTTGAGCTTTCCTCTGTGCCACCCCCAGCCTCTCCCATCTACACTCACTAGGGGACCCAGCATGGAAAACCTTCCTCCTGGGGTGCTTTCATCAGCAGGGAGCAGAGAGAGGCAGCAAACACCCTCAATTTGCTGGCCAAGCTCTTCCTACGAGTGCTTTGCCTTGTTCACAAAAGGCTGCATGGCTGGGCCATGTCCAGCTTGGCTCCACCACAGGTCCCAGGTCCTTCCCAGCTGCTCAGCCCCTTGGTGATGGGCCTGGGCAGGGGAAGGATGTTAGGAAAGCTCTCCCTGCAGCCTATTTTCAGCTGGGCAGAGCCAAGGTGAAACACAGCATTGCAGAGCAAGCACTGTTCAGATGGAGCTCTCTTGGCACAGCCATCCTAGAGGTCAGAGCAGCCAGTCCAGGAAGTGTCTCTGCACCCGGCCTGTTCTGGAAGGTGGCAGAGCCTTTAACTCCAGCTATGATCAGCCAAAGGGAATCATGAAGACAAATATTCTGAGTGACTACAGCCCATCTAGCCAAGGATCTGGCAGTGATCAGCAGCAGGTGCCTGTGGAAGGAGATGAGAGCACCTTCCTAGATAGTGGCCCTCAGCTCTAGCAATGCAGCTGAGGGACTGTCATGAAAGTTTTGATTCTCCCTTGTATGTTGTTATGCAATGGTTGTGTCTGATGTACCAGGCAAGGGTGCTCTAACTGCTGCTGGTGGAAATTTTAAGCAGATGAACAGACCCACTTTGGGCCTACCCAGTTTCCAAATTCAGTGGCAATGCTGTACATCCACCACAGTGCTCTCTCATCACTCTGGGCATCTCTGCTGGATCAGTTCCTTAGCCAGTGGACATCTGACAGTGGATGAACAGAGGATTTGCTGCTACAAGGAATCAGTAGGCAGCAAAACACTGGGAAGTCTGCTGCACCCACAGCCTGGCAGGCAGGAGCTCAGACATCCTAGTGCTGCACCCACACTGGGGTGGCAGGGGATGGAGATCCCCACTCCACCCCTCTGAGTGGCTGTCTGGGAGGACTGGCACTACCCAGACAGGATGTGGTCTGTGCCAGAGGGTGCGGGAAGCTGGGTAAAGGCAGAAAGAATGGAAAATGTTCGCTGCTGTTTCTGTTTAGCTTTAGGAACTGATCCAGCTGAGATAATAACAGAAGAGTTCACTTTGCCATGTCAAATATGCAGGTACTTTGCAGTATTAAGATTTGATGTCCTGTTCTTATAAAGCTGGCCCCTGCTGATTATGGGAAGAGAAAGTTGCCCATAAACAATGTTTTATTTCTTATTTAACACAAATTCTTGGGCAAAAGGAGTCAATCAATTTTTCATAAAGTATAAAACAGAGATAAGTGCTTGGGATCATGTGTGACTCCCTGTCAAACAGAACCGATAAGTCCATGATGCAGTACAGGGAGTGCTTTGCAAGTATTGTCCAAGTGACCTTTTCATTAGTTTGCCTTAAGCAGTTAATCTCTTTTTTCCAGGATACAGACTATTTTAAGTTCCATTACATCATACATGTATTTTAAATATTAATTTTCCTTCCATGTCATGCCTAGGAGGATTTGGTTGTTTTTTACCTTCTTTTAATGCAGTCCTCCCCATCTCACTGAGTTTTCCAGCAGAGTCAGAGTTAAGGAGCTTCCAGGCAAGAACTGAAAGTGCTTATTTGAAGGGAATATTTGATGCCTGAGGTGCAGGATGTGGAACCCTGTGATTTAGCAAAGGCTGCCAGGCCAGAAGCAAGGATTGGACCTCTGCAAAGGCAGCCCTATGATGGCAAGGGCAATATAGGGCCAATAAATGGAGGCATTTACTGCCTGTGTGCGAGAATCCATAAACGGGAGAAATGCAGGGCTGAGCCAGTGCACCTCAGCAGGGCTCCAGCTTCTACAGAAAAGTACTTGAAAATGATTTAGAGGAAAAGAGATGTGCTTCAAAAGTGTCACAGGCATGCGGTTGTTTCTGACTTGTAAATTATTTTGAACTCCCTGTGCCACTTAGAGAAAGAGGTACCAGCTGCCACCTGCCAAGGGAGCCCAGAGCCTTTAAACAAAGCTGTTCCCAGCCCCATGCTGGCCCTTGCAGTGTAAAAAATGCCTTGACAACACCTTCAATATGACCCATCTCCCTGTATTTGGAGTCACTGGTCTCATAACAACAGAGCCCCAGCACAGAGCTCAGCTTTGTGCAGGGTTCACACTTTATTATTAGCCACAGTTGAAAGAACAAAAATAAATCAACTTTGTTCTTCTGAGTTGCGGGTAAAGCAGAGATCATGGTATTTATAAGCGAGGTTGCAAAGGGTAAAGCAGGACCATGTTTTGTTGATATCCAGGGGTAACACGCAGTGCTGAGCCCTGTGCTCAGCAAGTGTCTCCTCTCCAAAAGGGCTTTGTTTTCCCTGCAGGGGGGAGCTCCCGCCAGGCTGTCCCTGCTCTGCACAGCTACACAGTCACTGCTCTGCTGCTGGATCTGCTCCACAGGATCCCTGTGCTGCTGCCAGGGAAGACAGACCCCTGCTTCCCCAGTGGACCCTGGAGAAAGGACAAGGATGTCTTCCAAGTGCTGCTCTAAGGCCTGGAGGCATAAGCTGTAGGTGGGAGCCCTTATTTTTCTCTTAAGCATATTTTCTGCTTCTCCTCAAGCAAACTAGTGAGAGACAGCATCACAGAAACACCCCACCATCAGATTAATATAGTTCGTGTAAGTTAAAAAAATCTGTCAGGGTTTTTGAATGCAGTCCAGTGAAGCTTTGCCTGGACCAATGTCCCTTTCTCAAATTATCTGGAGGGCTGGAACTAGTGGAACAATCATCTGACAGAGTCCCATCCAAATAAGAATCACCCAGCCATGGTATCCCAGCCTGCTGAAGCCAAAGCAAGGAGTCAAAAGCCTGAGATCATCATGAAACAAGGAAAGCAAGGAGCCAGAGTTGCACATCTGGTTTAGCCCAGTCAGGACTCTCTTCTCAATTTCTCAAGTGTTTGGGATTGCTCCTGTGAACCTGCCAACTGGGATACCCCCAAGCCTAGATACCACTATCTCAAGGACCAGAGCAGATCAAATCTGCTCCAAAGAGGTTCTTCATCTCCCCAGAGTTTCCTTCTTCTTCTCCAGAGTTGGATAAGAGAAGACTAGAGAAACCATTCACTTGATTGCCTCCATGTATTCCCTTGGGAGGCCTGGTGTTTCAAGAAGAGAAAAGGGATTGTCCCAGGTACTGACTGGAGGAGTAGGAGCTAGAGACAATTCCTCTCCATTGTCCCCTGCAAGAGTGTCAGGTGGCTGAGAGAGGACAGACAAACAGAAAGGAAGAGGAACCTCCCTGCTCCCACATAGCCTTGGTTAGCTCCTCAGATCTAGTGCCTGACTCAGTTCTATGCCAGGAAGACAAAAGGGGCAGGAGGCCATTCAGGAGAACTGGGCTAAGAAAAGCTTTCCTGCAAAATTCACGAGTACTGAAACTTCCCATGTCCTCATTAGTCTTAGCCATGGCTATGCCACACTATTGCTACACTTCCTGCAGAGCCAGAGCAAGGAATTAAAACATTTGTGTTATTTCTATAATCATGAATTTCTGAGGGTTTTTGTGCAGCACTTCTGTATTTTGCCCTTCCTTCTCATCAGTAATACCCAGGTTCTTTATGTTCACATTATGCAAACAATTTCATGGTTCCAACAGCACTTATTCTGAAAGTCCACCTCTCCTTCTTGTATCTCATGAGGATTGTTCTACAAAACCTGCACCCTGGACAATTTTTTGGACAGATTTTTTATTCTCACCTTCTGTTGCAACCTTAATAAAAATATTCCTTTTTCAGCAACGGCTTTTACACTTTTTATTATCCAAAGGGACTTACTTCCCTGCTTCCCCCTGCTATTTCTGAAAGGAGCTTCAGTCCACAATCACACTAAAACAGCACAGGTTTAAAAAAGTAAAGAAGTAAAGAAAACCACTTTTTGTGTGGGTGAGGCTGAGTGTCCAGATATTATGTGCAGGTGGCCACACTGTGGCTCCTGTCCAGTCCAGGAGTGTGGACACCAGGACCTCTCCCACAGCAATTCAGAAAACAGGGGTCACAGTTTAACTGACAGGCACTTCAGCACCAGAAATACTTTCTCAATATGCAGGAAGTCAGTTGAGTGTTATCTCAAGCTAAAGAGCTAAACAGTGTTCATAGCTACTTGATGAATTGTTAGCAAACTGAATTTTCTCGATGACTCCAGGCCCAGCTTGCCAGCTCTGGGGTTTGCCCAGCAAGCACCTCGCAGGACCTGACTGCTGGATTCTCCCAGGGCATCACAACACTCATCAACAGCTCTGTGCACTGGAAACATATGGACACGATCTGCTGCAGACTGTTGTGGCTGCTCCAACACATGAAATGTAAATTGTGAAAGTGAAATTGCAAGGGGAGCTAATCTCCACGTTGTATTAGACAAAATACCAGCGCGCACACAGATAAGCACCAAGTGTGAAGTGTCCGGCAGGAGGAGGTTTCACATTCCGCCTGACTCAATGGAGCCTTAAAATAGCACTTCCCAATGGAATACTTTAAACAAAGACATCCAAGCGGTTATTAATACCATGAGACAGAAAGCAGTTTTATGTGTTCCAACACAGAAGGGCAGAAAGGGAGCTTTACATGTCGAGCCATGTAAAGTGTGCAGGCAGCACTGCCGGCAGCTCTGCCCTGTCCCGGCACGGAGCTGTGCTGTCCCTGGCTGCAGGTAGGATCTGCCAGCCTTCTGCAGCCCAGCAGGGCAGGAAACACGAGCTGCCAGGGGCTGCTTCCAGCCAGCTCGTCGGAGACATCCTGCTCGGGGTGCAGGATGAGCGCAGGGCTGTTCCCTTACCCTGTCCTGGTCTGTGCTGCTCTGAGGGCTCTAGCGGGGGAACAGCTCGGTGTGTCCGAGGATTTGATCAATAAAACCTGCACCCTGGACCATTTTTTGGACAGATTTTTTATTCCGTCCAAACAATGCCTATTTTTTTGTTGCCTACAGCTTGGGCAACCCACGGGCTTTTGGACGTGGCCACCTGAATCAAACAGGGACTTGAGATGTGTTTTGGAGACAGCTGGTAAATGTCTGCCTAGGAGTGCAGCCTCTGCGCTTGCCACAGGCAGCTCTACATGCCGGGCAGGAGCTCTGTGTTCTCTGCCTGCACTCAGACTCCCTGCCCACTTGCAAGTGCCACCTGCTCTGTGCCCAGCCACGCCTGCCCGCCGGGAATGATGCGGTGGTTCCCCTCCTCCGGCAGGCACGCTGGCATCCTCCGGGACAGCCCTCATCCCTGCAGCCACCCCGTGCCTGCTGCCCTTTCGCAAAGGGCAGGGGAGCTTTGGCAGCAGAGACCTCTCTAATTTTTTGGCTGTCCCTTGGCTGTGTCTGACCCCATTCCCACCATTCCCTGGAGCCCCAGATTCTCCAGCTGCCATCTGCATGCCGTTTTTCTTTGTGGATTGTTTTTTATCTGGGTCTCGGGAGAGACAAGAACAGGGGAGGTGAATGAGCACAACTTCCCATATTTATTTTCCATATTGCAGAGTGCTGTACAGAGCATGCAGACCCCTTGTCGAACTGAGACACCTGAGAAACATCACAGCTTTTTGTATCTCCACTGCTGCACTCCTGCACATCACGAGCAGCACCAGCCTGGAATGCACATTTGCAACATGCTGAATGAAATGTCCTGCCTCACTTATGTCCTGCTGCCACCACGGACAGTGACCCTACAGTGGGTGCTGCAGGACTGTCCCTGTGCCCAGCTCCTGGCACACAGGTTCATGGAGCTGTACATTGACCCTCCCGTGGTTCTGCCAGATGTGGCACATCCTTCTCCCAAGACACCTGCATCTGCCCAGCCCACACCTGTCTGGAGTCTCCCAGAGGGAAAAGCCAGAAACACACTGGAAATCTCAAAAGGTCAATGGGACTGTGAAAAAGTCATCAAAAGACTGTGAGAGTCATCAAAAGCCATGTGGAATGTCCATGTTGTGCTGCCATTCGTGCTCCCAAAGAAGGGGAAAGGAAACAGAGGGGCTTCGTGAAGAAATTGAACTAAAATTGACTGTTTTACCCAAAAAACACCAAGTGGTGAATGCAGGAAGCAGAAAGGTTTCTAATTACTCTGGATTTCCAGCCACCATGAGCTGATTTTGCCATAAATAAATAAAATGAAATTTGGTCTTATTCTTCCATAACAGGCATTTTCAATAGCAATTTTCAGTCCCTTTGCCTGCCTTTCCCCCTTGCCAACACAACCACTGTGTGGGGTAGTTGTTTTTGTTTTTTTTTGTTTTTTGGGTTTTTTGTTTGTTTTTGTTTTTGGTTTGTTGGTTGTTTTTTTTTTTTAATAATAATCTCTAAATCCATGTAAAAATATAAGACAAAAAGATATTGGAACATGATTTCCTTCAAGTCTGAAAATGAATCCTCCCCACCTGCATTCACCAGTCTTTGAGTTTATGAAACTTTGTACAATTAAATGTCACTGAAGAAAAGCACTGCTGAGAGGACTGGGATGAGACTCAACAGACAAGAAGGACAGGATACCCCACTCCATAGCAATTAATAGCTATTAATACACTTAACAATATGTAATTAATAGACCCACACATTTGAATGATCCCTTAACCAGCTTTTACAAGTTCTAGAGATGTGAGTATGATGGAAGAGCACAAACCCAGCCTACAACACAGCACTGGCAGGACAGTAGGAGCAATGTAGCATCTGGTGAAATCTGTGATGAAGCAAGAAATTATCCTGGCTGGAAGTTTCCTGCAGACTGTTTCATCTCAGTGAAGTGTCTTGAGAGCTGACTGGCAGGAGAGCTTCTGCAGGCTCCTCTGATCCCACTTCTGGTGCCCAGGGCTGTGCACTGCAGTGCTGCCTGGACACTGAGGTGCTTTGGGGAGCCTAAATATTTCATTCAGTTTGGTTTTAAGGACCAGTTCTTGATGCAATATTTTGATGGAAATTCAGCAAGGACTGTGACTGTTAAGGACTGTCAGATGTTAATCTGCTCCAGGTGCTTTGCACCCAGTCACAGGTACACTGGTCACCGTCACAAAATTTAGCAAAGTTTGTGCATTGTGACTGATTTTTTCTTGTTCTTCAGTTTTCAACGTTTGGGGTGAGTCCTATGGCCCCATAGCTCTGGGTAATATCTCATCCAAAAATATGATTAGCAAGGATGTGCAATTATTTTTTCACTCAAAAATATTGCTGTCAAGTTAAAATACAGGGTCTGTTATTACCTTAAAAACATTAAGGAAAGTCAGACTCTTGTAAACAGACAAGCAGAAGATGATTTATAATAAACATGTATCAACCCAAAACTTCCTGTCAGCTCTGCTGTGTCTCCCTGCAGTGCTGTGGGGGATTTAGCAGCCCTGCAGCCACCCCGGTGTGCTCTGACCTGCCCACTCCATGGGCACTGTGGGGACAGCCTGCAGTGCCTAATCTTCCAGAATGCACACTTTTTCCAGCCTGAATTCCTGACACCGAGCACACTCCTGGGACACAGTCCAAGCCCAGGCAGAGTGAAATCCTAAACTGTCCATGAGACAGCATTCGTGGAGCAACAGACTGACAGAAACCCCAGCGAGGAGTTTCCAAAGCAAACATCGTGTGTGCAGTGATAGGATCTGAGAGGGAGTTTTTTTTGCTGGAGTCAACCTTTCTTGTTTTCCTTATGGCAAATACTAATGAACTCAATGGTAAAATATGGCATTTCCCAAACAGCAATCTCCTCCCCGAGATGCACCATCTCCGGTATGGGCCTGTCATCAAGCCTTCACCTTTAATCACTCAACACATGTTTTCAATCCACATGTTCATATGGTAATAACTTCACTCTATTAGTTTTCATTTGTCAGACCAAAATGCCCTTTAGGTTGGAGCATGCTGTAGGACACTGTCCAGGCAGGTTATTCTTAGCAACAGATGAATTTACAAAGAAAAGGCAGGTCTGCAGTTCAGCATTTGCTTTTATTGCCTGCAAAGCTCCTGTCACACCTGAGCCCCCCAACCTCTCCTCCAGCCCCTTCCCACCCAGAAGCAACCATCAGCTGCCCACTTTGCTCTGTGCTTTACATCAGTTACTAAGAAACGACAATGAGACCATCAAACCCAGCTTGTTTGGGCCTGGAAATTCCCTTTCTGCCTCTTTCCACTGTACCCATGGCAAAAAAAAATGATGCCTCAGCAAGATCTTGAGAAATCCAGTATAACTGAACTGGTGTAACTCCTGGCTGTGAGGGTGGTCAGGCCCTGGCACAGGGTGCCCAGAGAAGCTGTGGCTGCCCCTGGATCCCTGAAAGTGTCTCAGGCCAAGCTGGACAGGGCTTGGAGAAGCCTGGGAGAGTGGAAGGTGTCCCTGCCATGGCAGGGGGTAAAATGAGATGAGCTTTAAGGTCCTTTCCAACCCAACCCAGTGTGGGTTGGAAAGGACCTTAAAATCAGATCCTCTGATTCTCTGGTGGATGCAAAGGATGCTCTGCAGTGGTACATGTTCCTGTGCCACTGGAGTACACAGGGTCTGCCCAATAACCCCTTTGGCCATGCTTTGGCCCTAGAGGCAAGGCAGCTTCTCTGTGAATAAAGACAGCAGGAGCCTGGAGCTGAGCTCTCCTCAGCCACCTCACACACCACAGTGCAGCAGCTCTGACATCCCAGGCTGATCCTGTCTGCTCCTACTGTTGCAAAGGGGGGCACTGCATTTAGTAGTGCAGTTTGCTTCTTGCACAGGAGAAAAGTAGCTCTTGGGAGGCAGTTGGAGAGGAGAGATTACTCTGTCAAGGAGCTCTCAGAAAGCAGCTGCCTTGAGAACGATATCAACACTGAATCTCTCCTGTCTGCCTTCCTTTGGGACATTGCATTTCCAAGACGTAACTCTGTGCTCAGGTTCATGCTCTGAGCTCTGCATTCTCCCTATCAAATCTTCCATAAAAATTAATTCATGGCCTCTCCTGAGCAGGAGGTGTTCTTGAAGATGACACCCTCCCCACCCAAGGAAATAGTTTGAGACTGCCCAATAAATTACTGGTAAGATGGTTGTTTCATAATGGCTCCTAATTGCCCTGTGATGATCACAGATATCAACCATATCTTCCAAAAGGCTATTTCAGCCTATATATGGTCAGAAGATCATTGGGCCAGCATATTTGTTTTGTTGTGCTAGAATCAGATAGCTAGGGCCCATCTCTGACTCTGGTGGGGTGGAGAAAGAACACTGCAGATGCTTCTGGTGATGCTTCTGAAATTATGGAGCCTATGAACTTGAATATGAGTTATTCAAGTTATTGTTCCCTCACAAATAAAAAATGCTGGGAAGAAGGAGGAGAGCAAGAAACAGCAGCAGAAATATTAGGGATAATAAAAAAGCCAAAAAGTCATCGCACAACTCTCAAAGACAAAAAAGAGTTAGTCCAAGTTGCCTATTCCAGTATCACTAGCAAAGCTTTTTCCACAATCTTTTTTCACTGTATCATTTGGTGCAGGAGTTCTTGTCTCTGTCAAGGGAGGATGCACACAGGGAATTAATACACATTTGCCATGTCAGCTTAGCTGTGACCAGTATTTTCTTTCCCGAGTGCTATCAATCATGATAGAAGTGATTATGGTATAAGTTTGCAGTTCTGCTGTGTAATTGTCATTGAGTGGAGACTGCAACAGCAGGTTATTGATGCAGAGGAAATTAATCACAGAAGTCACAGGCTTGCTGTGTATCAGCCCACCCCTCACTTCTCCCTGCTCATGCCCCACCTCTGCCCAAAACCTCTTCCAAGCCCTCCTTTGCCTCCAGCTGTCTGTCTGTGCTGCTCCCCTTGCCTGTCTGTACAGCAGGGTTTGGATCAGCTCCTTGCTCGTGGGCAGAGCCTCATTTGGCATGGGCAAATGGGCAGAGCATGGACAGAGTCTCATTTTGAGGTGCAACAGGACAGGGCAGAGATGGGAGGATCTGCTCTGTGCTGTGCTTCCCAAGGGGTGTAAGAACAGGGCTGGTGAGAAGCAAAGGCTTTGCAATTAGTAGACCCATGGCCAGCCAGAGGTCCTGGGCCACCTCTGATGACTGAGATGCAGATCACCCAGGCTGCTGCACCTCACGAGAGCAGGGGTACAGATATGTACTTTCCAAGGGAAAGACCTCTTCTTGGTGAGACCTAGTAGGTTCCCAATGGCCATGTGTGTTAATGGCATGAATAGGAAGGGGCAGGCTGGTGAAAGAAGCAGCCATTTCTTTTTGGAGTACACTTAGTCCCTTGGAAGATTTTTTTCACTGCTTGGAGTAGATACTTGAGGAATAGGATATAATTTTCAACCTACTTCTACCATTTTATTCTTGCATTTCTCTAAGACCTCTGTCAGAAGGCTCTGTTGCAACGACAGTCTATGTCAAAGTAGATTCCAGATATGAAACAAAAAAAAAGTAAGATTGATAGAATTGTAACAGGGTTGGTTTGCAAATCTTACTGCTGATTGACATGAACAGAAGTGCAGCTTAAAGAATGAAAGCCTATTTGTACTGCTTATACTAATAATTTGCCACAAGTCTCCACTGCTGAATGAAAACCCGAATCAGTGCATCTTGGAAACACAATATGTCCTGTCAGAATAAACATTTCTCTTTACCAAAGGGACTCAGAGTGCACACACTCAAACAAAAGTCTCTGCTGAGTAAATCTATCATTATACATATTGTTATAACATTGCATCAAACCACAGATACAAACCTGGCTCTGCACTGTCCCTGACATTGCAACACAGAATAAAGGATTTGTTCCTGTTTGTCGATAAGCAGAGTTTTCTTTGAAAGACATATAATTCCTTCCTATTATTTTCTGAGATGCCTTTACACATAGCCTTAAAGCAGTTCTATATTCTGATGAAACCTGAAATGCAACTTTGCATAGGAATATGATAACTTATGGATCCCCAAGTTCCCACAAGTTGATGCACTGCATACTTCTACATGGGAATTGCCCAGAGCTGTTTTTCAATGCACAGGAAGAAGCCATAAGAAAGTGAAGATATTCAGACACCTCTGTCTATGCTTTAAAAGAGCCAGGGTTTATTATTTCAAAAGTCATCAGTTCAGCATGTTTCCCAGGAAGATTTTTGAGCTGGTTTTGGATGAGAGCTGACTACTGGCATCTCACTGTTGAACTGAAGTCTTTAGGACAGCCCTTGCTCCAGGGCTCTGATCTGCTGCATGGAATAGCTGTCAAAAGCCACAAGTAGCAGCTTTTCCTACTGCTCTGTCTTTTCTTCAGCCTAAGACTGTACCATGGAATTTCCTGAGCGTTGTGACACTCCATCCCAAGCCTTTGTCACACACCTGTGTCCCACTGTACCATCTGATCCCCTCCCTTTTGGTCTCAGGTGACAATCCAATAAAAGGACACTCTGCAAGTGTTGTACCCTTGACTTTTCAGGATGTAGCAGATCTGACAGCATCTCCACATCAGCCTTGGTGTGAGAGAAACCCTTGCACATGCTGTGATCCCTGGAGGATGTGCTCCAGGTACCTCTTCTGATGTTCTCACCTATGGACACGGTGATGGCTCTTGCAGGGATGCAGCTGTGCTTGGAGGGGTTTCTTCTCTTCAGAAGGGTATTGTCAGCCTCTTTGGTTGCTTTCTCAAATAAACTAAGAAATTCTGGAAGATTCCCTTCTCTTTTAGCTCTGGAGGGTTCATTACTACTGCATCCTTCACAGCAGCAGCAGCAGCTTCACGCCAGCTGGGTTACAGCTTATGCCAAAACCAGTGTTAGCTTGCAATAATATATTGTCCCATCAGTCCACAGAGGCCTCTGAAGAGGTGCTTGAAGGGGACTTGAGAAGAAACTACACCTTGGTTTCTTTTTTTTATCTTGTTTGCTTTATTGTACACAAGGAGATAAATCCATCACCAAATGTCTGGAACTTGAAGCAACAGGGACATTGAAATGACCTCCTTTTACAAGAAAATAAACAGGGTCAGGAGCAGAAAATGACTTCTTCAGAATGTGGCAGGTAATTAATGGAAGCTCTGGGAATGCCCGTCCTAACTTCTCAATGGGATGGAAATTTGAATGTTTCGCTAAGGAGAAACTGATTTGGGCTTTTTTTTTTTTCCCCTGGAGCAAACTGGAGCAACTGAATGTCCTGACATTGCCCATTTTGTCCTCAGCTCTGCAGCACCTTCCTTCACATTGGACCAATATGGACTGCTGGCTTTAGAGAGCTCATAAGCTTCAGGAAACTCCCAAAAAAGCGGTGCAGATGGCTCTGAGAGGGAGTGATTACATTTCATCACTCCAGGTGAAGACAAAATTCTCCATTCCTCGCAATATGAGCCCCACAGTCACAACCAGCAACCTGTCCCCAGTAATTCTTATCATTTGAGATGCATGGAACTACATTTCCCCAGAGCTGGAGACATGCCATGAAACCAGAGCTTCCCCTTGCTATAACAAATCCTCCCCTGGCAGCAGCCCCAGGAGAGGAACGAGAGGAGGAGATCACCCTGTGGTTTCACACAGCCAGCAGTGTCCCCAGGTCCTGTAGAAGTACCTGCACAGAACCCAGCCCCTAGCAGGAATGATTTATCTCCAGAAGGGAGTTTATTTCTATTCATGTCTCTGTAAAGTGGCTTTTCCACTGGAAAAGCTTCTTTCCAGCAGCTCTTGCATGCCCAGGCCTCGAGGGCCTGCTGGAGACTGTCTCCAGAGCACTTGCTGCTCCTGCCTATAAATAACATTTCAGATGCCCAGGCCACACAGTCACACTGCAGGAAAGGTCAGGAGGAATCGTCATCGCCCAGAGATCACTGTCCACAACTGCCCCATGGCTGAGGCTGGGCTGGACTGCAGCCAACGCTCTGGACCTTATCAGGGCTGGATCTCGCTGGGAATTTTCTGATGAAACATTTTATTGGAAAATGCTGATTCATAGGCATCAAAATGTTTCATGGAAATGCACCAGTTCTTATTAATTTACAAGGAAACCCAGACATTGTTTGGATGTACTAGTGACTGGTCGGCTGCCAGGGTATCCCATGGCTTCCAGAGTGTGTCTGCTTGCAGGACAGCTGTGTCCTCTGGGCTGCTGCAGACACAGGAGCCCCAGCACTGCCAAGGCCTCTGATGGCCTTGCTCTGATTGAGCTCTTGGCAGCCCTGAATCCCCAGCATGAGATGGGCTGGGGGAGTTTTGTGCTCCAGAGGAGTTACCAGGTTCAGTAGGGACTGTGGGCTGCCACTGCTTCTCCTCCTTGGAAAGGACAGGAAAAGGTTTGGTCTCTTTATAGAAATATAGATGGATTTTTTTTCCTGTAAATGACAATAATCCAAGTATCCTGGCCCAGGCTTCCAACTCGGGGCAAATGACCTTTGACTTTTGAGAGCTTTGCTGGAGCTGCACCCCTCAGCCTGGCACAGCAGCCCTACCTGGAGCCTCCCTGCCCCCTCTCTGCTCCCGTAAACCATGAGCTCATGACAGCTGAGAGGCACAGACACAACCCTCTGGCTCATTGCCCCACCAGCTGAGCTGGGCATGGGCCATCCACCAGCAAAGGTTATCCACAGTGACTCTCTCCAGCTTCCCAAGATCCTGGTCCTTGGCAGTCCTTCCCCATGAGCTGCAGGACCCCAATTGACCTCTGCAGTGCTGTACTGCCATGAACAACAGAATCTGCCCTGGGATTTTGCCCCAGCAGAGATCATCTCT
This sequence comes from Lichenostomus cassidix, assembly GCF_008360975.1. Taxonomy (NCBI): domain Eukaryota; kingdom Metazoa; phylum Chordata; class Aves; order Passeriformes; family Meliphagidae; genus Lichenostomus; species Lichenostomus cassidix. The sequence continues at coordinate 9,800,227 of NC_139498.1, forward strand.
GGTTAGTCTTTTAATTGTGTGAAGACTTTAAGCTGCTCCCATTAATTCTGGGGCTTTGCTTTGTGAAAAAAAGTGATCATCATCCTCATAGCCTTGTGCCTTTCCTTGAGACCATTCCCATGATTGCTCTCTGGTTTGGTCAGTGATTTTCAAGGACCACAAGATCCAAATCTCACTTTCTCCTAGAAGGGATTTTCATGAACTTCAGCTGAGATGTCTTTGATACAGAAAACCTTAGGTCTCTAAATCAAAAAACCCATAAGCCTGAAACCCCCCGGGTGCACTGTTCACTGTGCACAGTGGCTTTGCAGACACAGTATCCTCTGACCCTCAGTCCTTCAGTGCCTCTCCTAGTGGCACCAAGCTCTGCACAGTCTCCTCTGGGACCAGAGAATAAGACCTTTATTTCTATTACCCTAAGACTGCTCTTGTGTCTGCTCACTGCTCCTCAGGAACTCCCCATGTCTGCTCCAACATGTATCCCACCTCTCTCCTCCCATCCCCATGGTCTCTCCTTCTCTCCTCATACTCCCCAGAGCTTCACCTGCCCCAAGGACAAGAGCCAGGATGTGGCAAACAGCAGCCTTTCCCCTGCTGCCCAGCCAGGGATGTTTTACTGAAGCAGAACACCCAACATGAAACCATGAAGCAATCAGGTGTTCCTGTTCCCCTTCCCTGCCCCTCTGGAAGGCTGAAATCCCCCAGCACTCAGGGCTTCTCTGTGACAAGGGGAAGACGATAAGACTGTGGGCAGAAGGGAACTGATGATGCCAAATCCAAACAATTTGGAACGGTAAATGAGTAGAAAGCAACATGAAATTAATAAAATATTTGCTGACTTCAGTCCTGCTGTGGGACAGGACACTTTGGTGTGTCTCTGGCAAGGTTGGTTGAGGCTTACCCTCTGTTCCCTAAGAGAGGTGCCGTGGGGACATTCCACTTTTGCACCAAGAAATCCCACTCTCATGCCTGCTCTGAGTACAGGTAGACCCTTCTCCCCAAAGAGCATAATCTTAATCTTTTGTCAGCTCTTCACAGGTAGTTTGGGGACCAAAACAGGGGAAGTGCCTATGCAGTATCTGTGATAAGGAGATGCAGGAGAGATTATTGCCAAAGCAGCATTCCTGAATTGATGGGAGAGGAGAGCTCTCTAAAACAAAACAAAGAAAGAAACTCAGACCTGAAGACAGGATTTCCTCTGAACAAGGTAACATTCATTTGTTTTGCACATATTGCTAACAATGAACTGTGAAGGACTGGAGAGGCACAAAGAAGCAAGCTTATATTTTTTTTTTCTCAGTGAATTGAAGATTAAACTACAGATTTCTTCTATTTTTACGGAAACAAGCTCAAAGTAATTAAAATGCTCTCAGCAGCTGTGGTGGGCTATGCTATATATGGTTAACAAACTGACCTACATCCACAACTTGCAGAAATCTGTTATTGCTTCGACTGTTTTGGGGATGCAGTCGGTGTGGGATTACACCTTGTGCTGGGAGTGCAGTCTGTGCAGGTGTAAGCTTTCCATCTGATACTAAGTGTGCTATCTTCAGGCTTTTCCCCATTTTCTGTCCAGCAGGACAGGTGCTGGCAGGGGGCAGCTGCCCGAGGCTGAGTGAAGAGAACCAGAGGCGGTGGAAGGACACTCGGTGCTGGTGGTGTTTCTGCTCACAGCCTGAAAGGAGCCCAGGCTGGTTCTGGCATTGTCAGGGCTCTTGGCAGCCAGCAAGGAGCAGTGCTAACCTCTATTTTCTATTGCCTTGATATTTCCCAAAAACTGCAGTATGGTCAAGTCAGAGTCTGAAACATTGTGTTTGATGCTTCCCAAGATCTCTCTCTCAGCATGAGGGAGAGGGAGAGAGAGAGAGAGACAGTGAGAGAGAAAGAAAAGCTGGGAAGAAAAAGAAACCAGAACCATGTTCCTGGGTCAGATGGAGAAAAAGATGTCATTCCTGATTCTCGTATGTCCTTGGTCATTAGTGATACTCATGGTCTTCTTAGACATCCTTTAGGTACCTTCTCCTTCTCTTCCCCTGACACCCAGCCATGCTGTTTGCCCTGGAGCTCCTCACCTGCTGGTCCTGTGAGGGGGCAGTGAGACCTTGTGGAGTGTGGGTATGTGAAATCCATATCCTTCCTTCCTCAGGGAGACTTGTCACTCTCCACAACTCCCTGACAGGAGGGTGCAGCCAGGTGGGAGTCAGGCTTTACTGCCAGGGAACAAGGGACAGGATGAGAGGAATTGTCCCATGTGGTGTCAGGGGAGGTTTAAATTGGATATTAGGGAATACTTCACTGATTGGGTGTAAAACATTGGAACAGTCTGCCCAGGGCAGTGGTGGAGTTGCCATCCCTGAAGGGATGTAAAAGATCTGATTATGTGATACCTGGGGACATGGTTTAATGGTGGGCTTGGCAGTGCTGGGTTAATGGTTGGACTTGATAATCTTAGAGGCCTTTTCCAGCCTAACTGATTCTGTGATTCTGTGACAAACCATTATTGTGTTTCTTCAAGAGCAGCACACATGCCACACACAGAAACACCATGCAATGGGCAGAGCCAGGTCTATAAACTCCCCTGCACTGTGAGGAGGGAGTTTACACTCCCTTACACTACCCATACACTCTTACACTACCCTTCCAACAACACCTCCACAATGGGAATATTTAACTTTACTTTCACTGGGGAACCCCAAAGTTCCAGCCCAGCCCAGCAACCCCCAGATCTGTCCTCTGTCTCCCACCAGTGTGTTTCATTTCAGGATGACACCCTTTGTGCAGAAGATGTCCCTAAGCAGCTGTCACATGCCTGCCAAGCCAACCAGCCAGGAAGGAGTAAGCCTTGGAACAATCAGCCAAGGTACAAATGAACAGAATTCTGCCTTCTATGCAATAACTGGCAGATATGCATCTGTTGAAAAGTTCTAGGAGGTACTGGCAACCTAAACAGATTTTTAAAGACACAAGGCATGCATAGAGATGTAACACTCCTTATGGCTTTCAAAAATGGTAAACAGAATATCTGGTTTTGAAAAAGGGAAATTATGGAGCATCTAGTTTAATTTCCATTTCCAGAAAAGTACTGGGACGACTAATCGAGCCAACAAACAAATACTGAAACAAATCAGGGAAAAGAAATAAAACCAAGCCATTATGCATGTGTCAAATTTAATCCTTCTGTGACACTTGTGGATAGGGAATAAGCTGTACATGTCGTCTATCTTGTGTTTAATGAGGCTGTTGACACCGTCTGACATGACATTGTCTAAAGATTTTTGGGAAAGCGTGGTGTGAATTGCCCAAGGTGGTGCAGAACACTTAGAAAAGCACACTCAGAGAGAAGCTCTTAGTGGGTCGCTGTGTCCCTTTGTCTTCCATGTGTCTTCTACAAAGTGGAGTAGAAAATTATTTTATTTACTAGGAGGTGAAGTTGGAAGAGGGTACATGCATGCAGCAGAGCAGGGTTACAGCTAGATAATAGTTTTAAAAAGAAGTGATGATGTGAGGCCAATTACAGAAACAAACCCAGTGAGAATTAGTCAGGGATGGCCCTTTGCACACACACAGTGTACAGGGCAGAATGTTCTGCAGCTGTTCCATGACAACAGACCAGGATGGTGAGCCAGCTCAGGGCCATTGATGATGGTGAGTGAGGGTGAGAAGGGAGCAGGGGCTGTGCAGTGCAGGCTGCAAACCACACCACTTCACCTGCCTGCTCAGTGCAGCATGGGCTCTGCTGTGCTCCCCTCGAGCACTGCTGGCTGCTCTGTGCCATGCTAAGAAAGGTGAGAGGCAACAGAGGAGAGCCCAGAGCACAGAAAGAGACACCACAAGTCTAGAAAATAGACACTCAAGGGAAAACACAAATACTAAGGGACAATCTAATGAATAATTGCCTTAGGGGAGCCCTGATCAGATTTTAAATATAAGGAAGTCTATCATGGAAAGAAACAGAGTGTTTTATTCTCTCTATCCATATGGAGTAGGACTAGGAGTGATGGATGTTCACTTCAGGAAGGACCTGGAGTGTAAATGGTTTAGGGAAGAGCTGGAATCTTCTCCAACCAAAGAAGGTTTTCAAGAACAGGGTGGACAAACTGCTGTCAGGAACGAGTGAGGGAAAGGTGATCTTGTTTTTTGGGCAGCAGAGGTTTCCTCCAGATGTACTCAGCATGCCACATGCTTGTGTGGATTTAGAGGGGTGTGCAGTGCTTAGTTCCAGGCTCATGACATGCTGTGGTGTTTCATGTCACCTGCTCCCAGAGATGTGCTCAGTTTTAGCAGGTGAACACTGATCTTTGGCTAAGAAGAGCCTTTCCCTTCAGCTCCTCTGTGCTCCTGCTGTGTGAGCCATTCCTCACCCTGTGGAGATGCTTAAAGGCAAGTGACTGTGAAACCCTGGCAGAGGTTGGTTTCACCAAGAGGCACCTCAGGAATTCAGGCACTGTAAGAACCCCATTTCCAGCCTCAAATCACTGACCTGCACTGGAGTCTTTGTAAACAACAGAAAGTGAGAGGGGTCTCTGTTTGCCAGAGGCAGCAGGGGTGCTGTGGGAGGAATGCTGCCTGTTCCTGTGGTTCTTGCAGCAGAGCTGTGATTTACACCCCTTGGGAGGCCACTGAGGAAGCAGCAAATCACCTCTTTAGCACAAGTTCAAAAGGCAATCAGACAAATCCATGTAAGAAATACCCACTGAGGCCATTAAATCAAAGGCCTTTCTCTTGGGGAAGGAAAGAACAGAAGCTGGATGGGAGAATTGCTACTGTATGAGTACCCTGATTTTCCACATTCTTTTGGCTCCCTGTGCTGTAGATCAGGGGATGAGCTGGAGTAACCTCAACCCTGACCCAGCCAGGACCATCCCTGGGTTCTCTGGCTGCATTCACAGCACATTCATCTGGGATGGCCACAGACCCAGGGGGTTGTTAACAAACAATTGCAGCTGGAAATGGGACAGAATCCTGTGCCTCCGAGTCAGGCCACATCTCAGACTTGCTGCTTTCTGGATGCTGTTCAGAAAAAGCCAGGAGCCTTGTCCTTTCCTGAGTGAGCCATGGGTTTCTGCTGTGAGGGGTCAGTACAAGATTTAGCTCCAAGCCTTTCTCTGCCAAACAGATTCTCCCCCATTCTGGACAAACAGCAGTAAAACAAACCAGGAAAGCAAATGGCATCTCATGCACAGAACATGCTTTTATTTAACTAGCACTAAAGTTTTCAGATGCAAATAGCTTATTGAGTTGGACAAAAGTCATGGCAATAAATGTTTCTTTCTAACTTCACCCTACAAAAATATCTTGGAATAATAGGATTGCGTTTTCCCAAAAATATTCTTTATTGATTTACAGCAGTATCACATTCAAGCCCAGCATTAGAGTTCCTTCATTAATGAAATAAGACACAAAAGTCTTGTTATATTAGTGATTTTCACAGAGTAACTCAGTAAGCTATTTTTAATATTCTCATGGAAGCATGCCAGAAGGATAATATTTTTATGTTCTATAGCAGAGAAATATACTTTAAGACAGTTTTGATTGACTTCAAAGTGTGCTTGAAGGCCCAGGCATGTTCTCTATTCCTACAAAGTGACCAAGGAGAGAGGAGTCTTATCTGCAGCACAGAGCAAAACCCCAACAGAACGAAATCCCAGTGCCAGCAGTGTTTCCCACGCACAGCTCCAGCGGAGGTTGAAAATAAAATATAGCCTCTTCTTCCCCATTGAGGGCAGTAGAATGAATCCTGTTCATACCAGGAACACTGCACTTCACCCAGCTACAGGTAACTGAACAGAACCCTCTGGCCTTTCTCTGCAGCTGCCTGAGATGGGAATCCTGTCTCCTTAGGCACTTGCCAGACAGCACCACTGCACCTTTTCCAGTGCAGTTGCCCATCCAGTGTCTCTCTATTTGTTCTATATTTTCCCTTGGTGTTCCATCTCAGGAAGAGCTAGCACCAGAACACTGTGGGTGTTGTGGGTGATGCACAGCATGAGCACAGCTCTCTGAGCAGCCAGTGCACCTGTGGCTGGACCCAAGTGCAGGCATGATCTCAGCCTCCTTTCTGCTGTGCTGTGACTGTTGCTCTTCATCTGATACCTACTCCAGCCAGCCCCACATTGCAAAGGGCTATTTCAGGCCTAACCAGGGGCTCTTATCAACTTTCAGGCTCATTTTCAGCAGAGCAAATCTCTACTCAGTGAACAGGTTCACACCACACATGTCAGGGAATGCCTGGGGCTTTTAAGGCAGGTTGACATTTAAACCCAGCTCCAGGCCCTGGTGTGGTGCTAAGACAGACAGCCTCCCTCAGGGGATTTTTGGGTGTACAGCAACACTGCTGATCATCCCCTCTGAGTGCTGAGGCTGCACAATCAGTGGGATGCAGCCCATGCTTGGACAAACCACACCACAGACAGATTCTGTACCATACCCTCTGTGGCTTCAATAGAAGCATCCAAGGGCTGGCAAAATTTCTCACCTTCCCAGCTCTGCTGCTCTCTTCTGATCTCCTTCTCTGCTGGAAAGACTTTGTGTTTCCCTCCTTTCCTTGGTGTGCAGAGCTCACCAGGATGGCAGAGCACTTTCAAGGTGCCCAACCCTTGTCCCTATACAACACACAGCAGGGATTGTAGGAAACTGAGCTGACCTGCCTGGCTCTCTTAAATCATGCCCACAGACTGTAATGCCCAGCTTCCTGCAATGTAAGAATTAAAATAAGCTGCCAAGGCTTCAATTAGCTGGGTTGCAGTTGCAAATTCTGTAAGCCAGCTTAATGCCTCACTCTTGGAAGTTCTTATTTTCAGCAGAGACTGTGCCAGGACAGCAGACAGGAGATGTTTGCAGGGCTGGGCTTGAATGTGAAAAATGTCCAGTCATCATCACATTCACATGCCCACGTGCCAGCCTGGTGTCACACCCATCACAGACATTCTAACTGAACTTGATTGCCACTTGGGATCCTCTTGGGATGATGCAGAACCCTCCTGAGCCATACAAGTGCAGAGGAGGCTACAGAGATGCTCTGCTCTGGAGCCAGGCTGGGAGAGCTGGGGGTGTTCAGTCTGGAGAAGGCTCTGGGGACACCATAGAACCCCTTCCAGTGCCTAAAGGGGCTTCAGGAGAGCTGGAGAGGGACTCTGGACAACAGCCTGGAGTGACAGGACAAGGGGCAATGGCTTCCCACTGCCAGAGGGCAGGGAGAGATAGGATATTGGGAAGAAATTTTTCCATGTGAGGGTGACGAGGCTCTGGCACAGAGTGCCCAGAGAAGCTGTGGCTGCCCCATCCCTGGGAGTATTCAGGGTCAGATTCGACAGAGCTTGGAGCACCCTTGTCTAACTGAAGGTGTCCCTGCCTGTGTCAGGAGGGGAATGAGATGAGTTTAAGGTCTCTTCCAACCCAAAACTTTCTGTGATTCTGTGATTCCGATACCTGCCGAAGGGAACTTCTTGGCGAGACTGAAGGCACTCTTTGTTCAAAAAGAGTCTCTTGGCAGCTCTCTCTTCTGCTTCCAAATGGCCTCAATTGCAAACAGATGGCCATAATTCTGAAACCCCAAGAACCCCAAGGACGAGGCTGCAGCATGCTTGAAAGCATCTTCAGGAATCCCTGGCAAGATCTCAGGTGTGACAATGATGTTTATGGTCTTCATGCATCCATCAGGAAGGGACCTGCCATGTTTACATTGATGTTACGATTCCTCTTCTGCTCAGAACATCTTTGCTAGCAACCATGTTCCTTCTGAGCACTGCTCTGCTGGTTTGCAAATGCACCCCTGAGTACAGAACGTGCAGTGCTTCTCCTGCTGGCTTCACATTAGTCTCTCCTGTAAGCGATTTGGACACCAACACTGTGACAAATCCACCCCCAGCCTGGTCTCCATGCCTGTCACTGTGCAGCAAACCATGGCTGCTCGTAGCTGCAGGCGACAGCAGCGCTGGCAGCCCAGTGCTCCTGCTGCTGGGCAGAGCTCCTCTGGTTGGGAGCAGCCCAGAGCCTGTTCCAGCCCTGCTCCATGGTCCTGCAGGACTCCCTGCTCCTGGTCCCTCATAAACACAGAGGCTCATTGCTTGGTGTGCATGGCCCTTCTGATGCCACCTCATAATTAACAGTGCCTTTATGTCCCAGCCTTTCATTTCCTTCTCCTCTTTCCCTCCCCTGGGTAGCTGGGAGCTGCACTTTGGTCTCAGCAGTGCTGCTCAGGGTTTGTGTCACATTTCTGCACCATCTCTTGCATCCTGACCAGTTCAGACCTCCTTGCCCAAACTGTGTACCACCAAGGACAATGTCTATTGTCCTGCATCCTGGCCAGAGCAGCACTTGTGGGGCTGTGGTTTTGGGAGAAGCACCCATAAAAGGAGCAAACCAAAGTTCAGTGCTCTGAGCTGATTGGTGTTTAATGTTCACTACTCACAGCAGTGTGTGCTATACCCCTGAAGCCATCTCCAGCTCCAGCCCTGCAGCTCTGTAGGTGCTGCTGGCCTCCAGAAGGTTTAACAAGTGCTTAGAAGCTCCACAACCAGCCCTGCAGCATCAGAAAGATGGAGAGAGTGACCAGATGGAGGATGGGAGAGCCTGGCTTTGTGTTCAGAGGTGCTGGGACTGCCTGTTCAGTATGGAATTTCAGCCATGGCTGTGATGGTAGTTACTCACAAAATGTAGTGTTTGGCCATTTTTAACACCAGGCAGGAATCACCATCCTGTACAAGGCTCAGCCAGGCTCTTGTGTCCTGCCCTGTCCACTGATGCTTAGGACACTCATTTAGGGGAGCAATTTCTGTCTCAGTGAGTTTTGTTATCCTCCCACTTTCCATGCCCATCTTCCCAAGTGTTCCTCCACTTGGAAAGCCCAGGAACTCTCCAGATGGCATGATGGGTGAGAGGCACAGAAAGCTGAGCCCCTCCCTGGAGCTCACAGCCTAAGCAGAGGGGTTTGTAGAGCATAGCCTCAGCAATGCAGGAAGGAAAATACAGGCTCTAGCCCAGCCCCAGGGGTCTGGAAAAGCCCCTGGCAGCTGCAACCATGTGCATCTCTTGTGGCCTCACTTCTCAGCCTCCAGCACTGCCTGTCCCTGGGCAGCAGGACTTAATAGGATGGGGGAATGAGGATGAGGCAGCAGAGGTTTTCTGTATCTTCTGGGAGATGAAGTGCAGGGGAAGTTAGGCATGTGCAGACACAGGGTTGCAGCAGTAGCTCTGGAGAGGTTTTGCTGCTGCTCAGCAGTCTCTGAAGGAACAGCCCTCTCCCTGCAGCGTTCTCTATGGCCATGCCAGAAACAGGCCCAATTTGGCCCTAAATGCACATATAACAAAGGCACAGCTGTGAATTTCCTCTCTTCTCATTTTAAAATATATGAGCTGGTTCACAAAACCCCAGTATGGAGCAGCTTTTCTCATCCATGGAGCTCTTCTCCACACACCACTCCAGCAAACTACTGGGAAGCAGCCACAGCACTAAACATCTGTGCAAACACGTTGTGCCAGATGTTACCAGACAGCAATGCAGCAGTGGGACTGGAAATGGATTCCTGGAAGTGCCACCCCAATTAGCCTGCCCAGAATCAGCCCTGAGAAAGCAGGATCTACAACAAACTCTGTTCTGGTGGGAACAGAGCACAAGGGCTGTGATCACAGCCGCTGTGTCCCCAGGGAGATTTTGCTTGTCCCACCAACACAGCAACTGGGCACACAAGGGAGAGCAGACAGAACTGCTGTGACAGGAATGTCAAAGGAAGGGAGGAGTTAGCCCCAGCTAGTTCCACATGACCAGTGGGTCTCCCACAGAGAACTTCCTGGCTGCTGGTTAGCCCTGGGAGCAGGCTCATCTCTCCCGTGCTCCCCATCTCTCCATGAGGTCAGTGGCTCTGGCTGCTTTTTAAGCACACAAGTGTGGACCAAGCAGTGGCATGGATCATGGGGTCCTGCACTGTCTCCTTCCAGCCCCAGAGCAGTCAGGATCTCACTCTGATTGCTGAAACCTCTCTGGCCTTTGCCAGTGAGTCAAACACTGCAGTGGAAGGGCACATGAACCACTGGTCCATCCCCTCTGCAGCGAGGTGCAGCCCAGCCCCAGTCCCCTTCATTCCTGGCTCACCATGGAGGGTGGAGATGGCTCCTTGAGGAGCCTGGAACCCTGTGGCTGTGCTGTCCCAGCTTCCTGAGGAAGCCCTGCAGCCAGAACCTCACCCTGGTCCACATGGGGAGCCTCTGGTCCAAGTCCACTCTCCCTTCCCACAGCAGACGCAGTCGCCAGGCACTTCACCCGGCCTGCCTCTGTTGATGACACTTTCCATGAAGTTAGTTAAAAACAGAGTTTGGAGAATGTGTTGAGGATTGGTGTGGTCACGGGGTGCCATGTGGTTTCTGTGCTGTTTCTCTGCCAGTGGAGAGGCCAGGCAGCTCAGAGCTGTGCCTGTGGGGCACACGAGAACCTCCCCACTCACAAATGTTTGCGCACACAGACACGCACATGCATCCTACGTACTCACTTTCCTTGTTGTCTCCTAATTTAAAAAGTCATTCAGAGCAAAAATATGTTTCCTCTTTGTGAATGGACAGATCTAACACAGATGGTGCATTAACTGGAAACATCTTGTGTTCCAGTCTGCTCATAGATTCATTCTGTTCAAGAACAGAAGGCTCCATTTATGATCATCTCTTCAGTGCTCCCAATCTTTACAACTTGGAGATACCCAGCTAAATGCTGTGTCAAATCATCACCTCTTCCCTTCTTCCCAACACTACCAAGGCAGAGGTTTCAAGGCTATCAGCATCAGCAGTGAGGCATTGGGTGTAACCTGCTGATGTGGACCCAGGCTGCCTTGGCACTGGACTGCAGTGAAACCTGCAGTACTTTGTGTCTTCTGCAACAGCTTTCTGTGACCCCTCTGGGCTTGCTGCTCACCACCTGAGAGCACTGAGGCAGCTGAGCATGAACTGCAGGCCAGGGAAACTTTCCTGGATGTTTCTGCATAAAAGTGTGATTTTCTTTTATATAACAAAATATCCTTTGAAGGAATAAGTGCATCCCCCCTAAAAGACTAAAAGTGCTGGAGATTATAAAAAGTCCCCAGATAAGCTGGCCTAAGAGCCAAATTACCCTGAATAACTATTTAAGTTTCATTTCTTTTTTATTCTTTTAATTTCATTTCATTTTCTATTAGGCCATTTTACCTAGGGAGTTATTGCAGTAGGTGTCTTTCCCTGTTAGAATCTCTGCTTGCATACATGCATGCTTCCTCATTGTGATGTTTTGGATATTCCCATTAGCCTCTAGAAATAACTTCTTTCTAGAATCCTGATTTTTTGGTGCCAACAAGCCTAACATGCTACCAGGTCCTATGGGTTAAATGCTCATGGAGATAACATGGTGTTATTCTTGCAAGAGGATGTTTTCATTTTATCATTTCAGGGCTATCAGGTTTCATACCACAGATCACAGTTTCAGCCCCAAGTTTCACGTGTCCAGATATCATTCACATGCTGTTCATCAGGCTCGATCATGAATTAAGAGCTGTGTCCTGGATTGAACTTTACCCTTGAACTAGCTACCTCTCAAAATCAGCTACAAAAGATAGGGAGATGCTGAGCACAACCTGACCGCAGGTGCTGTGAGCAAGGGCCTCAAGAATGTGGAAATAATCAAAGCAACACAGAAATAACCACAAATGTAAACGAGATTAAACAAAAACTCAAACTGCGCATGGAACTAGGAGCGCTCTTTCCCCAGTGCAGCAGGGAGAGGAAAGCTTATAATCACTGGCACACACTGTTTATTTAATCACAGGCATGGTTTCAAGGGAAGGACAACAGGCAGAGCTGGGATATGTAGTGCTAAGGCTGGATGGGCAGTGAGGTGAGGAGATCCAGTGTGGGGGGTCAGTCCTGCTGGGTGCCAGGCAATAGTCTGGAGCAGTGGGGCTCAGCCACTGCCCAGCAACAAACTCACTGCAGACAGTGGTTCCTCTCTTTGCTCAGTTTGCAGTGCCCAGGCTGCAGTAGGCAGCAGGATGGGGTCATGCATGGGAGCATTGTAGGACCTGCTTGAAGGCACATGGAGATGGAACAACAAGAAGGATCATGACAAACAGCTATCCCCATTTCTATCTGGTTTCTAAAAGAAGACACAAAACAGCAGCTTAGAGTCATAATGAGATGGAAGTTGGTCTTGGAAACCTCTCAAAATATACCTGAAAAAGAAATGGGAGTGACTCACACATGTGTCTCCATAGGAGGTGGTTACATGGAGCTGGGCACAGCCTTGGTCTTCAGCAGCTGGGCAGGGACACCACAGGACTGAGAGCAGAACTAGCCAAGGGATGGGAGAGAGGAACTGAGCAGTCTGCCAGCCACCATCCTGACCCTGCAGATGATGTCCCCATCCAGTAGAGAATGTAACCCTGCCTGGGGAGAGTGGTCAGGGCTCCACACAGCCAGGGGGCTTCTGTGCTGGAAGCTGAAGTTGACTGACACATGAGAAAAATCTTCCCTGTGAGGGTGGGGAGGCCCTGGCACAGGGTGCCCAGAGAAGCTGTGGCTGCCCCTGGATCCCTGGAAGTGTCCAAGGTCAGGTTGGATGAGGTTTGGAGCAACCTGGGATAGTGGAAGGGGTCCCTGCCCATGGCAAAGAGTGGAACAAGATGATCTTTAAGGTCCCTTCCAACCCAGACTATTCTGGGTTTCTATGAAAATGAGATTCAAGGTGACTCTCGGGCTACCCAGGACGTGGCTGCAGAAGGCAAAGACCAATCTGCCCGTGAGTTGAATTCTCTGCAGGTTCTCTGCCATTTCTGTCTGAATGCATCCTGGTGTGTTAGAAACTGGGAGAAAACAGTTCTGTAGTGTAGCCCCCTCCTGACAAGCCAGTTCCTTTATCCTGCAAACTGCAGCTAGCAAGGGCCAGGAGCCAAGAGCAACGCCGATCATGAGGTGTCAGGAAATGTTTGCCATGACTTCATCCTTAAAATAACCCCTGTAGACATTTTGCTCAGCAAAGAAAGGTCCTACCCAACCTCTCGGTGCCCACAGGAGCACAGAGCCCCAAGGAGGAATGATGGGTCACACAAAGAACTCCTATTAAATGATAACTAAACGCCAGATGGCCAGCAGGGAATGGAGCAGGGCCAGAGTTGGGCCCATGGGAGGGTCTTTGTCCTCTGCCACCACTTCTTTGATTGCTCAGACAGACTGAAAGCTTAGGAGAGGTTTGAGATAAGTAGGCAAAGTGGGGTTCTTCCCTCCAGCTGGTTCAACGAAAAAATAGGTCCAGGAAACAAATGAACCTCTCAGTGTTTTAATAGGAAAGAGATGTGTGTGGTGCTTGTGCAAGTGAGGCGCAACTCAGAGCTATGTTATGGAAATTTTCCTCTGTGACAAATATGTTATGAATGACTTGTCTTGAAAACATGCCAATATGTAGGTGCTGCTATCACAACATTCAGTGACTTTAACTTACTGTGAGCGTTCCTGTGATAAATCATGGAAAACCTGGCTTGGGCTATCTTTAGTCACTGCACTGTTTCACTCTCACAAGTCACTCACAGCTCTAAAAATACAGTTTATATCATTGGATTCCTGGAATTCCTTTAGTTCTTACATTCTGATTTAAGTGGCATTAAAGCTGGGCTGTGCAGTCCGAGGCTGCAGGCTGATATTTCACTATGGATTAGATATCACCTGGGTTCAATACAGGGTTTGCAATATTTATTTGATTTGGATCCAAAGGTAATTTGGAAAATCTTCCTGTAGATACACCTCTTACCTGGCTATGTGGAACAAGGGCTACATTTTGCCTGGGACTAGATAGTAATTTAATAACCATTCCAATATAGAATTAAACTAAAACACATGCTCACCACAAGAACTGAGTCAGGACTGTGGGGTTTTCTCCTCAAAACCTGGAGGTATCTGGTCTCTTCTGGCCTCTGCACTGTGATCTTGTGTTTGCTTCCAGGTCAGACATGTCCTTCTCTCTTCTTTTTGGTTTCACTTACACATCTTTCATAGTAGTTACTGATTCATAAACACCAAGAACACAAAAGTCTTGACCTCCCACCAGCCTCTCTGGATTTGATTACCAGCTCACCAGTGATGGATAGTCTGAGCAGAATTTAATGCTTTCTAATTTTCCTTGATAGGGTCTATGAAGCACGTTACTTTTTTTTTATCCCAACTGGCAGCTCAACAAAGCCCAGCAATATAAAGCTCCATTTGTGTAATAAACTGTTGTACAATCTACTACTTATGAACACAGGCCCTGAAAATGTGCAACCTTTCTGCACATTACATTAAACACAAACCAGATGGGCACTGGGAAATCCTCCCCTTTGTTGCAGTGGGCTAAAGGGGCTGGTGGTCAGAAGGTCTGCTTCACCACACAAATAAACAGAGTTAAACTACATTATTTTCCAAAATCAGCAATGGGAAACCTATGTGGAAACGTTATGAGCAGTTTGCAAACCTGCTAGTGGAGTGGTGTAGGCACAGGGGAGCCCTTCATGTCTCCTACCTGCAGGAGCCAGGCAGTGCCTGTGGACCAGAGCCTTCACCTGCAGTCAGAGCTGGCACCCAGACTTGGAGACACATGGGTGGAGGCAAATGGGTAAAATTAATCTCTTCTTCAAAGGTTGCCTGTGTCTGAGCTGGGCATTTAAACTCTGAGAATCACTGGAGAGAAATGGGGCCCTCCAGAGTCATACTGAGCAGTTTCTTAGGCAGAGAAACCTCATCAGGTCAGACAGGATGTCTCACACTTTGATAGTTCCATGAGTGAAATTCATCTCAGGCTCAGAGTACCAGTACAGGGAACAGGCCATTGCTGTCTCTGGGCTGTACCAAAGGATGCCTCACTCTTCACACTGAGCACACCTACAGAGACACTTCTGGAGGAGCTGCTTGTCCCTGCATGGCCTCTGGCCCCTTTCTCGTGATTGCAAATGTTATCATAAAGCTGTTTCTGAAATCCACCTGGCCAAATTGGCACAGGGAAAGACACATGGCCAAAGTCACCCAGTGAGCCTGCACCCTCACTGCCTTCCCCACTGCTGGCAGGTGTGCAGAGAGATCCTAGTGAGTCACACCGGGAATGTCCAAAGTAAAGACAGCATTGATGCAAGACAAGTGAAATGTTCTATGGCTGTTCCATGGCACAGCTGACACAGATAAAATACAGGTGTGCAGCACAGTGGCATGGGATGGGATGAGCTGGGCTGCAGTGGGATTAGCTGGGGTGAGCTGGGATGGGATGAAAGCTACTACCTGCTGAAGAAGGTGATCCTGGCAGCACTGATGCTGCTTCAGAGTGTAACCACTGGCCCAGGTGTCAACATCTGGGAGGGTTTCAGATGGATCTGGGGGTTAAAAGCAGCTTATGGAACTGAGATCCTCAAACTCAGAGAGCACTGAGCCTGTGGAGGAGTGAGCCTGTGAGGGATGCATACACTAAACACCTCTGGATCACGGTGTGAGCCCTTGGCACCTGCACAATGGGACTGTGGTTCATGTTGTGCAGTGTAGGCAATGTCCCTTGTGGTTCCCAGACTGAAGAGCCCTGGGGAGGTGGCACTGGTGATCCCATGTGCTGAAGGGGCTCTTGTGTCCACTGCATCAAGAATTACCTTATTGCTTTTGTGTCTGCCTTTGTGTGCAACCAAAGCAGCCCAGGGAGGAGCAGAGGGTGGGCAGGACATGGTGTGTCCTCGCTCTGAAGGGTGCCATGTGCTGACCTTGTGCCTCAACACTGTCCCTGCATGGAGAGATGGAATGGGATGAGAGAGAGAGTGGCCATGCTGAGGTCCAAGTGCCAGTCTCTGTCAAGGCAGGATGAGAGAGCCCATGGATCCTGACCAGCCAAGGTGATGCACAAGGAGGAGTGTGGGGGGTCTAGACCTCATCTCCAAACTCAGCATCACTAGTGACTTTAGAAAGACCCAGAGCCATGCTTGCCTCTCCTGAGGCTCTTCTGAGACAGCAGTTCACAGCTCTGCCTGGCTCAGGCCAGTGTAGACCAGAACTTATGAGGAGATGCTGTCATTGGGCATATAAACACTGTGGGATTGGGCACTGTCATGCAAAAGGGCAGTCTGTGTGTTCTGTCCTGGGGCAGGACAGGGCTGGGGCTGGCGGTACAGCTGGGCAGGCAGAGGTCAGGATTTCTGCTTGTTGTAGAGGTAACAGTCTCCATTTTCCAGGACTTATGCATACAGTCCCAGGATTTTGTAGGTCCTGCCAAATGGGCTTTCTGCTTGCTTGAAGGTGATTTATTTTTACAAATTTAAATGAAATCCCCTCAGCCATTTTTGAGTAATACTAGAGTTAAAAAGACTATTTTCTTATTTAAAAATATTCTAGCTAGACTGTTTTTATTAAATCAAAGTTAAGTCAAATAAAGAAGGCAGTTTGAAAGTTCAGGCTTGGGCAGGAGCTGGTCCTCACTGAGGAGCTGTGCCCTTGACTGATGGGTGTCTGCCCAGAGCCCACCAAACCAGCACAGATCACCAGCCCTTGGGTGGAAAGGGCACAGAGCAAAGGGAACATCCTGCCTGGCTGAGCTGAGCACACCTGTGCCCTCAGGAGATGGTATGCAACAGGGCAGGAGGAGGAGGGGGGTGACACACCTTGCACTTGCTTCTCCTTAACACTCTGGAAGATTCCTAAAGACAAGAGATGGAAGCTTCTTCATTTTCACCCAATTCATTGCCAGGCGTTTTCTCCTTCAGTGGCATAATCTTGGCTGGGGGTCCCTTCTGTCCCCTCTGTGTGTGGGATGAAGGTGGGAGTGCTGAACACACCCACGGGGGTGCCCTTCATGAGGGTGGGCTATGAGGAGACACTGATGCCTTGTTTTTTCCCCAAGTCAATCCCAACTACTGACCCCCCACATGGGACAGGGTAGAATGTCCTTATTGTGACACCCCAACAGATGGCACTGAGGGGGACTGGAAGGCTCTGTCCTTGGCAGGGACAAATCTGCTTCAGGGCTCTGTGGAGGGCAGCCTGGGGGGCTGTGAGATGTCCCCTTCCCACTTCATCAGGCTGCTCTACTGGCCCTGCGGGAGCTGTCACACCACAGAACGTGACATCAAAGGCAGGCCCAGGTGCCACATGACGTGTGTGACACTTGGCAGGCCTGCCAGCTCCTGAGATGATGTGAGATGAAGGGAGCCTGCTGCTCCCAAATGGGGACGTCAGGAAGAGCTGAGCCCCTGTGCTAAAGAAAGGGAAACGGAGAAGAGCAAAGGGCTGGAGGGATGCCCAGACTGTGGGGGGCTCTTCTCACTTAGAGAGGGCAAACAGCCCAGTGTGGAGGGGCTGTAGGGGTGGAGCCATGTCCTGGTGGGCCACCAACCCTGGGGGACATGAACTCCTGATGCAGGGACAGCTGCCAGGCAGGTGCTGGCAGTGCTACAGGGTTTAGGGCAGTTGGTACCTGCACATCTGCTGGTCGTGCTGGGAGCATGTGGGCACCTGGAGATGTTTCTTTCTTTTCCTTCCCACCAAAAAAAAAGTGGAAAATTTATACAAAAAAAAAGGATGTGAAAGCTACAGAGAAAATATTATTTTCTTTTACGTTGCTGAACAGTTTGCTCCTGTTCAAGTTTCTGTTGTTAGTGTATTATCTTAGGTACACTTTGATATCTGGGACTATAGGAAAGAAAAGTCCTCTCTGGAGAGACTGAGCTTGGCTATGGACAGGCCCAGGGCCTGACTCTCTGCTGTGTTACTCCAGTCTGACACCAGCACATTGCCATGATGACATCATTTGGATTATTTCTGATTTATAGTGATTGAGAAAAATTGGGTCCTGTACAATAATGCAAACAATCAAAGACACAAAGCAAAAATAGTGCCTTTGGGCTGCACTTTCACATTGCATGATGTTTTGAGGACTTGATGTTGAAAGCCTTAGAGTGCACAAAAGGAATTTTCTTCATTTCATATATTATACAGTTGCCTGAAAGAAATGGCAAACAACTCCTCAGCCTAAGCATGCTTTGCACAGGCTCAGTTGTGAGGTTTTCTGTCCATCAGCTTTCCACCAACAGATCTCCACTGAAACTTGGAGCAGTATCTGCCAGCAAGAGTAGCTGCTGGGGCCATGACCGCACAAACGACACTTGCCTGGGCCAAATTTTGCTCTCTGTTACATCAATCTGAAGCAATTTTTGTGAAGACCAGGGTTTCTGGATCACCCAGTGCTTGGTGAGAGCAGAGCAGTCCATCAGGGGCTTGGCAAACCAAATACCCTTCCTGTTCCTTCTCCACTGATCAACTTCACATCACCCTAATTCCTCAGAAAATCCAATGGTGTGATCAGAACACCAGGCTCTTCCTAAGACCTTGAAATTCCACATTTCACCCAAACTCATACCAAACACTTGGATTGCAAAGAACAGGCTGCAAAGGTGACAACAGCCTTAAAGGCCATCCCAGAAACACTGAGATCAGGCCCCACTTCCATTAAATTTTAAAATCTTGCCATCAGATGGCAAAATGTTTGCTGGTGAATGCCCTCAAAAGCACCACTCGTAAAAATAGCAATGAACCAAAACCCCAGCACATGCAAGAGATACTAAACCAGCATTGATTGGAATGGAATCTCCATTCCTGTCTCGTGACACCACCGAGCGAGGAACTCACCGTTCTTCCGCTCCGCGAAGGGCGGGGGCTGGAGCTTGGTGCCATCTCTCACTTCACTGCCAGACTTGTCCTTGGGTGCCTTTTCCTCTTCATTTCCAGCTGGTGCACTCTTGTGGTCCGAGCGATCCTGTTTGATCACACCATTCATCACCGTGCCTGGAGGGACTGGCCCAGATTCTGGCTGCTCCACTTTGGGTGATCAGGGAGAGGAGCAGATGCCAAAGTGATTTCTGGAAGAGAAGAGTAACAGGTAAGGACAAAGTCCCAAATCAGTCTGGGGAACAGCAAATGAAGACTGGTGTTTGTGAAGCGATCAGACCAGAAACAGCTGAATACTGACGGTTTGCATAGGAAAACCTCAGGATTCCCTATTGCCTGCTTGATTCCCATTGTCTTCTAGACACTTGACTACTTGGCTACTTTGCTGGAGGAATTTCCACCCACGGGCACAGATCATGTGCAGAAAGTCTGTCTTCAAAACACACAGTCCTGGAGAACCCACATGAGCAAGCTTTTGAATTGTTAGAGATCTATGAATGAGCACAATCTTCCTTTATATGACTCTGGTTTGCTGAGAAAACTGTGTGACAGGAATAATTCCACACAACACAGAGGAGGCTGCTAATTATGTGATACAGACAGCAAATGAAAAGAGCAAACACCAGCCAGCTTTTACACCAGGAAGTGTACATACACCCTGTAAAGTAAAATGCATGTGCCAAACCTATTCTCTGACATCAAAGTTGTGATTAGCACCCACCAGAGCTAAAGGCTTTATGAAGAATTCAACCACATTTGGTACAAGATGTTGAGAGTTTTTGAAGGACAGAGGAGTTGTTTGTTTACCACATTGTTCTACTCCAAGGTTTATGTGGGGCTTGTGGTCAAAATACCTCACAAAAACTCTTAAGAAATTCTGCAAATTCAGGTTGTGCTTCTACAGATCTTTGGGCTGGGAGGTGCTTGAGGACATTCCCATCTCACCAGAAACATGGACAGAAAGGATCCAGCTTACACCAAACGTGTTTGTGGGATGCAGGCACATGGCCCAGGAGGGGCTGTGATACTGAGCACATCAGAGGAAAGCTGCAGGGACCATTTCAACAGAGCATTGTCTGAAAAATCTCCAGATGCTGAGTGAAAGTGAAAGCCTATAAGAATCAGCACCAGCTCCTAATGAGTCCCATCAGGAAAGAGCTGAGGAGAGCTAAAAAAGGTCATTTGTAGAGAACAAGAATAGAAAAGTGTAAGATTGATTCAGTGATAAAATCTGATTTAATACAAAAAGTTACCAATTTACTGTATAAGGAAGTAGGAACAGTGCACTGTACATGATACCATCTCCTCCACACTGTGAGCCAGGACCCTCACATCCCTTTCCCTTGCCCTGCACCAGCAGGGATTTTGCCATCTGCTTTCTCATCCACCTCACTGCCAGCTCCACCTGCTCCAGCCCTTCCTGTCCCATGGCTGCAGCTCATCCCCTGTGTCCATCTGTCCTGCCTTGCACTGAGCATCACTGCTGGCACATTTCACACAGGGTGCCTGGCACTGGCCAGGAAGGAGGTCCCAGAGGTTCCTGTGTCACTTTATCCCTTAGCAGGTGGCCCACAAAGCTGTGCCCATGTCTGTCACCTGGGACAGGCTGTGTCTGTTCCCAGCCCTGCTGCCTGGGCTCAAAAACACAATGCAGACCAAGCCTTTGCCACCAGACCTTCCCTTTTTCTCTGTGCTTCCCATTACTGCCTCTTCACTCACCACTGTGGCCCTTTGCTCATCTCCTGTGCCCAACTATTCCTGCCAGAGCCTGACATGCTGCCACTGCCCATGAAAACAGCACAAAGATGCTGTGCTGCATCTTTGAACACATTTCATGTCTGCTTTAGCCTGTTAGCTCCCTTGAGCAGCTCGTGATCTCCTTCCCAGTGCTGTGCCTACTGTGCAGCTCCCCATCCCCACTGTGATGATCCATCCTCTGCTGGCTGTAGGACTGCAGACCCACTCTGACACGAGCAGCATTAGCCCCCAAACTCTCTATTTAATTCATGACTAGCGTGGAACATTCAATAAGTGTTTACATTGCTGTTTTAAAATGTACGATTTTTTTAACTTCTTGAAGTTGCTGATACGATGCATCTTTCCAGTGGGAACAGCGGGTGATGACAGAACAATCCAGCAGACTGCATCTGCTTACAAAAATGAGACTTTGTTCAACCGAACACTAAATCTTTGATAAATTAGTCAGGGCTTTGGTGACGTACATGTTGAACCAATATGACAGTTTTATATGGATTATGATTATTAATGTTTTTCAAAAATAGAGAGCGTGAGCCAGACATCCAGTGTCGAAGCTGCAAGACCACCAGCCGAGGCAAAAGTCTTTCAGGAAGGCTTCTTGCAGGCTCTGTGTACAATCTCTTTTTATGCTCGGAGCATATGCAACGTTTTAAATTGCAGTGAGTGTGCCGGGGTCCTTGTGTCTGAGCCAGGAGGTCACACTGTGACCCCGCAGACACAGACTTCACAGCACACTCAAGCACCGCTGGCTCAATCGTGGTTTTTTTCTGAAGTGAAATTTGGCCTCAAAACATTCCACATTGTTCCCTCGTTTAGGCTGAACTGATTGTATTTACAAAGCTTAGACACACTTTTGAGCCTCAGAGCACATCTCCCATCATCCACTGCTGCCAACACATCAATCTGTGCACAGTACAGGTCATGTTCCATCTTTCCCTGTCTGTACATTTTAAATCCATCAAGTTGGACTAGCCTGGTACACCACGGTACTTCATTGCAAGACACTGGAAATCCTCTGGAGGAGATGCCTGGTTCTGAAGGAGAAGGCTCCTTGCTTTCTGCCCTGGAAGCAGTGCAGCATGGAGGAGCCTCAGACTCCTTCCCCCTAGTCATGCTTGCTCACCAAGGCCCAGGTTGGTTGATTCTACCAAACATGAAGTTTAACAAAGACAATGCCCAGTTGCACTGGAATGGGGCATCACTGGATGGATGGACAGATGAGAGGAGGAGAGGCTGGAGAGCAGCTGTGGAAAGGGACCTGTGGGTTGTCCATGGCCATTTGGATCTGAGACAGCAGGGCCCTGGCAGCCTGGAGGGTCTGTCCCTGTCCTGGGGGCATCAGGCTCAGCATCGCCTGCCAGGGGAGAGAGGGGATTGTCCTGCTCTGCTCTGGGCTGGAGCAGCCTCACCTCGAGTTCTGGGGCAGTTTTGGGTGCCACAATCCAAGAAGGATCTAAAGCTTTAAGAGAACATATGATGAGGGACACGAAGGTGGTGAAGGGTCTTGAGGGGTCACACAAGGAGTGCCTGAGGGCACTTGGCTTGTTCAGCTGGAGCACAGCAGACTGAGGTCAGAGCTCCCTGGGGGCTGCAGCTCCGCCTGAGGGGCAGCTCTGATCTCTGCTCCCTGTGACAGGGACATTCCCTTGAATGGCACCCTTGGATGCTGCCTATCTCCCACTCCTACCTCCTGAGGAGGTAATGGTGCTGCAAAGCCAGACAGGCTGCCCCTCAGCCCCCACCATGTCCCCCCATGTCCCCTTACCCCACTCCCCCATCCCCGAGGCAGCCAGTGAAGTGCCCACAGCCACCACAGACTGCTTGGAGTCTGTCCTGCTAGGGAAGATCATTGGATCATTCTAAAATATTTTTATTCTATGACATTTTTAACTTTTTCTTCGGAAAAATGAACTGAACCATTGAAATTAAAAATTATTTTTAGAAGAGGGAAAAACTTTATCTTCCTGAGAAACGATTTTGGCTTCAGCAGCTCATCTTCCAGAAAACTAATTGTTTTGCTGGAAAACTCCTAAACTGAAAAATTTATTGTCCAGGTCTCAGCAATCCTCTTCATACATCAGGTGTCAAGCAAGGTCCCAGATCAAGAATGTTTTTGTGTTTCCAGGAGTGAGCAGCCCAGCATGGGCCATGCATCTCACCTTCCCCTTCCACCTTCTCACCTTTCCCCTGTGCCCCTCCTGCATGCACTGAGGTGGGAATGAGCAGAGCTTACACTTCCTCAGATACTGAATCCACCAAATCCACCCCTGTTTGCTCCTTTGGAGGTTGAAGTGGAAAGAAATACATTTAGCACTAATGCATGTGCAGCGTCTCTTAAGCAATCATGACCCACCATAAAACTTTAAATACACAAAGAGAAAAACCAGGAGAGAGATGTTCAGAGATGCAGTTCAGCCTTATCAAATTCTTCACGTGTTTGTTGTGGTGTGTTTGTGTTCCTGGACTTCTGCTTGCAGGAATGTTGCTGATAAAACCATCTCACTAAACATGGACTTGGTGTGTTTTAGCTGGTGTTTACAGTGCTCAGGCAGTAAGAGTAGCTCTGGATTCCTGGGGGCAAATATCCCGTGAACATTTGCACTGGCTTGTTGCAAATGCTGATCAAGTCCTGCTGTGTAGGAGCTCTGCAGGAATCCTGCTTGCTCCTCTTTAGAGCCGTGTCAGGTTTGGCAAGGCAGAAGGCAACTCTGACCACTTGTCCCTAGACCCAGAACAAGAGGCCTTTTCTCCTCTGAGAGCTCCCCGAGCTGCCAGGGCATGCACCACTGCTATTATCTCATGGCTTGCCTTGCAGGCCATGTCCCTGTGGATGATTCCCCACACTGGACTCCCTCCTGCCTCCTCAGGGATGCAGAAAGCCCCATCCTGTGACGGTGCTGAGGGCAGTGGAGCCCGCAGGCCGTTTCCCACAGATTGAACATTCCTCCCATGCCCTGGAGAAGTGACCTGCTCACCACTTCAGCTCTATGAGAGGAGCTGCAGAGCAGGGGGAGGCCTGGATGGGGCTTTCCCAGTGCTCAGGAAACAAACCGAGGAAACCTGCCACATGCCTGGATCCCCCCTTCACCAACAATTTATTCCGTGTGGCTCCTTGAGCAACCCCTCGGTGGTGTCAGTGCCAAGAGCCAGTGAACAGAGCTGCGTGAACCATAAAATCTTCACTTGAGGCAAACCCACCCAGCATTTGGTCACAGTGTGATCCCCATGCTCAGTGAGGTTTGCCAGCTCTTTGCACCCCCAGGCGTTTTAGGATAGAATCTCCTTCCCAGCCTCCAAACTCTCAGCATTATCTGGTCCAAGCCGCCCTCAGGCCATATGGCCTGAGACAGCAGTGAAGAGCCCACTGCTGGGAAGGGGCAGCTGTCTTCATCCAGGACAGCTCCTGGCCTCCAGCCTGGATGGATGATGAGGGCTAGGGGCTGCTCTCAGGGGAGCAGCTCGGCTGTGGCCTCAGCCCCATCCCATCGAGCTGTTTTGAAAAGGAGTGATTCCTCCTTAATTTTTTCTCATAGAAAGGAGATTTAAGTGATGGAAAATAGTAGAGGAAATGGTGAGCAGGAATGGGGTTATTACCCCAGACCCTCCAAAGCCCACCACTCTGTCAGTACTCAAATAGGATGAAAATATCTGGGACAAAATCAGACTGACAAATTGTGAAATAACTGATTTTCAGGTTAACTCCTCAAGAACCAATTTCCTGCTTGTGCATCCATGTTCATGGTACATCTGCTGGCACCCAAAGGCCCTTCCAGCACAAGTACTCCCTCCTGCTGCACTGTGAGCATGGGCAGGCTGCTGTGAGCTCTGTAAGGTGATTTATTATATTCTGGTAGTGCCCAGAAGATAATGTGGAGAGTTCCTGCCACACTGCAGGTGTGGTGCATGTCATAGAGAGAGAAGGCAGACAGAGAAAATTCTTGAAGAAGAGAAGGCTCTGGGGACACCTTAGAGCCCCTTCCAGTGCCTAAAGGGGTTCCAGGAGAGCTGGAGAGGGACTGGGGACAAGGGATGAAGGGACAGGATGAGGGGGAATGGCTTTAATCTGAAGGAGAGTATATTTAGATTTGATGTAGGGACAAATATGTGAGGTGGTGTGAGGGTAGGCAGGCCCTGGCACAGGGTGCCCAGAGAAGCTGTGGCTGCCCCTGGATCCCTGGAAGGCCAGGTTGGATGGACCTTGGAGCAACCTGGGCTAATGGAAGGTATTCCTGCCATGGCAGGGGTGGCACTGGATGAGTTTTAAGGACCCTTCCAATCCAAATAGTCTGTGATTCCACGAAAATATCAGAATTGAGCAGAACTTTAGGAGCGAGTCTGAACTATGTTTTGTTATGATGGCACATGGTGACAGGAGCATGAAGCTGCAGGGCACAGTGATGTTGCTGGAGTCTAACCCTGTGGCAGGAGATGTTTCCTGGAGGGTGATCCAGCTGATGGGCTCTGACTACCACCAGGACATCCCAAGGAAGGATGACATCCCTCTTGATCCTCCTGCCTGAGGTGCTGCAGAATTAACACTACTGCTACCTCCTTCCTTGCTAGCAGATTCCTGTGATTATGGGATGTATGGACATGGCTGGCAGATCCAGCATGAGTTCTAAGATGAGCCCAGGGGGACATTTCTGAGTGATGAACTGTAGGAAAAAGGCAAAGCACTCCTCCTGCTCCGTGGTTCCTGCTGCTTCTGCAAGATCTCATGATTTTCAGCATTAACTTTCCCAAAGGTGACAGGTTGAAATCTTTACTAAACAATGAGCTTTCTCGGGCAACTGGGAGGGGACCTGTGCTATAGCAAATCCCTTTGCTGACATCTGTGCAAAATCCAGAGGTGTGCCCACTGCCTGCCCGATGGGACCCAGAGCACCAGCAGTCTCCAGTGAACATCCAGGGCCTCAGAACAGTGTGGCTTGGGTGGGCAGCCCAGGGCAGCTGTCAGAGCTCTCTCTGTGGTTGGCATACCACTGACCATGTTGAAGTACATGTACATGCACTAGAGCCTGGCACTCAGCTCCTTGTGCATTCACCAGGGTGGAACAGGAGATTCTAGAGCCTGTCTGTGAGCAGAGGAGCAGGTGAGATGATCTGCTTCCTAAAGCACACATTCCGTGCCTCTGACTCTAGAAAGTGATGGACTCACACTGAGAGTGTAGCTTTAGCTGAGACACTGTAGACTTCCAGGGATTATTCTAGGGTGTTCAACCTTGTTCAGCCCTGGCTTTGTTTGAACTCTCTTCATTCACAGAAACATGGGAAAAGATTACTTCTTTGCTCCAAATAGTATTTAACACAGGCCTGATCACCTTACAGCCAGCAAAGCCCTCCCCACATCTCACACTACAACAGAAGGGGCACACTATCATGACTGGCATGGCTGGGAGTATAAATCTGAGCTCTTGTATATCATGTTGTCCAAGAGAGCTGGGAATTTTGAAAAATATCTGCACAAATGACTGATCAGCACCATACTCAGAGAGCTCACCTAGCCAGCACTTGGTGTATTGGCAGGCAGAGGAGATGAGCTCTGTGGAGAGACAGAGTGGAGAGGGGACCCCCTTTTACACGCCTTGCCCTCAAGTGTTGGTGCCTTGTCTCATGGCACCACTGTCCTGTGCAAAGGCTCTGTGCTGGCACAGAGCAGCCCCAGCTGCTGGCACCATGCAGGGAGAGCAGAACCCATGCATGGTGTGAGTGATGGATGGTGGTGAAAGGGATGGATGGCCAAGATAACGCTGAGACACTGCTCCAGACACACAGCAAACACTCCAGAGAGAAAGGGGGAAAGCACAGCCATCCACAGAGGGTGAAAGTGGAAGCTTTGAGACAAGGAGCAGAGCCTGACTGGGCAGAGAGACTGCAGGAACTGTGGGAATAATGTTTCCCTTCTGGATGTCAAAGACAGAGGACAAGCCATCATGCTGACATGAGGCAGCCTGAGCACTCCAGCTGTCTCAGCTCCTGCTTTGTACAGCATTTATCCAGGGCTGGTCATGGCAACAACACTGAAAGCATGAATGGCAGGCCCAGGGCAGGGACTTCAGCCTTCCTACTGGCTTCATGTCACATAAAGCTCCATGACATGACCCTGTGAGGACTCCAGCACTATCCCCTATTACCCTGTGCTTCACCCTGACTCCTGTGCCAGTCCCTTGTCTCTACAGACAGCCTGCTCTCCCATTCACAACCTCTTTCCATGCTGAGACAGAGCTGGAACACGCAGAAGGCCAAAGGTACAACGTTACTCCCTACATTCGCAGGATTGCAATACAATGGATGGAGAAGGTGGATTGGGAGCTGAGCCATGGCACAAACCTCCACAGTCACCCACAGCCCATGGGCCACCCCTGGGCTACCAGCAAGCTGAGATTTGTCAGCTGTGGCTGCATTTGGCTCAAGATTAAGGCAGCCTGCAAGAAAGATGGAGGAACACTGCTTACAAAAGCCTGGAGTGACAGGACAAGGGAGAATGGCTTCAAACCTGGCACAGATTATCCAGGCTTCCCCATCCCTGGAAGTGCCCAAGGCCAGCTTGGACTGGGCTTGGAGCAATCTGGGATAGCAGAAGGGGTCCCTGCCCATGGCAGGGGGTGGAACTGGATGGGCTTTAAGGTCCCTTCCAACACAAACCATTCTGTGATTACATTATTTGATGATTAGAAGCATTTAAGGATTGCAGTTCATGGGCTACCTAGCATTTGCCACCAGTACTTAGCCCTGCTCTTGTGCCCAGGGTTATTTCCATGGTGAAACAGTCTGCTAAAAATACTGCTAGAACTTTACTGGGCAACATATTCAGATAGTTCTGAGTTAGATAAAACACCTCATACTTGCAGCCATACTTGTAGTTTTTAAAGTAATCTTAAAATAAACTTAAAAATCTTAAAATAAGCAGTAATGTTCTAAATATGCTGAAAAGGCTCAAAAAGCAGTTATCAGCCTCAGATTTGTTCTTGCTGCTTGTTCTGTTTGCAAAACCACTTTCAGGCTAATCTTGTGAATTTTCCAGGTCTGACTAATGTATGCTGCATGCTGGGCCTTGTGGGGCTTGGATCACACCAGGGCCCTGCACACCTGGGAACAGCCCTGCTCCAGCAGCCTTGAGGCTTCTAAGAAAAATAGCACTTTTTTCTCAACTATTATTTGATTTTTTAAAAATTTATAAATGCTTAACATTTATAAATGAGCTGTTTCTGCTGGTGGCAGTGCAACCTGGGCTGGTTACACAGGACAAACCATGCTCCTTATTCAAATGAACTGCATTGTTTTCAATGGATTAAATCCAGCCCCAGCCAAAAACTTATGGTTTCTAACTTTTCCAGTGGGATGGGAATCCCTGGTCTCTGGAAGTGACCCTGGTATTTAACCCTGCCAGCATCACAGTTGTCATTGACACTGACACTGCTTTTACCACCAAGTCGTGGTTCTGACAGCTACATAAGGAGCAGGTTTCTCATCCCAATGAAGTGTGGAGGACTCTTGAGGCCAGGCCCTACCACAGGCTTCCCCATCCTCCTCTGAGATACCTGAGCTCATGGGCACAAACATCTAAAAAAGTCCAGGCTGAATTTTCTCACAGCATTGCCTTGGATTCAGAAAAAAATTACTAACATGGAGAGCTTTTCTGGACTCATCAACCTGGTCCTCCACCAGGAAGGTGGTCATGTGCAAGGCTGTTTTGCCTATGGGGGCCCTGTAGCCCTGAAAGGAGACACGAGCTGAGGTCCCTCAGCCCAAGCAGTTCCACAGCTTGGTGTTGAGCAGGGCAGCTTGTGTCCCGTCCCAGGGTCTGCTTGCCCTGCTCACATGGCAGTACACAGCTCTGTCTGTGCATCCCAGGGGAATCTACAAAGTCCTATGGAGCCCAGCTCTGAGTTCAGGTCCTTCCTGCATGTGGGTTGTGGCTCTGCTGCCACCAGGCAGGTTGAGCTGTGGCTGATCACCCCCAAACGCTCCCCTGGTGACTCTTGCACCCCTGCCAGCAGCTGCCTCCCCACATTTCTGCAGGAAAACATTGGCTTCTCTTGTAGGTCCTGTTGATGTCCTCGGTTATGGCTGAGGCATTAAACTGTGTCCAAATTTTGCAGCATTTGTGGTTATGTCTGATCTTTGTCTCCCCTAGTTTGTTACATTTTAAAAATGAAATAAACAAAATCTTTGTAAAAGAAAGAAAACATGGCAGAGATTTGAGACGGAAAATGAATGCAAACTGGACCCATGCCTCTTCATTAGATGCCAGAGGAGGGGAAGGAACAAACTGCACAGTGACAAACACTATTAATAAAGTGGTTAGGGCGGGTTTTAAATGGGAGAGGAGCTCTCCAGCCTCGGACAGTCCCACTGCCCAGCACAGGGGCCTTGCCAGCCTGAGTTGGCAGAGGGAGCATTCAGTGGGTGGGAAAGGCCACAGACTGACCCAGTAGGGCTTTGGGAAAGGTCCCAGACTGCTGGCAGAGGACTTGTGCCCACAGGGTGTGTTCCTGCTGCAGCAGGGACTAACCTGAGCCAGACTATGGAGCAGTCCTGGGTGTGTGTGCAATGTCACCTCTCCAGCCCAGGGGCTGTGGGTCTGAACCCCGAATAAAAACATTTCTGGTGACAGGGATCATGTCCAGCTCTGCATCTCAGTCTGGTGACTTAGAACCTCCCTTCCTTTGGCTACTCCAGAAAGCAAGTGGCCAGGAAAGTAAGAGCAGCTGCTGATCTCTGTAGAGCCTGTCACCACCTTGCTCAGAGTCCAGTGAAACTGTTCTTAGCCAGACCTCTGTCTCTTGCCCTCAGCTGTTGCCACAGGCAGCAGATGGACAGGGCAGAAAAGCCCAGGTGAGAAGTGAGGGAGGTTAAGGTATGGCTTTGGTGCGCATCCTGTGCCACCCACTGCCACAGCACACACTGACAGAGCTGCCAGGTAAGGACT